>NC_081295.1:154155869-154463586 GCF_030435805.1 Mustela lutreola
TTTTCTGGTTCCATAGAAATTTTAGCATTATTTGTTCCATTTCTTTGAAAAAGATGGATGGTACTTTGATAGGAATTGCATTAAATGTGTAGATTGCTTTAGGTAGCATAGACATTTTCACAATATTTATTCTTCCAATCCAGGAGCATGGAACATTTTTCCATTTCTTTGTGTCTTCCTCAATTTCTTTCATGAGTACTTTATAGTTTTCTGAGTATAGATTCTGTGTCTCTTTGGTTAGGTTTATTCCTAGGTATCTTATGGTTTTGGGTGCAATTGTAAATGGGATGGACTCCTTAATTTCTCTTTCTTCTGTCTTGCTGTTGATGTAGAGAAATGCAACTGATTTCTGTGCATTAATTTTATATCCTGACACTTTACTGAATTCCTGTATAAGTTCTAGCAGTTTTGGAGTGGAGTCTTTTGGGTTTTCCACATAGAGTATCATATCATCTGTGAAGAGTGATAATTTGACTTCTTCTTTGCCAATTTAGATGCCTTTAATTTCCTTTTGTTGTCTGATTACTGAGGCTAGGACCTCTAGTACTATGTTGAATAGCAGTAGTGATAATGGACATCCCTGCCGTGTTCCTGACCTTAGCGGAAAAGCTTTCAGTTTTTCTCCATTGAGAATGATATTTGCGGTGGGTTTTTCATAGATGGCTTTGATGATATTGAGGTATGTGCCCTCTATCCCTACACTTTGAAGAGTTTTGATCAGGAAGAGATGCTGTACTTTGTCAAATGCTTTTTCAGCATCTATTGAGAGTATTATATGGTTCTTGTTCTTTCTTTTATTGATGTGTTGTATCACATTGACTGATTTGCGGATGTTGAGCCAACCTTGCAGCCCTGGAATAAATCCCACTTGATCGTGGTGAATAATCCTTTTAATGTACTGTTGAATCCTATTGGCTAGTATTTTGGTGAGTATTTTCGCATCTGTGTTCATCAAGGATATTGGTCTATAGCTCTCTTTTTTGGTGGTATCCTTGTCTGGTTTTGGGATCAAGGTGATGCTGGCCTCATAAAATGAGTTTGGAAGTTTTCCTTCCATTTCTATTTTTTGGAACAGTTTCAGGAGAATAGGAATTAGTTCTTCTTTAAATGTTTGGTAGAATTCCCCCGGGAAGCCGTCTGGCCCTGGGCTTTTGTTTGTTTGGAGATTTTTAATGACTGTTCCAATCTCCTTACTGGTTATGGGTCTGTTCAGGCTTTCTATTTCTTCCTGGTTCAGTTCTGGTAGTTTATATGTTTCTAGGAATGCATCCATTTCTTCCAGATTGTCAAATTTATTGCCGTAGAGTTGCTCATAGTATGTTCTTATAATAGTTTGTATTTCTTTGGTGTTAGTTGTGATCTCTCCTCTTTCATTCATGATTTTATTTATTTGGGTCCTTTCTCTTTTCTTTTTGATAAGTCGGGCCAGGGGTTTATCAATTTTATTAATTCTTTCAAAGAAGCAGCTCCTACTTTCGTTGATTTGTTCTATTGTTTTTTTGGTTTCTATTTCATTGATTTCTGCTCTGATCTTTATGATTTCTCTTCTCCTGCTGGGCTTAGGGTTTCTTTCTTGTTCTTTCTCCAGCTCCTTTAGGTGTAGGGTTAGGTTGTGTACCTGAGACCTTTCTTGTTTCTTGAGAAAGGCTTGTACCGCTATATATTTTTCTCTCAGGACTGCCTTTGTTGTGTCCCACAGATTTTGAACCGTTGTATTTTCATTATCATTTGTTTCCATGATTTTTTTCAATTCTTTTTTAATTTCCCGGTTGACCCATTCATTCTTTAGAAGGATGCTGTTTAGTCTCCATGTATTTGGGTTCTTTCCAAACTTCCTTTTGTGGTTGAGTTCTAGCTTTAGAGCATTGTGGTCTGAAAATATGCAGGGAATGATCCCAATCTTTTGATACTGGTTGAGTCCTGATTTAGGACCGAGGATGTGATCTATTCTGGAGAATGTTCCATGTGCACTAGAGAAGAATGTGTATTCTGTTGCTTTGGGATGTAATGTTCTGAATATATCTGTGATGTCCATCTGGTCCAGTGTGTCGTTTAAGGCCTTTATTTCCTTGCTGATCTTTTGTTTGGATGATCTGTCCATTTCAGTGAGGGGAGTGTTAAAGTCCCCTACTATTATTGTATTATTGTTGATGTGTTTCTTTCATTTTGTTATTAATTGGTTTATATAGTTGGCTGCTCCCACGTTGGGGGCATAGATATTTAAAATTGTTAAATCTTCTTGTTGGACAGACCCTTTGAGTATGATATAGTGTCCTTCCTCATCTCTTATTATAGTTTTTGGCTTAAAATCTACTTGATCTGATATAAGGATTGCCACTCCTGCTTTCTTCTGATGTCCATTAGCATGGTAAATTCTTTTCCACCCCCTCACTTTAAATCTGGAGGTGTCTTCGGGCTTAAAATGAGTTTCTTGGAGGCAACATATAGATGGGTTTTGTTTTTTTATCCATTCTGATACCCTGTGTCTTTTGACAGGGGCATTTAGCCCATTAACATTCAGGGTAACTATTGAGAGATATGAATTTAGTGCCATTGCATTGCCTGTAAGGTGACTGTTACTGTATATGGTCTCTGTTCCTTTCTGATCTACCACTTGTAGGCTCTCTCTTTGCTTAGAGGACCCCTTTCAATATTTCCTGTAGAGCTGGTTTGGTGTTTGCAAATTCTTTCAGTTTTTGTTTGTCCTGGAAGCTTTTAATCTCTCCTTCTATTTTCAATGATAGTTTAGGTGCAGTTTTTAGGGTTTTCCACCTCGACTATCATGTCATCTACACATAGAGACAACTTTACTTCTTCCTTTATGATTTGGATGCCTCTTATTTCTTTCTCTTGTCTGGTAACTATGGGCTAGGACTCCCAGTAGTATGATGAATAAAGTGGCCTGTGTAGGTATCCTTGTCTCTTGCTCCTGACCTTAGAGAAGAAGTTCTCAACTTTTGAACTTTGAGGATGATGTTAGCTGTGAGCTTTCTATACATGGCCTTTATCATGTTGAGGCACATTCCTTCTATATTCAGTTTGAACAGCTGTATTCGCCAAACAATAGCTTGGACTATCTCTAAATTAGAAGTAATAACAATATATTTTAATAAAAAAGTTCTTCACAGTACCACATCAGATTTAAATCAGATTGTTTTGTTAAAGAGGAGGAAGGGAATGCATAATTTTGTTGCTTCTGGTTTTTATTAAGCACTGCTTCAGTCTTAAGAATTTATTTGAAAAAATTTATAAAGTATTTGAAAAAGCTTGAAGGACATCAAAAAGTACATTCAATAAAACAATGCAGCAGCAATGCTATGAATGCCTTTGAGGCTTCATATTTAAATATTTTATGTTATCAACTAAAGACAATATTTTAAATTTAAGAAAACTTAAACAAGGCTTTAAAACATATTGACAGAATACTACCCACATGGAAAAAAAAAACAAAACGTCCAGATGTTATCTAGCTTCTTGATATATTGTTAAAAATTACCTCAATGATTCAATAAATATTTCACTGTCTAGATAACATATTTTAATGCTTTAAGGAAAAACTATCTCCTCAAAGGAAAACTCATGAACCTGGGAGAGGAGTAGCAATGTTACAAAAAGAATCAGAAACTTTGCATCTCTGATTTCATGTCAATTTCTACCTAATTCAGTCCTGTTTTGTACCATCATTAAATTGCATGTTTTATACAAGGGACTGCTAATCCAGAAGAAGATTGTTGTATCCATGTTAGCAAGGTTTAAAGATAGTAAAGCAATAAGACGGTAGAAACATACAATAACAATAATAGAGGAGATGAACTGCAGACAAAGATGCCAACAAACCTTCAGAAGAAGGAAAGCATACAAATCCTTAATTCAGCACAGCAGGAAGATCTGCACCAACATGGCTATAGAGGGTGTGCTGATTCAGGTTACAGAACCCAGGAAGCAGTCAGGAATCAGAGGCACCAGTTGCCACTGTAAGTAGCCATAAGAGGTGGGAATGCTACGAAAGACTAGATGAGAGTCTGATTAGGGAGCCCTTGCTCCCTGCCATCCCCTTCCCATTGTAAGCAGCACCCCTGACTGTGCTTCATTTATCTTGGTAAGTGTAGTAGGCAAAATTCTAAGAATGAGCTCAATGACCCTTGCTTTTGGAGTAAGGGGAGTATGAGTGGAACTGTATGGAGGGAATCCATGAGTATGAAATCAATCACATGACTATTATAGGACCAAAAAAAAAAAAAAAAAAGTATCTGGATTTGGCTCCAACAAATCACATGAGACCTCTAAAAGTGGAGAGCGTCTTCTGGCTGATAGCAAAAAAAGGAAATCAGCGAATGCACAAAAGGATTTGACATGCTATTGCTACTATTAAAATGGTGGGACCAGGGACCTGAGTCCTACAATTGTATTAAACTGAATTCTGGCAACAACTAGAGTAAACTTGGAAGCAAACTCTTTCCCAAGGTCTCCAGATAAAACCCCAAGCTAGCCAACACCATAATTTTGGCATTGTTATACCCTACACAGGAACCCCAGCCAAACTCACTCATACTTCTGACCACAGAACTACGAGCTAGTAAGTGGATGTTGTTTTAAGACATTAGTTTGCATTAATTTGTCCTACAGCAATAGAAAAATAAAATATCTATACTTCTATGTTATATGATATTTAAAATAATATAAATAAAATGTATTGTGTGTGATTTATAATATATTAGGCATCTATATTAAGTAGCGTATATCTAGATAAAAATTATAATTTATAAAGGAACAAGAATTTTATTTTTTTATGTTTTACAATGGATATGTGAATAAGTCTCTAAGACATACTGAGAGACTTACCAAGGATTAGCATGTATTTAAGGACAGCCTCTAACATGGAAGACAGAGACAGAATCAAATAAACTCAATAAAAGGGGCTTACTAAAAAAGACAAAAGGTTGAGGAGAAGGAAACTCCAAAATAGTGGAGACTAATACTAACAGATAGAAGATCCTGCAGGCAGGAAATAATTGAAAGCCACAATCAAAACTTAAGAAAGAGGGATTACGTGTGCAGGGAATGGATGAGGAGATAGAGTACAGGTATTTAGGGTGGGGAAAGCACCCTGTATGATACCATAGCGACGGCTATATGTCATTACACATTTGTCCATACCATAACCTTCGCAACAGCAAGAGCTAACCCTAATGTAAAATATGGACTTTGGGTGATAATGATGTCATAATTAAGTTCATCAGTTATAATAAATGTACCACTCTGGTAGGAGACGTTGCTAATGAGAGAAGCTCTGCATGTGTGAGAATTACAGGAAATCTTTTACCTTACCCCACAGTGCTCCTACGAAACTAAAACACATCTAAAAAATGTCTTTGTTTTTTAAAAAGTAGAGGGGAAAAAATGACAGCTGAAATAAAAAATTCTCAGTAGTAATTTTGGAAAATAAAATTGAGACAACTTCTAGACTAACAACAAAAGGACCATAGAACAAAAAGAATATTAATGCATTAATAGAGAAAATTGAGTACATATCTCCTGGAAGTTTCGGACAGGACAAGATAGAGAGATTACAAGCAAACAACCTGCCAGAACTAAACACACAGATCTCAGACAAAGATATTCCACTAGGAGCCCAGCATGATGAATTGAAAAATAATTCATACGATAATGTATCATCTCTGACCTAAACCTCAAAATTACTAACCTTGACTTCACTTTCCTCCTTCACATGGGCATTTTCAAGGCTCCTAACTAAAGTTCCTGCCCCTGACATTCTCAAAGGTGTTTTCCTTTATCAAGAGATAACTCCTCCTTTAAACAAAAGATCAATCTTTCTTTAATGGCCTTGGCTCCTTCTTGCATTTGTTCTACCTGCCTCTGTGGTTTTGACCCCTTCTCCCTTTGTCTAATATTTCTGAATGTTTGCAATTCAAAAATTCTTTAATCCCCACTAAACCTTTAAGAGATCTTTATTGCATTAACCAACCTCTACGCAGCTAAAGCCTCAAGAGGTTCTCCATTTCTCAAGTTCATAAATAACTCACTTCATATAGCTATTCACCAAACAAACTTTAAGTAGATTATTGTGCTTTCAAAGATTCAATTCTCTACCCCCATGGCAGACTATGAGATAAGGTACCATGGTTCAGCACATTTCCCCCAAGGAGTCAGGGTATTTCTATGTTCCCACAGCAGCCAGACTTTAGTCCAGAGTACAGCGGATAAGGCACTTCTAATTCCCGTGTAAGAGGAAGACACCTTGCTATGCCAAAGCCTGGTAGTCTGGGGCATGGCTAGCCGAGAAGCTACACTAACAGACCATGCAGCCTCTTTCACTCAGAGGAAAAGGAATGGTTCATGAGCCAAATTTTGGGTTGCACCTGTTCCTTTCACATTCTTAAAAAAATTGTACTTTCTGCAGAGAACAGTACACACTGTTACTTCTATCCCATTCCTCTTACAACTCAGTGGAAGCCTAGTGGATGCAGCTTTTCAGGGTCCTATGTACACAACTTAACGAATGACTGAGGGATAGAAAAAGACAAAACCGAATAAGAGGAGAACCTTTTCAACCAAAAGATCCTGAGATAAAGATTACTATTCTCTTGGAATTTTAATGAATTGGTTTCATCACTGACCCCTAGAAAATGTCAGATTCTACATTTATATGGAAATGGAGGATGCACTCATGCTTGTTAGCAGCAGTCTGTCACACTGAGCCTGCTGTGTGAATGAGTGTGGCACTGTCTTTCTCTTCCTTCTCCTCTCTCTCTTCTTCCCTGTCTATCTTTCTATCCATCTATCTATCCACCCACACGCACCATCCCTCCCTTGCCCCCACCGGTACTGTCAGGTCCCATCACCTCATCTGAAGCCTGAAAACCAACAACAGAGTTGAAAAACGTGACCAAGTTTGGTTTTGGAAGTGGTCCTGTGCTAAATTAACTCAAATAGGGACCAAACACCCATAATGAGATGCAAAATTGGACGCAAGATTCACCAGTTCATTGTTAAGTGTACCTAATACGAGCAGGTCAATGAGTCCTTGAGGCAATCATCAAATAGGGCACTGAAGTAAGTTAAATTCCCCATCACCTGTACTTGAATAGCCGTTGGAGTCTTACTGGATAACGGCACTGATATTAGTACGAGAAGAAACTATGCCAGTGGCTGGCTGCTGGGTGCAAGTCAGCTGGTGGTGGATCGCACATGGACCTTTCTCTCTCTACAGAGATAGCTCCTCTCTCTTATTCACTCTCCAAGTCTGTCTTTTTCATCTTTTGCTTTTTTTTCATTCTTTGAAGGTTTCTTAATGAAGATTTTAGAAGTATAATAAGTATATTATGAAAAAGCAGGATGTTTAAAGCAAAAGTTTTTCAAGCCTGCTTCCATGTGCCTGGGCAGGTGTATTTTATCTTAACAAAAACTGGTCACAGGTCCATGTGAAAGCAGGTCCCCTGTGTTCCTTCTGGGAACACAGTGCCCATGTTGCTGGGGACAGCCCTCATCACAACGGCGCCACGATGGGAGAGCTTGCTTCATCTAAACTGTGTGTTAAAAGCCAGGTAGCATCTTCTATCGGTTGAAGAGGAAAAGATACCAAAGAGTATGATAACACCTCCTTGGTAGCTTGGTGACACCACAGGGGCCCTTGAGGTAAAGTAACTAGTGGGAGAAGCCTTGGTGACTCAGAGGCTTCCAAATGAGATGAGCAAAGCCATAAAGCAGTCCACTGAGACCCATAAAGATTAAGACCATCAAGATATCATTATGGTTGAAGAATAAAAGCACAGTCTGCCCAGCAGAGGCCCACCAGCCACCACACTCCCAGGGACATTAGCATTGGCTGGCAGGTGACCATTCAAATTATGTAAAAGGACTGTTAATGAAAACATCACTTTATGAGGTATCTGACAAGGAATTTAGAATTTAAAACAACAACAAGGACAAAAACCCATAGGCACCAAAAGGCAATATCTCCCAACCTTCTTCTTGAATGATAATCTCAGAATAGTAGAGTAGAGAGGCTTTTCAAATTTATCCAAGTCATTTATTTTGTTTTCCAAGAAAATTGCAGCAGAGAGGACAGAAGAGACTTTTCCAAAGATAAAAAAGACCACACCGACCCTAGAATCTAAGTCCCCCAACTTGTAAGTCAAGTATTTTCACAACAGCATGCTGATTCTTCTGGTTAGAAATAAAACCAATCTTGAGTTCACACCTGCCTACAGACAACCTAGGGGTACACAGGGGCAGGGAAGCCCCCTAGTCCCAGACAGAATGATTCTTCTTCCCTCATATCCCTAAACTCTCCAAGATACTGGGATTCAAAGTGATTAAGGGCCATATGAGGACTTCTGGTGGTGGGAAAATCCCGCCATATAAAAAAATGTCAAAACCACATCTGTACCCTCTCCCACTACTCATTCTCAATTGTGTATAAGGCACAGAAATTCTTCAGATATAACAATGTTTTAATAATCACTTTCCAGATTATAGAGACCTCTTTGGATATCCTAATAACAAAAACTCCAAGACACTTTTATTTATTTATTTGACAGAGAGAGACATCACAAGTAGGCAGAGAGGCAGGCAGAGAGTTGGGGGTGGGGGTGGGGGGAGCAGGCTCTCTGAGAAGCAGAGATTCTCGATGTGGGGCTTAATCCCAGGACCCTGAGATCATGACCTGAGCTGATGGCAGAGGTTTAACCTACTGATCTACCCAGGTGCCCCTCAAGACACTTTTAAAATGCATCAAGTTAATTGTAGTTATCACTATAATTCAGCCGAGATTTCCAGTAGGTACCTGGAACATCAGACTGCCTGTTTTCTCAGAGATGACAGTCAGGTTTTCTATGCTCACACACCAACCTCTCCCAGTCCTGTTCCCCTTACTGTGGCAATCTAGCCTCTGTAATATTTATCTAAGTGCTTGACCATATCATCATATCTCTGTGAGGGATACCAGGAGCCCAGAAACCCTGTCATGGCTTCACAATACCATCCACACGCTCCTTGGACATAGTTCCATAGTTTATCCCACTAAATAACTCCTGTCGTGAAATCAAGCATTTGGGAATAGTTTTTCTGTTTTTATCCTTGGTTCTTTCTTGCCTTCTTAGTAATCCACATCTCTAGAGTTCCTTGTCTTACTGACAGGACCCTTTTCTTTCCCTTAAGCTGGCCCCCTAAACACAAGGGGTAATTATGGGGCCTCCTGATAAATCTCTGTATACCCAAAAGAAGCAAGGTGATTCTAGTTTGGAAGAAACATAAAAATAAAACAAGCAAATAAAAAAGACACTTGGATAATAGACTAAGGAAAGATGGAATGAATTCGGAGTGAAAATATTTCGAGGTATGAAAAGTACAACCAAGTCAAGTCGAATCAAAAGAAACTGAAAGCTGTTTTCTCAGGAAGCCAAGTCCCTCAGTCTGAGGGACTTCAACACAAATATCCAGATGGAGCAATCTCAGGGAAGTATATGCAGACCGATACCACCTTTCATGTGAAGAAGCCAGCATCCATCTCTGCTCCTGCACCTCTCAGCTACTGACTCGTGTAGGTTTCTGACCTGACTAGACTGGGTATATACAATGACCAAGCCTTACTTACTTGGGTCTGAGAATGGTGACAGTATGACCATACAGAAAATGGGCATAGGAAGGTAGAGCCTAAGACACATTGCTGATCTCCACCTACAAAAATAAAGGTGAAATCTCCAGAAAATGGGAGAGAAATTACCTGTCAGGTGGTGCCAAGTTAATCACACAAATGAAGGCAAAATGTCTCATCCTTTGCTGTTTTATACGCTGACCAAAGCTCAAAGCTAAGGCTGAAGATGGAATGAAGCGGACAGCCCATGTCAATGAACTTCTCAGAAAACTCTCATAATATATGCAAAGAAGGGACAATCTTCATTAATGTCACTGGTCTCTAAGGTGAGTGGCACTGAACTTGTTTGTTTGTTTGTTTGTTTGTTTGTTTTAAGTCTGTCTGGAGTGTGAAATTCAGACATGGTTTTTGATATTGATACATTTACTGCTAAGATAGTGTTAGACCCTATCGGCCAGTAACTGGCTATGCTGAGCCCTACTGCATTAATGAGTATTACACAGCAAAGGAATGGAAAGAGAACATGGAAGTTTTTACTTTTTCTCTTAGGAGTTTGGCATAATAAATGGACCATTTCACTAAAAGCATGGTCCTTAGAAGTATGAGAGGGGAGGTACAAAATACCACAACTAATTCAAGGTCAGGTGAAAATATGTGAATTTTTTACAATAATTTCTAGAATCATAAATTGGAAAGAAAGAGATACAAGACTAAAACATGAATTTTCGGGTCTTAAAAACCCAAGAAGAAAAAAAAAAAATACTTCTTTGTAAACTAAGCCAGACATGAACAGTGACACTTGGCTGAAGTCTAGGATGCTGGAATCCTAACAATTCTAAACAAATACACAGGGTGAGAGTAGTAGACATATTTTAAATACTCTCCTCTGCTTCAGGACTTGAAAACTGAAATGATTTTCACTTTTGTAATTTTCCCTTAACTCTTACCCACAGATACACAAATATTAAATAACTGTAGGGGTTAATTTTACTTAGGCTTTTCTGTCCATATTTATGATCAGATATTATTCCACATTCCTGCATTGCTTTCCTGAGTATTGTTTTAATGGTAGCATAAAACCCCATCATATCGATATATCATAATTTATACTATCATTCTAGAAATGAGGTATTATCTTTTGAGTTATGAATGATGATTCAAATCTTGGAACGAGTCAAAACTTGGGTTTCTTTCAGAGGTTTTCCAGCATGGACACAGGGTTAGAAGAGCAGAGCAGGTTTACTTAGAGGCCAGGATAAACTTCCATAAATCATCTATTTTAACAGGTCTTAGAGAGGTCCCAGAATTGCCAAGCTTTTGTGTTCTATTTCTACGCAGCTGGGCTTTTCTCAAGGGCAATACTGTGGCTCAAATCCTGTGTGAGTTTCACTGTATGTGACTTACTACTAATATTAATCTCTGAAATTTTGAGAAGTCCTTTTTTTAAAAAAAAGAAAATAAATTAATTAATAAAAAAGGAAAAAAAATAAAAGCAAATAGGAACAAATTTAAGATTATCCTAGGATACCTTGAACACTACATTCCAGTGTGGAGCCCTGAATGAGAAAGAAAAGGTGTGTGTGCATTCAGAAAAGTGCTGCATATATGAATGTCATTTCACATATAGCACAACAACAAAAAACACTTGTAGGAAATGGACAGCACTAGCCTGGATCCCCTCTAGTGTTCAACTGACTGATGCCCCTGGGGATTAGTAGTTTCCAAGACAGGAATGTCTTTCCTATGTTTTTTCTATGACTAACTCTAGAAATTTCCTAGGAAATGCCCTGCTACTGCAATAAAGAGCTGTGCACATAGGGTTCCTCCAGGTATTCTCCAGAATTGTCCCTATTTTCTGTAAGGAGAAAGAAATGGAGGAGGCAGGTTGGAGACAGCATTTAAAAGGGACTTCTTTCTAATGTTTGCCAGATCCTTCACTTTTTCCTGTGGCTGTAGAAAAAAGCAAACGCATAAGAAAACATTAGGAGGTGGAAGTGGTTCTCAAACCTGGCAAAACATGCGGAATCATGCGGAGAGTTGTTCAAAAAATAAAATAAAAATAAAGAAAGGGCAATGCCTGGATCCCCAAACCAGAGATTCTAATTTAACTGGTCTGGGGTCAGACCTGGGTCTTCAGATATTTAAAAGTTCCACGGTGATACTGATGTGCAGCCAAGTTGGAAAACCACTGAGATGCTCGACCCAGTAAGTTACAGCAGCATCATTAGGTCCAGTCACTGATCTTTATTGAGGTGGTTTCCTGCCTTCAGGTCTGTGATCAAATTAGCATTTCTAAATCCGAAGTTCTAACTAAAGCTCCTAGAGAACAGAGAAGTCCAGTATTCAACAGAACTTTTGGTGAAGTACCCATTGGGAGGACTGCTGTTATAAAGGGCTCAGTCCTAAAATTGTCTATTTGAGATGCCAAAAGGGAGTTTTTAACTTGGTTGTTTCTCTAAATGTTTTCCTTGTGGTTCTGCAGGGGAGGAAAAATTATTTTTCCCTCCACCCTCCTAGGTTCTCTATAAGGACCCTATAAATGAGACTCCCAGAAGACAGCTTAACATGAGAAAACCAAGCAGAAGTTTATTCACACACATGTCACACATACACGTGGGAGCAGTCAGTGCTGAGGAACTCAAAGGGGCGGTTAGAACGTGGGATTCTATAGCTTCTTCACAAGAGAAAAATAACCTGCTTAAGAGAAGTGACAAGACAAAGAAAAAGGACTTTGGGCTTCTGGGGTGGCGAATTGTGGGAAAGCAAATATTTGGGGAAACAAGTAGATAAAGGGCTAATTTGGGCAAGATTTGTTATGCGGGTTCCTCTGGGGCTGTATCTGGGCTGATAACAGTCTAGAGCTGCCTCTGGTGATTAACATCCATCCCAGCAGAGGGGACAGAGAACACCTTTACAAATGTAGGTCTTGCTTTTGGGCAAATAAGAGAAGACCAGAAAGTTTTTCTTTTATTTGCTTCTTCTCAAATGCCTTTGGCTCAAAATAGTCCTAATGCCCAAGTGGCATATTTGAAGGTGACATATTCTGCTACCCTTAAATTCCTCATCTCTCACTGCTCCCAAACAATTCAAAATATACTGCCAAGTTTTAACTTCTGCTCTGAATTCCAACAGAATCCAGAAGTGAGACAAATAAGACCCTAGATTTAAAGATCATAATTAGGTATCCATTAAAGAATAACATGAGTTTACTGCAATGCAAGTGTCCATCCACAGACAAATATATAAATAAAATGTGGTATATACATATATACAGTAGAATATCACCAATCTGTAAAAAAAAAAAAGAAGAAGAAGAAGAAGAAGAAGAAGAAGAAGAAGAAGAAGAAGACGACATTGCCATTTGGGACAACATGGATGGACCTAGAAGGCATCCCACTAAATGAAAAAAGTCAGACAGAGAAAGACAAACACCATATGATTTCACATATATGTGGAATCTAAGAAACAATACAAATAAGCAAATTTACAAAAAGACTCTTAAATACAGAGAATAAACTAGTGGTTGCCAGAGGGGAGGCAGGTAGGGATGGGTGAAATGGATGAAGGGGTGAAAATCACACTTATCACGACAAGCATGGAGTACGGCGTTAGATTATCGATATTATCGATTAAATTATCAATTAAATTATCGATCATTATTTATTATACACCTGAAACTAATATAACACTTTATGCTAATTAAACTTCAATTAAAAACTGACAAGATAATAATAATAATGTCCACATCTTGAAAATAAAGCAAAAGAAAGACTGCATGGACTTTTTTTTTTAATATAATTTTTTATTTTTTATAAACATATATGTTTATCCCCAGGGGTACAGGTCTGTGAATCACCAGGTTTACACACTTCACAGCACTCACCAAAACACATACCCTCCCCAATGTCCATAATACCATCCCCTTCTCCCAAACCCCCTCCCCCCAGCAACCCTCAGTTTGTTTTGTGAGATTAAGAGTCACTTATGGTTTGTCTCCCTCCCAATCCCATCTTCTTTCATTTATTCTCGTACCCACTTAAGCCCCCATGTTGCATCACCACTTCCTCATATCAGGGAGATCATATGATAGTTGTCTTTCTCTGCTTGACTTATTTCACTAAGCATGATACGCTCTAGTTCCATCCATGTTGTCGCAAATGGCAAGATTTCATTTCTTTTGATGGCTGCATAGTATGACCCAGCAATTGCACTATTGGGTATTTACCCTAAAGATACAAACGTAGTGATCCAAAGGGGCACGTGTACTCGAATGTTTATAGCAGCAATGTCCACAATAGCCAAACTATGGAAAGAACCTAGATGTCCATCAACAGATGAATGGATCAAGAAGACGTGGTATATATACACAATGGAATACTATGCAGCCATCAAAAGACTGCATGGACTTTTAATGTCATTCCAGAGCATGAACTCACAGATGGACCCATGGATTCTTTAAGCATGTCAGGAGATACAGCAGGGCTTGACTTGCCATTTATTATTAAGTAGAGCCAAGATCCTATGAAGTTACATACTAAGTTATAGATTTTTGTCTGGCATAAATACAGATGATCTCTTTCCGGTAGAAAAAGTATTCTCAAAGATTATGCTTTTGCTGCCCTGTAGGATATTAACCAGTTCATGCTCTAATTTAGTAAATTTATCTTAGTAGAACTTTTATGAGGGACTCACTAACTACCTTTTTCTGATCATCTTTTGTACCAGACTTATCATCATACTGGTTTCCTCAAGAATGAACTACATAAATCTTTGCCACATGTTTACTCTATATTTGTGTGAAATTCAGAATTTAACTTTTTTTTTAATTACACTTTGACTCTTGGTGGCATTTTTCTTTAAATTCTCTTCCATCCTTAGAACTTCCCCAATTCCATGCAAATATCAGCATTATACAGACACTGTTGCATAGGAAGTTAAAATACAACAGATAACAGGAAGTTGAAAATGTAATAAAAAAGGAACACATACCTATGTCTCTAGCTACTCTGACACTCAGATGTACAAAAATGATACTTTTTTCTGAATTTAACGTAATCACAAGCCTTGATTCCTTCTCAGTAGCTAAAATCACTTAATCTCCCCACTTCATGCTAAGTAAGTATCTTTCACTTGAAAACAATCTTTTGAGGAATTATTCAGTCTCTTTAGGATTTAAACTCAGTCAACTCAAAATTCAATCACCTTAACAAGTCCTTCTCCTGTCTTATGCATCTTTTCCTCCCCCTCCTACCTAGTTTGGTATGGGATGAAGGGAAAATCTATCATACCATTGATGTAAAGAAGGCATTTATTGCCCAAAACTGTTCTCTGAAATCTCAATGGACTGAAGTCAGTTCACTGCTGATATAAACAGTCCTACCAAAGAATCTGACAGTATCTCAAAGACTTTTCTATAAAAGATTTACGGTCCACTCTTTGTCCTGATCCCAAAACTCTGTGCCCTCCCAGTCTGATCAGTGTTCTGGGATATCTAAGAACATCTGAATTTCCTTCCCTCTAATTGTGTAGGCTGTCAGAAAACAGTAACATTAATTCCCATCTTTTCAGGATGCCTGGGTGGCTCAGTTAAATGTCTCCCTTCAGCTCAGGTCATGATCCCAAAGTTTTGGGATCGAGTCCCGCATTGGGCTCCTTGTTGGGCAGGGAACCTGCTTCTCCCTCTATCTGCTGCTCCCCCTGCTTGTGCTCTTTGTCAAATAAATAAATAAATAAAATCTTAAAAAAAAAAAAAAATCCCATCTTTTCTCTATCTAAACTCTCCAGGTTAACATTGAAAACCAATTCCTCCAAAAATCACCAGTGGTGGGGCACCTGCGTGGCTCAGTGGGTTAAGCCTCTGCCTTCAGCTCAGGTCATGATCTCAGGGTCCTGGGATCAAGCCCCACATGAGGCTCTCCGCTCAGCGGGGAACCTGTGTCCCTTCCTCTCTCTGCCTGCCTCTCTGCCTACTTGTGATCTCTCTGTGTGTGTCAAATAAATAAATAAAATCTTAAAAAAAAAAAAATCACCAGTGGTAAGGGCATATGGGCATCCTGTCCTTGGATTTCTTTGGTGTGTCTCCAACCCCAAGGTTTTGACCACAGGGACAGACCTCAGCATTTGTGCTCTCCAGCCTCTCTATCCACTTCCTTTCCTGGCCCAAAATGGGCTTCCCCATCTTCTTTTCATAACAGAGAACTCCTCTCTTACATCTTTCCATGTCTTGGGTCAACTTTTTATAAAATCTTAGCTCTGAACCCTCAACTTCAACTCCTTGGAACCCAAATACCTTCCTCCTTTACACTAAAAGCCTGAAACTTATAATAATATATACACATGCAAGTCTTGGCTTTCGAACTACTTTTTTCAAATATATTCCAAGCCCATGTTTAGAAAATGAAAAAGTGGGGAGAAGGGAGCAGAGAGCATCATCTTTGTTCTCAGCCAGGTTCAGTCTTCTCCCCACTTCAATGAACTGTGATCTTTAGAAAGACAAGAATTACTTGGAATTTTAAAAAAATCTAGATCTATGAAGCTGTAGCCTATATTACCTGTGACATTCTCCAAATGAGGTTCACCTCTCATTCTGAGCTTTTACAGAAGTAACCTCTACTTATATGCATGTGTAAAAAAACGTGAATACTGGGGCACCTGGGTGGCTCAGTCAGTTTAACAACTGACTCTTGAAATCAGCTCAGGTTTTGATCTCAGGTCATGGGGTCAAGCCCCATTCCAGCTCTGTGCTCAGCACCTCTGTCCCTCTCCCTCTGCTCCTCGCCTCCCCCCAACTCATACTCGCTCTCCCTCTGCGAGTATAAATTAATTTATTTATTTATTAAAAATGTGACTACTAGTAGAAATTACAAAGACTAACTCACAATCTTTCTCTTCTTTGCATGGTTCCTTTCCTTCTTTCTGATATTTGCTCCTTTGTTATCTTTGCCCATTTAGTTGTTCATCTGTGTCCATTTTTTTTCTCTTTTTACTAACATTAGAGTTGGCTCTCAACAACCCTAGGGCATCAGCCTAATGAAAACCCTCATCATAACAGAACTCAGGGTGCCTGGGTGGCTCAGTGGGTTAAGCCGCTGCCTTCGGCTCAGATCATGATCCCAGGGTCCTGGGATCGAGTCCCGCATCAGGCTCTCTGCTCAGCAGGGAGTCTGCTTCCCTCTCTCTCTCTCTGCCTGCCTCTCCGTCTACTTGTGATCTCTGTCTGTCAAATAAACAAACAAAATCTTTAAGAAAAAATAAAAAATAACAGAACTCAAAGTTAAGATACTTCTTATATCTGAAAAAAAAAAGTCTTTGGATTTACAGTCCAATAAAAATTATCAATTGATCTAAAAACGTTAGAGCTTACTAAATAAATCTAATGTCAGCAAAGATATCAGGTACATTAAATTAGTAAAAAGCTCAGTTCAGTTTCCTTTGTTGTCTATGAAAAAAAATTACAGAATCTCCATTTTCCATGGTCTCAAGCTTGAGTAAAGAGATGTAAAACGTTTCGTGTTCATAAGATGCTCATGAACAAAGCAAGTATACGTCACTGGGAAATGCTTACATGAAAGGGGGTATCCCAGAGTGGTCTGAACGGGGATGCACATGATGATTAAAAAGGGAGAGATGGAAAGCACCCATTAGTTTCCATCAACCTGCTCTAACATGTCTCATCTCCTTAGCATCTAGAATCAGTTCTGTCTTCTGAGGCACAGACCATTCTCCTCATCTGCTTTTGTTATCCTCAAGCCTCCTGTGTTAAAGTTTCTGCCTCTGTCGACTGTGACTGCTCTACAATCATAATAATCTTTCTAGGTCCAACCCATAGTTTTCACTTGCATCATTTACCCTCAAACTCATACATACTGGGGCCAAAAGTGTCTCAGTTGCTGCAAAGAGAACGAATAAATCCAGTTACTAGAATTTCTTATATTTCCTGCAAGAAACCAAGTAAGAGTTACTATATTATTGCACTGAAAAGAAATGTATATAGAAATTGTAAACACCTAAAAAAAATGCTCATTTTACAAGGAAAAAAATAAACGTATAGTACAAAAGAAAAAGGAAATGTGGAGCGAGGTCACAGAGCTGGTGCTTTAGGGCACTGTTTTGCCCTGTTGTCTCACAAAGCACAGCAGCTAGCCATACTTCCCAAGAAACTGAGTAGCCGGGTTTGATTTGATTAGGACCCAGTAAAAAGGAAGGTGGGTCAATAAACATATGTTGGATGCTGTAAGATAGAGCCATTCACTTGACGGATTCCTCACATAAATGACCCCTTTCCCAGGTATGATGGGGTAAGTTTAATGGGGACCCCCAAAGGTTAGCCCCTCTGGCATGCGTGCACTTGTGAGGCCCTCCCATGCTGAACTGGGACTGGACCTGCGGAATATGGGAGAGGTGGTGCCACAGGACATTTGAGGTCAGATCATAAAGTCTCTAGTTTCTGCCTTAGATTCTTGGAACATACTCTTGAGGAGCTGTAAATGATTGTTTAAGAAATCACACTGCCTGAGACTGCCGTTTTAGAGATGCTATTTTGATTTTGGTGGTCTGTTACACAACAATAAAGAGCTAGATCAACAGGTAATATAATGGAAAGAAACTTCCCAAATACACTGCTTCTCTAAATGAATTTCATTTATCTGTGTTGGCTTCTCCAGGCAGTGTTAGTGTACAGCCTTTGTAACTACTTCATTAACACTGCTCTATCCATTTACGCTTGTGCGTTTCTTTTTATAAATTACTTATATAGTTTTGCCAATGGTGGATTAGCTTTAGAACTATAAGCAAATGGGTCTGTCAATGAAAGTAGTGTTTGTATTGATTTATGAATTAAGGAAGGAGAGTACCCATAGCCAACTTAATACCTGGAAAGTGATGTTGGATGATTTATGTGGTTTGAGAGACCTTGGCAGGTTTCAAAGATGCAAGCAGCTAATTAAGGCTGGAAGGAAGGAAAATGAGCAAGAGATAACAGCAGGTAACTAGCTTTGCCTATTACGGAAGTGATCTGAACTTTAACCTAGAAGCATTAAGGACTGATTGAAAGAATTCGACACCCCCCCCCCCCACCGCTGTATCATTACATTGGCATACTAAAAAGCTCACTTTGGGAGATTTAAGGCCAAAATAGTGGATTAGCCACATGCTACAAGATTCCTACTCGAAATTCAAAACACTACATATTCCAACAAAGACAAGAAAATTAGTAAATATTGCCAGTGGTTTCACTGAAAACAGGAAAAGAAGTTCTAGTATAAAGAATACTCAGGCTGCTTCCAATTCTATGCTGCTAGTCATTCTATGCTAAACATCTTCATATCCCCTTTTTGACTTAGACCACAACTTTTTATTTCATTAAATCAAGGGAATTCTAATTCTAAGCCCCATGTTTTTTTTCAGCTCTAGGGGAATGCAACCAAAATCATTCTTCACTTCCCCAATCCTCCCCTCTTCCAGACTCCCTGGGCCTGACAGCAGCCCTCCTGATCAGCATTCGTCATCAACCCACATTAGTCGCCCCTTAGAAACCGGCATGTCCCAGGTGCCATGGCTTCTCATCCATCCACAGCTCTGTTTCTTCCAAGTGTGATATTACAAGCCACATTCTCCAAGAAGCGGAGGCATCAACAGATGCTGAAGGAGAGATAATAATTAAAAAGATTTATTGGGAAGAAACATCTATACAGGGAAAAGACTGGAAGGAATCATCAGACAGTAATTAATGCAGGCCTGACAAATCAGCCAGTCTACTCAGGAGATTCAGAGGAAAGATTGCCCAGAAGAAGAGTTCTTTATAGAACAGCATAATTACACCCCTGTCATACGCTTTGTTTAAGTCATTGACTTAGGCTTGCCTAAACAACTTGCACTTGGCTCAAAAGCTGAGGCGGGCCCTGGAGGTGTTAAGACCTGAGTCCCATATATACTCTCCCCCAATTCCACTGTTTAACAGAGATCAGAGTCACTTATCACTGACAGGAGGTTGACCTCTCTTTTCGACTGCTGAACCATAGATACAAGACGCCCGAAGCACCCAGGCATCAGGAATGTCTCGTGCGTAGCCAACACTTGCTGCATGGCCTAGTGAGAGTGCATATCCTTTGACAGCAGGACTTCTGACCTCGCAGAGCCCAGAATTGTGGGATGGGAAGGAAAAAAACTCCTGATGAGTCATTGGGAGCATGAGTAACTATGGTCCATCCTACTTCGGGCCCAGGGTTCCAAGATCCTTGTATTCTATTAGGGAAAGAGCATGTATGCAAGTCTCCAGTCCGATGTCTATGCCACATACCAGAGGAAAACTACCCTCCGTTGCAGAATAGCCATGCTAAGCGGGCACTTCAGCAGCACATTCTCAGCAGGGTGTATCTTAGTTCTGACAGGCTGGCAGCTTCTGGGTGGTGCTACAGCCAGGAAAGCCAGTGGGTCCTTCTCGTCCTATGTGGAGTTAGGACCCCAGTTGGATGCTGTGAGGTCTGAGATTCCGGGCCTGAGGATCATGCATTCTGTGAAGCCCAGTAATGTAGCATTGGCTGGGAGTCTGGGCAGATAAGGGAAATCCACACACAGATTACATGTCTGTTCGGATGAGCCCAGACTGCTAGCCCTTCCAGGATAGAAAGCCCCAATGTAGTCAATTTGCCGTCAAGGGGTCAGTTGTTCAAGAAGTAGAGCCACACCTGCTGCTCAGAGCTCGTCTCTGCTGCTGACAGGTTCAACATCCAGAGGCAGCAGAAGCTGGGTTGACTTCAGCAGTCTGAAGTTCATACTGGGACCCATGCACAGCCTCCAACTTTGCCACATGGCCACTTTGTGAACACTTCTTTCTTGCCAGAATTCAGGTGATCAGTGGCAAGGTCCAGCTGACATCAGCTGGATGAGTCACTTTTCCTATCTGACTTTTACTATCTCCTACATGGTGGATAATTTCAGATGAACATTAGTGTATAATATGAAAGCCTTCACATGTTGTGCCCACTATATCTATCCATCTACTTCCCCCTTCTCTAGACCAACTGGTCTTTACTCTTTTAATCATTTTCCTTCTAGGCCCTGACCAGCCATGCTAGTCATTGGCCACTTCCAGGAAGATGCATATTCTAATTTTATATATCTATATATTTACATGTACCTATATCTATCTATCTATCTAGATACACACATATATATATCCCGTCTCCTTCAACACAAAGTGCATGACCAAGAGTACTGCACAAAGCTCCAGCTGTTGTCTCTCGGTCTGACGGAGTGTGACAACGCATAAACGGCGTCTCTGCTCCCAAGCGTCCCAGGTAGCCACTCCTCAGGGCAATGAGCCAGTTTTTTCACTCTTCTGAGTGACCCACAGACCTACATTCCTTTCCCATTCCTGAGGAAATTTCCCTCCTGGCCTCCTTACCTCTCAAAGACGTGTCTCCCTCTCCTATGCCACCCCCACTGGTCGTGTTATGGGTTGAACTGTGTTCCCTAAAAGATACGGGAAACTCCTTCACCCCAGGACCTATGACTGTAGAGTTATTTGGAAACAAGGTTTTTGAAGGTGAAATCAAGTTGAGGTCATTAAGGTGGGCCCTGATCCAATGTAACTGAAGTCCTTGTAAGAAGAGGAAACTGTCTTGTGAAGACAACGACACACGGGGAGACGTGCGTGTGAGAGGAGGGGCAGAGATTAAAGTGACGCACGGGAGAGCCGGCACGGCAAGGACTGACGGCCGTCACCAGATGCTGGGAAGAGGCAAAGATCCATTCCCTAGTACAGGTAGCAGAGGAAACATGGTCCTGCTGACACCCTGACGTTAGACTTCTAGCCTCCAGAAGTGTGAGACAATGTATTTCCGTGGTCTTAAGCCACCTACTTGTGGTACCTTGTTATGGCAACCCCACAAGGTGGACGAGCCCGAGACACTTACAAAAGACTCCCAGGTGCCTTCAGTCCAGGCTGCGGCGTCCAGTGGTCTAATGTCTCTGCCTGGCCCAGTCTCTGCAGCAAGACACTGCAAAGTCTGACTGCCATATGTCAATTGGCTAGTAAGAGAAGAAGGAATATGGAAAAAACAAAACAAACAAACAAACAAAAAAACAGATTCATGTTTTAATAAATTCTCCTACTCTCCTAGACAACTGTCTAGCAGAGACACTGAAGTCCGAGGTAAAAATCCGAAGAGATTTCATGTCAAGAATACAAGGAAATAATTTTACAATCCTACCTAAGAATTTTATTCACATATCCTGCTACATTTTTGTGACAGAATAAACCTGGATAAAAATTTCAGCATAGAATACACACCAGAACATGGTTAATTAAGCTGAGTAATCAATTACAGGCAAGACTATTAACAGTAAATGTTCCATACAAATTTACCTGTAGAGGTTATTTAGGTTATTTTTTGGTAGAATAAACTTGAAAATTACTAATTTTTTGAGTTACTTACATAGGGCAATCATCTCCAAACTTTTTATATTAAGTACCAGTCACTAAAATATTGTGCACATGCCCTAATTTTTTACATATATTTATATTACATATATTAACACATTTGATTATCTTTGTTTTTTGTTAAAAAAAAAAAAAAGCAGCCAGTAATAGTTCTAAGGTTTTCATTCTCACATGCTCATAGAGTACTTGGCCAGCACCAGAATCCAAACATCCACTTGGAAACCACAGACCTAGAGCCAGATTTAGCAAACTATGGCCCATGGCCCATAGCTGGCCCCCAATATGCTTTTGTAAATGTAGTTTTATTGGAACTCAACCACACTCAATCCTTTACGTGTTGTCTCCAGCTGCTTTTTCACTATCATTACAGAATTCAGTAATTGCAACAGACACGTACACCCCACAAACCCAAAAATATCTTCTGTCTGGTATACTGACACCTCATCCAGAAAAATCAAAACCCTAATTCAAAAGCATGACATTTTCTAAAAAGCATGAAGTTGGCCATCCCCTTTGAAATGTAATGAAACAAATGTTAAATAATGTCGTATGATCATCGACACTCAATAATATCAATGTGAACATATTTACTACCTAATTAGTTGACCCCCAAGTAGCTAAGCCTATATATGCCCTTTTAGTGAATGATTTGTACATTTGATATGAAATTATATGAACAAGAAGGCAACATATATAGCAAAAAAAAAAAAAAAAAAAAAAAAAAAAGGAGACGAAGACTCTTTGTCAAATATCTGGGTTTATTTTTTTTTTAAAGATTTTATTTACTTATTTGACAGAGAAAGAGATCACAAGTAGGCAGAGAGGCAGGCAGAGAGAGAGGGGGAAGCAGGCTCCCTGCTGAGAGAGAGCCCGATGTGGGGCTCAATCCCAGGACCCTGAGATCATGACCTGAGCCGAAGGCAGAGGCTTAACCCACTGAGCCACCCAGGTGCCCAAATATCTGGGTTTACCCTCTGGCTCCATCACTGTCATTCATAAGATCGTACGGAACTCATGGAACTCACCTTGCTTCTTTGAGTCTCGCTCATCTCACCTGTTAAAGCTACTACTCTACTTCATAAGACTGTTGTGGCCATTATAAGAAAATAAGAGATAAAAAATCTGAAAGAAATTTATGAAACAATAAAAGTTTAGGAATAACTCTAGTCATACTTAAATAATTTTGATACTTGATCGACAGAAGTAGACATTTGACATCACACATAAAATAAGAAATCATTAATCATCACCATAGCACCACCTGCCCCTTCTGGCTAACAGCTGGGCAATAACTGTGGGCAAAACATTGTTGGGCACTTTAAGAGATAATAGGTCATTTATGTCATTCCATATGTTTCCTTATAGGATGTTCATATCCTCAGTCTTAAGACTTTCAACTAATACACTGCCAACCATTTGGCAAAAATCGAAAATAAAAGGGATGATGTGTTGTCATGGTGCCACGGGTTGAACTATGTTCCCCAAAAAGATGCGTCCACACCCTAATCCCTTGAGCCTCCGCATGCAGCCTCACTTGGAAAGTTTTTGCCGCTCTCACTACACTGAAGTTCTTGAGCTGTGATAATTTAGGATTGGGATTGAGCGCCACATCCAAATGGCAGACGGCCTTCTAAGAGAAGAGCAGAGGGAGATCTGATGGGCTGAGAGGAAGGCATTACAAAAGCCTCAGAGAGGCAGAGACAGCGGTCCAGTGGCCACAAAGCAAGCCGCCCTCCAAGGCACAAGATGCTGGAAAGAACCGTCCCTGGATCCTTCAGAGGGGGAGGCATGGCCCTGCCTGGATTGCACACGTCCGGCCTCCCCAAGGGCAAGAGAATGGACTCCTGTTGTTGGAAGCCAGCACGTTTGTGGGGCGCCTTGTTGCAACAGCCCCAAGAAACTAATACACATGGTATGGTTTTAGTTTTGCTTCATTATCAATATTAGGCTAAATTTTAAGTGGCTACATCGCAAAGGGTAAGGGAAGCCCTCACACAGGCAGGGCCGGGATCTGTGTCACGAGACGGCTTTCCTCATCACAGGAAGCTCTGAGTCAATTAGGTCCAAGCGAGAAAGACCGCAGGTAAAGACAGGTAATTAGGATGAGTGGCTACTTGGCAGGGGGTGGGGGAGGAATTTAAAGGAAGAAACATTAAAACTAAGGCTTTTAGAGCATTTTAAGACATGGAAAAAAGTCCTAAGACTTGATTAAGAAAAGAAAGGGGGTGGATGCTCTTTCGCGACACAGATTTGCTCTTTTAATAGACAACATTAATAGTGTAGGTTTTGAATATGGATGAGCCCGTTTTCAGAAATTTAGAGAGATTCTTTTTAACAAAGGCACACCTTTAGGTATAAAAGAGAATGCTTTTGGCATAGTTACACAATGAGAATTTTCTCTCATTCAGTCACGTTAAACACAAGCAAGATTTTTGGCGGGGAATATTAGTGGTTTAAATCAAAATAAAAGAAAATTAGGACAATTTAAAAGCATATTTCAAAAAGCAACATTTCATTTGAAGCAGGTTATGGAGACAAGAAGTAAAATGTACCTGGATGAGGACTGTTATGTCAGAAGGCAAGAAGCAATACTGAAAGGAAATAAAAAAAAACATGATCAATGAAAAGAAAGAACATTCTCCCTTTTCTTATTCTCATGGTCAGCAGAGCCTGGCACGTTTGCCCTCAAAATATTACATGATTTAAGAAACTTCTTCTCATGCACTGGTTTTTGCCAGAGCGAAAGCAAAGGATGGCCCCTAGCCGGACACCACAGGGAGGT
Organism: Mustela lutreola; assembly: GCF_030435805.1. Classification (NCBI taxonomy): domain Eukaryota; kingdom Metazoa; phylum Chordata; class Mammalia; order Carnivora; family Mustelidae; genus Mustela; species Mustela lutreola. The sequence goes on from NC_081295.1 coordinate 154,180,710, forward strand.
ACATACTACGGATACTGAGCAGAAAAGGTGAAGCAGGATTGGCTGAACAAAGTTCTCCGAGGCCATAAAAAGAAACTACTAGCGACTCAACCAGTAACTTCTTTTCTCAGTGCAGAAAGACACTGGTTAGAGACACATAATGAAGATCATCTTCAAAAAGAGGAAATACAGGATGGATTCGCTGAGTTAGGTCTCTATCCCTTTTTTTTTTTTAATTTTTTCAATTTATTTATTTTCAGAAGAACAGTATTCATTATTTTTTCACCACACCCAGTGCTCCATGCAATCCGTGCCCTCTATAATACCCACCACCTGGTACCCCAACCTTCCCCCACCCCGCCACTTCAAACCCCTCAGGTCTCTATCCCTTTTATCCATCACAGCTGAAGAGACCCAGAGAGGCAGAGATGGGGGCGGGGGCAGGAGGCAAAGGGAAGAATGATAAGCTCTATCATGGAGGGTCTAGTCATTGTAGCTTTATCTTGTTATTCACAAATGAAGGAGAGAGAAATGTCATATGAGTAGAAATATAATTTCTTGAGGGACAACGTGAAATATTAAAAGATTTTCCCATTGCAAATAAGGCAATTAAAACTATTCAATTTGACAAAGCGTTGGACCCAGCTGAATCGCACCATAATTCATGAGGAAAAAAACAGCAGCGAGGGAAACAGAGAAGCCTTTGGCAACACTGTTTGATAGCTCAATAAGAAAAGAATAAAGGGGACAATCACATCTGAGCCACTAATAAGCACTCTTAGATTTAGCAGAAGGAAAATCATTAAAAGAACTGGTCTTCCCAACATCAGTTATTAAGGACAAGAATAAAGATTCACTGAAATCTATGTATTTGTGATTTACTTAGGAGAATTGGCCTGAACTTGGGAATTTAAATTTTATTTTTATTCCGATTTCAGTATAACACAATTTCACAACTAATAGTAATAAAAGCCTATTAAATGAACACAGCACCCCAAGTCATCCTGAATACCAGAACTAATGATACCACATTTTACAAACTGATAAAAAATAGCCAGCACACATAAGTAACATTACTTAAAAAAATATTTTTAGAGAAAATTCCTCTTTTTTAGTTATTAAACACCTCATGACCATTAATACAACTAATAAATTTTTTATGAAGTCTGATAAAAAAAAATTAATCCTCTACCCTAACTCTACACATAGATCATTCCTCCTTTGGTCCTGCCCATAGTTCCTGACTGGTGCCCCAAGGATTCTGCATCACCCCCTATAACGTGAGAGGGACAAAACCCCAGCCTCATCCGAGCTGTGCCACTGGGGTCACTGAATCCAGCCAGGCAGGTGGAGCAAAAGGGCTCTTTTAACATCGTTTTTTGTTTGTTTAAGATTTTATTTATTTTACAGAGAGAGAGAGAGATCACGAGCAGGCAGAGAGGCGGGGGAGGGGGAGAAGCAGGCCCTCTGCTGAGCAGAGAGCCCGATGCAGGACTCCATCCCAGGACCCTGAGATCATGACCTGAGCCGAAGGCAGAGGCTCAACCCACTGAGCCACCCAGGCACCCCAAAAGGGCTCTTTATATAATTTCTCTCCCACCTCATTTGCTCTGTCTTCATTTTTCTCCTTCTATGTGGTTGTTTTTACTGCCCAGACCTCAGGAGTCTCTCTGCTTCTTAACGTGGATATGGATGACCAGTGGCACTTCAGAAACAGGAGTGTGTGTGTGACAGTGGCATCCAGCTGGGAAGGTTTTGTACACCTGGGGCGACCCACAGGCAGCCACAGGAGGCAGGCCTGTGATGACCAGATGTTCTGTCCAGTTAAAAGAGAGCCTATGTGCAGAAAACAGAAAGGGGTGGTGTAAGTGACATTAAAGAAACATGGAGCCAGGTCGTCATAATTTCATGAAGGCAGACAAACCAAAAGAGAACCATGTTGGGTTTTTTTGTTTGTTTGTTTTGTTTTGTTTTGTTTTGTTTTGTTTGTGTAGGGGCTTTTATTCTGTTGAATTCTCATTCTTTTTTTTTAAATTTTTTATTTTTTTATAAACATGTATTTCTATCCCCAGGGGTACAGGTCTGTGAATCACCAGGTTTACACACTTCACAGCACTCACCAAAGCAAATACCCTCCCCAATGTCCATAACCCCACCCCCTTCTCCCAAACCCCCTCCCCCCAGCAACCCTCAGTTTGTTTTGTGAGATTAAGAGTCACTTATGATTTGTCTCCCTCCCAATCCCATCTTGTTTCATTTATTCTTCTCGTACCCACTTAAGCCCCCATGTTGCATCACCACTTCCTCATATCAGGGAGATCATGATAGTTGTCTTTCTCTGCTTGACTTATTTCGCTAAGCATGATACATTCTAGTTCCATCCATGTTGTTGCAAATGGCAAGATTTCATTTCTTTTGATGGCTGCATAGTATTCCATTGTGTATATATACCACATCTTCTGGATCCATTCATCTGTTGATGAACATCTAGGTTCTTTCCGTAGTTTGGCTATTGTGGACATTGCTGCTATAAACATTCGGGTGCACGTGCCCCTTTGGATCACTACGTTTGTATCTTTAGGGTAAATACCCAGTAGTGCAATTGCTGGGTCATAGGGCAGTTCTATTTTCAACATTTTGAGGAACCTCCATGCTGTTTTCCAGAATGGCTGCATCAGCTTGCATTCCCACCAACAGTGTAGGAGGGTTCCCCTTTCTCCGCATCCTCGCCAGCATCTGTCATTTCCTGACTTGTTGATTTTAGCCATTTTGACTGGTGTGAGGTGGTATCTCATTGTGGTTTTGATTTGTATTTCCCTGATGCCGAGTGATATGGAGCACTTTTTCATGTGTCATGAACAGACATTTCTGCAAAGAAGACCTCCATGTTGGTTTTTTAATATTTTATTTATTTCTTTGAGAGAGAGAGCGCGCACACAAGTCAGGGGTGAAGCAGATTCCCCGCTGAGCAGGGAGCTCAAGGCAGGGCTGGATCTCAGGACCCCAAGGTCATGACCTGAACTGAAGGCAGATGCTTAACTGACTGGGCCCTCCAGGTGCCCCAAGATCACCAAGTTTAACGCTCCCTCCCTTCAAATTAGTACTGTCTTAACAACAGTGCCACCTGCAGTGAGCCACTAGATGAGATATCCATGTGGATAACCCTTTAAAAAAATGGGGGGAGCATGGATTAGGTAGATAGCCATAAAGCCCCTTCCTGCTCTGAGAGTCAACGGTTCTTTGATTTTCTGATTCAAAGTAGAGGCCATGTTCTGACACTGTCTATGAGCAACAATTACTATGTTACCCACTACAAGTGTTTCTGCCAATAACCCAAGTGGATGGCTGAAGATCCTCAACGGAAATCTAAAACTTCCCTTTTTCACATTTTAATAATTGCCCATGAAAGAGCAATTTTAAAAAACCCAACTGAATTTTGACTCTAGAAAGGACTGAAAATATAATACCTTAACATTTATTTTTTATCAAGGACTAGCCAAGGAACCTTCATTCCTTGACAACACAGCGCCATATTGTTTTATTTACAAATACAAAATTCGCCGCTGAGTTGTTATCAGCAGTGAACTCGGGTTTTTGTTTTTTGTTTTTTTCAATTTGACTCAAGCAAGAACAAGGTATTTTAATCCTGGTCGGTTAAATTATGTTGTAGTAACCAACAACCCCCAAGTGTCAGTGGCCTTGGTATAACAAGGATTTGATTCTCCATCCATGCGAATTCTGCTATAGTGTCGGGGGGCAAGGACAACCCCCCAACGCAGTGACTCCGAGATCTCAGGCAAAGGTGGTGCCCCATTGTCTAGCTTTCCGAAGTGGAGTACATGGCTCTTTCAGTCGCTATGGCAGAAAAAAAGAGAACTGCAGAATTGTGCAGTTCTTCTGTCTCTTGGCCCAGGAGGAAAGACATGAATTCCTTCCAGCTGTCAGTCATTGGGCAAATGCAGAGAGAGAGCCCCAGCTCACTTCAAGATGGCTGGGAAACATGGATGAGTAAATGGAATGTTGAAATTGTATCTCAGCCACACAAACTACGGGAAGTGGGAGATGAAGGAAATTAACCTGCGGGTCAACAAACAAACAGCCAAGCTTATTGAGAGGCTGAGCTCAGAGGCTGCCACAAATTCAGCAGTAATAATTGCTCACATTTATTGAACGCTTGTTCTGGTTTGCCTGTACTAACTCATTAGCTCTTTACAACAGTTAGAGGACAGAAGTAACATTATTATGCACATATTACCAATAAGACACGGGAAGCTGGAGGTGGAGCAGCTGGACCAAGATTACACAGCTATCAAGGGGCAGAGGCAGAACTGGATCCCACACAATGTGGTCCCTCAGCCCATTCTCTCAATGGTCCGTGATAAAGTGGAAGGGAAATGAACTTCAATTCAATTGAATTTCATCAGAATTTATTTTTTTAATTTCTTCTTTATCTCATGCGGAAAGTGACACGTGATAGAAAGAAGATGAATTTAGTGTTCTAGAGATTTTAGGCCAGCTTCACCAGATACGGGCATTTGTGCATCTTGGCGATCTTACATTTTCTTGGCCAGTCCCCTCTACTGCTCTCCACAGACGCTATGCCCACACCTTCTTGTGTTCAGCAAACCTCTTACCCCATAACCCCTGTCCCAGATGGACCTACCACGTATTTCACAAAGAAAATAAAAAATAACCAGATAGGAAGTCCCTCAAATTCTGATACCACGCCTTCATATAAATTCACCCTTTCCTTTCTTCCTGTGACAGTGGCAGAACTATGCTCCCCACACAAGTCCTGTCTGTGTGAGGCTAACGCCTGCATCTCTCCTCAGCTGCTCGTTCCTTCCTGGATTCACATGGCCCTAAGGCCATCGGTCCTCCACTGTTACTATTTCATACCATCAACCTTACCATTGGCATTGAGTTGTGATCAGGCGTCTTTCTGTACCTCATTCCCCACTCCAGTTACTACCCTAATCTCATCTTCTCTCTTAAAATTAAGCTTCCTAAAATATTTCTCTCCACTCCCCACTTGCCCTCTGTTCCTCATTCTGTTACACTATGGTTTTTACCACAACAGCCCGATGCAGTAGCTGCTTCGGTCTAGATCTCTCTCTGTAACACACACACACACACACACACACACACACACCCCTTCTTGGTGATAAATATAATAAGCAACTTGCAGTCCTTTGTCTACTTTTTTTGGAACACTCGACACCTACAATCATTCTCTTCTGAAGAGTTCTCTTCCTGCGGTTGCTCGGCACGTTGCATTATCTCCATCTTTTCCCTTCCTCTTTGGTTTGTCCATTGAGTAGCTTTGCTGAACTAGCAAAAATGGTCCCCATTTCTTACACCTTCACGCCCTTCAAAATTCCATCTTTTCCTTTGACCTTTCCCACCTTAACAATTCTCAGTTGATAAATTCAGGCACACGCATGGTTCTAGACACAAACTTTCAGCTAGTGGTTCTACATGAATCTATATCTTGAGCTCCAAGTGCCTACTGGGCAGCTCCTCATGGATGTTGCACAACAACTTCCTACCCAACAGGTCCAACATGTTCATGCAGCCTTGACTACAATGCCTTCTCTGTGCTATATGCTTGGACTAAGGATACCAACAATAAGGAGTATGCACCTCTAGTCTCCTTCAAGATTTCTGTACAGTATGGTATGTGCTATGATGGAAACAAGCACCGTGTGTGCTATCAGACTATGGATCATATTTTGAACAGATATCTCCCTTTACCAATATGTGTGGGCATGTCAAGTAGCACATCAAAATTGTTATGTGTTTAGTCCATTGAAATTTGGAAGCAGTTTCAGAGTCTTCTCCTTTAGAAGCAAACTTTTGACAAGAGACAGCATCACAATTAACAATGATGTGTAAGATTTGATTAGGAACATTCTGGGGAGCTCGTGACATTAAAAATATTGGAAGAAGAAGCAATAGCAAGGAAAGAATATTGATGATTTCTGTTTTTTTCAATTACATCATTATTCTGATCTCCAAAGACTGCTCTATTTGTGTGGGAGATATACTTGGATCAAAACCAGAAATAATTTATCATCTAAGTTGCCACAGCATCTTTTTAGATAAGCTTGATATATAAGACCTCACTTGAACATAAGTCACATATCTACTCCTAAATTTTATTCATAGGTGTATGTTATGTATTATGTGAATATATTATGCTATATTATTCAAGAAACATGTATATAATATAAATATATGATCAGTTTGTAAGTAGATGTTCTTCAATAGAAAATTATGCAAATTTTCATTAAGAATGATTTCACAGGGGGCGCCTGAGTGGCTCAGTGGGTTAAAGCCTCTGCCTTCGGCTCGGGTCATGATTCCAGGGTCTGGGATCGAGCCCCGCATCAATCTGCTGGCTCTCTGCTCAACAGGGTGCCTGCTTCCCTTCCTCTCTCTCTGCCTGCCTCTCTGCCTACTTGTGATCTCTCTCCATCAAATAAATAAATAAAAATCAAAAATATGTTTAAAAAAAGAATGATTTAACAGAAAATTTTAAGTAGGTACAAATACAGTCCTTGCCCACTCAAATGTTAACCTATAATCTTTTTTCTTCTTTTTTATTTCTTTCTATTCAGCAAAGAGAGAGGGAGAAGCAGACCCCCCACCAAACAGAGATCCCAGTGTGGGGCTAAATCCCAGGACCCTGAGATAATGACCTGAGCCCAAGACAGACACAACTGACTGAGCCATCCAGGTGCCCCTAAACTATAATCTTAAAAATTACAGAAGCTATTGAGATTGCTCAAATAGCCATATTTTTTGTCTTTACCTGGATAGATTTACAACTGAAGACTTAACCTCCCTTTAGCATGATACTTCTGCCAGCATTGATTTAACCTGTGTTTTGCCAACAGCATTAATGTACTGATATTTGAAATCTAGGAGAAAAAGAACAACAGCTGGTATACAAAGATGCCATATTAGCAAGAAAAACGAGCACCCCTGGTCCTCCTCCTGTCCTAATTGGTCCCTCTTCATCTTCACCTTCTTCTTCAGATGCAGATAATGCTAGTGGCTAGAAGTTCCTTGGCCTGGGACTTTTTCTCTGCAACCCAGTCCCAGGCGAGCCCAACGCAAACTTGGAGGGTGACAAAGGGTATCAGATTCTCTATCAGTGACCCTTAACAGTCCATCCTTAAGCCTTCCATTAGGGTGTACCCTCTGTCTTAGAGGTTCTTCATCCATTCTCTAACCAAACTTCGTTTTTATGGCTTTAGAGAATTCTCCTTAGCCATCACTCTGGAAAAATCTGACATTCTGATATATAAAATTTAATAGTAACTGAGCCAAACCCCTCCAAGACAGCAGCAGTAGTAACTGTTGACTACAGAGAGCCTACTATGCACTAGGTACGATGAGGAAGGTAGTCTACTCATAGAATCTCCTTTAATGGTTTGAAACAGCGTAATTTGGTACTGCAATGCAAACACTATTAACTATTTTTATAGTTGAAGCAGCTGAGCTTCAGAGAGATTAAGAAAACTACACAAGGTCCAAAGACAGTGGTGGGATTCTCAGCCAGGTAAATCTGACTCTAAAATGGGAGCTCTTTCTACTACCTGTCAATAGGAAACAATGGTTTCACCAAATATTCTGGGATTTCTAATAGTGGAAATCCAAAGCCTGTTTCAATAGACTTTTTCTTATCTTTTTGTTTTTTATTTTGTTGTTTTGGGTTTTGGGTTTTGGTTTTTGCTCTAGGGGAAGAGACTTAAAAGCAAGTACACTACTCGAGGTCAGGTACATCACCTCGGGTCAGCGGTCAGTGCTTCCTCAATCCAAAAGACCAGTTACTCAAACAAAATGTGAAGGCACACATTTCTTTCTCTTCTTTGAATTGTGAAAGATAAATTATTTTCCCCCAAAATTACCTACAAAAGTTCACTGATGGCATTTATGAGCCAGACATTTATGTAAGTTAAGAGGTGTCAAAAGCACGAACCACAAAACCACGCACAAGAATGCTTGCTTCATCTCTCCAGGGACTGTCTCACATTCATCTCTGCGCTCAGTAGTTAAAGCACTGAGCTGCCAGACAGACCCTGGTGTGGGCTATGACCTCTAGGAACCAGACCAGGCTCTACCTTTTACTACAAGAGCTTTCATGTTGTTGCATTTGTTTCAAGAAAGCGTAATTCCAAGCAGAAATTTCTTATGTAGACATTTTCATACAGCTCAATAAAATCTCAGTGAAAAAAAAAATGTTATACCCTACTCTGAGATCCCATAGTCTTCTACAAAGAAAAAGACTTCATTTCCACAAATAAAGCTGGGTTACTGGGCTATTTCCAGCAACATCTTCCTGATTTTTTTAATTATTATATGGGAAGTAAAAGAATATACATGAGGATGCATGTTTGGGAAATGAGAACTCTATGTGAGTGACCTCTTCTCAAGGACAGTGTGACCTAGAAGGAATGCTATGCAGGCTGGCCTCAAAAAGAATGCCCATCAGTCAGAGGGGTGACAGCCAGTGCAGTCAAGAAGTCACTATGTGCTGGCCACTGTGCCAAGTTCCTGACATAATTTATCTCATTCCATCTTCCCAAGCACCCTATGGACCAGGTAAAAATAATCTCATTTGACAGTGAGGAAACCAAAGCCCAGAGAAGTCCCCTCTCTAGCCGAAGGACACAGGCAGGCCAATGACAAAACTCAGATCTGACTATCCAGCAACAGTCAATGTGTTCACTTTGGTCAATCATTCAGTTACCATTTCCAAGGATTTTTCTAGATAATCACCTGAATAATATCCACTGTAGATAGAGATTTAAATTTATTATATAAAACATATGGAATATTATATATGTTTTATATATTTTGTAAGTATAATTAATTGTATCTGTTATATAAATAATTATTAATTCATATAAGTATATTAATATACAAGTATGTGATATAAACAAAAGAATTATGCTATTACATTTAGCTGTCCATTATTGCCTCCAGAGAGCTTCTCTTTTTATCTTTTTTTTAAAGATTTATTTATTTATTTGAGAGAGAGAGAGAGAAAGAGCACAAGGGGGAGGGGCAGATAGAGAGGGAGAGAGAAACCCAAACAGACTCTATACTCTGAGCATAGAGCCCGATGCAGGGCTCGATCTCACGACCCTGAGATTATGACCCTGAGCCGAAATCAAGAGTCGGGCACTCAACTGACTGAGCCACCCAGATGCCCCTCTTTTTCTTTGTCTTAGAGAGAAAACAAGTATCAGACAGATGTTACTGACCAGATTGGGACGAACTCCCTTGTGCTTGCAGAGGAACTGGAAGAGGGCCCACAAGGGAATCGCTGGCTTGGGACAGGAGTTTCTGGTGTCCGATGCTGGATTCTTGGCCTCCCTGAAGCTGTCACCCAAACACCAGTGACAGGTGGGGAACATGGCATTATGACAAGTGCTCAAAAGTAAGTCGATGCGCTGAGAATCGGGGGAGGGGAACACACCCCACCCAGTCTAGACTAGAACAGCACGACCCCGAAGAGACGCGCCCTGGGAATCTGACGAGGCAGAGCGGCACGGGCTGAGATACCGCTGGTGAGCTCCAAAACAGAAAACACACGAAAGAAAGAGGTGGGGTTTGGCTGAAGATGTTAGGTAGCCAACGTAGAAAAGAGGCAGAAGATGTTCCGCGCAGGTGGAACATGAGAGAAGCTGAAGGAAAGAGAATCATCAGGAGGGAGCCTGCCTGGCAGGACGTGAAGACAGCAGCGGCGCGCGGGAGTGTAGACACAGGCAGGGTCGCCGCTGTCCTGTCCCATCACACAGAGGACCTCACGATCTGGATTTCAGTGTGATACGGTAGCTCTCAGAACGTCAGAACGATTCACTAGCGCAAGGCGCTTCACAGATCTTTTACTCAATCCGAGCAACGGCCCCGTGGGGAAGGCATGAATCCCAAGGTTTCCCATACAGGAAATCAAACTTCGTCCCGCAGACAGAACAGCAGGCCCCGGAGATGTCCACAGCCCTATTCTGCTGACTTTGCAAATGCAGTGAAGGTCACAGGCCTTAAAATGGAGAGAGGAGCCCAGATTACCCAGGTGGGCCCCATCGGAGCCTCTGAGTCCTAGAAAGAAGGCGGCCTTCTTGCGGTGAGAAGCAGAAAAAAGGGAGGAAGTCCAACAGGTTCCAGGCAGGAGACGGTGTTGACACACCACTGCTGGCTGTGGGCAAGGGCCAAAGACAGGCCTCCGGGAGCGAAGGAAACCCCAAACCGACAGCCAGCAAGGAAATGGGATATCAATCCTACAACCGCCAGGAACAGGATTCTGCCACCAACCTGAAGGGGACTAGAAGACGACTATTCCCAGAAGTTGGCAGGAGGAGGCCAGCCAGCCGGTACTTGGACTTGGCCCTTCTCCGGCCTGGAACGAGAAACCAGCTGAGCCCGAGAAACCACTTTCCACCTATGGAATTGTGGGCTAATAAACCTGTGTTGTTTTAAAACCCTACGTGGGTAGTCTTCATCAACCACAGCAGTAAGAACCTTACACATTTAGGTTCGACAACTTGCCTGAGGTCAGCGAGCTGGTCAAGGAACAAAATGTCAGTCAAACCCAGGTGCAACAACCCCTAAATCTTGTACCTTTTACTCTTATGCTACTGTGTTTCTAGGTGGACAAAATCACAAAAGCTATATTTAAGACACAAAAACCAAATTGCCACAGTGTGTGTAGCTGTTTAGAAAAGGGGGAGCCAAGTGGGAAGGACATAAACACGTATTCAGTTCCTCAAAGTTAGGGCCTTTTCTCCTCTCTCCTGTGTCTGTCCTCGGTGAGCAGTGAGACACCAGTAAGCTTTTTCTACGGTTCAGCCTCTTAAGGGAATTTTGAAAAAGAGAAACTTAATTTTAGAATGTCTGAGTCTACCTCCATATCAGGGAGGAATTTGATGATACTCGGTAATTTTTACTCCAAGAGTAGACAGACCCAGTAGAGTTGGAAGCTATTATCCTTAGAATAAAACTGAATTTTATCATGTAGAGTTAATATAATACCCGTGGCAAAACGCAAACTCACAGGGGACAGTAATATGACATTAAAAAATTTTAAAGCCTATGGATGTTTTGAATTAAGAAATTATTTTAAGGGGCGCCTGGGTGGCTCAGTGGGTTAAAGCCTCTGCCTTTGGCTCAGGTCATGATCCCAGGGGTCCTGGGATCGAGCCCCGCGTCAGGCTCTCTGCCCTTTGGGAAGTCTGCTTCCTCCTCTCTCTCTGCCTACTTGTGATCTCTGTCTCTCCAATAAATAAATTAAAAAAAAAAAAAAAGAAATTATTTAAAGTATGTTTAATCTGACTTAGAGTCAGTCTATACGATAGATATCATTCTAAGCTGCCACTAAGAAAACAAGACTCAAAAAGGCTAAGTGACTTGACCAGCAACATGTGGTTAGCAAACAATTGATATGGGGTTAAAATCAAGCACCTAACCTCGAGACCCCACGCTAGTCCTCTGACATCACGCTATCGTTGTAGGAAGAGAAAGTATGACTGTCTGATGACTTCGCAGGCTTGAAAATTGGATGAAACTTCATGAGGGAACTAGGCTGCCTCAAATATGCACATGAACTTTGCCTCAAACTGGCCTCATCCAGTAGTCACCAACAGCATGAGATCCTGTGGGGGAATCCCTTCATTTGTCAGTGTGACGCATAAATCCAGGATCACAAAACTGTTTGAGGTGTAGCATCCATTCTCATTGAAAAGTTCTTACAACGTACATGTGATTCAGTGGTGAGACACAGTGGGCACAGTGAGGGAGAATGGTGGAGAAAGAAGCAGGAGGGATCATGGTGGCTTTCTTTTGTACAACCCCGGCTCTCCTCCAACCTGGCACACGTCTGAACAGAGCCAGCCCCTCCCAGGGACCGCGGCTCTGAAGTGGAGGCTGGCACACACGTCCCACTAAGATCCCAGGCAGCAGCGGCTCAGCCAACCATGTTTACCTTTTCCTGGGTCTCCTTGCCCTGGGTAGGAGCTGGTGTGGACAGATGAAAACATGCTGCCCCTGGCACTTCTGAAATGTGCTGAATTGCACCAGATAAAAAGTAACTAAGCAGTTGGAGTCAACTCTTTGGAGAAAAACACAACCCTCAGCCCTGGAAAATGGAGAGCGTTATAAAAGTGAGGCAAGAGAAATTCTCCTGGCCAAATAAACAATGACATTGGATACTTAAGTTCCTTAGACTTTGGCTAAACAGTAATGGAATAGTTTCTGACTTACCGTAGCGATCGTAGCAACTGACATCAAGGAAGGCAACCACAGCGACGGAATTCTCTAGAAAAAGGGAAATGGGTAGGATGTATCACTAATGGGACAGGCTACAGAGCAGGAGAACAGCCTGGAGAAAGAAAAGGTAAGTCAAGAAGAGTTATTCCTAGCTTGCCAGGCTATCCTGGCCCATCCGGCCTTTCCTCAATGGCTTCCTGCATCAGTTGTCCTCAAACTATTGGGCTCAGGCTGTCTTCACACTCTTAGAAAATTACTGAAGATGCTTCAGTTTCTGTGGGTTACATCCGTTTACAGGTAGCATTAGAAATAAGGGCATTTTAATCCATGTATATTCTAATGCATTTAAAAATAACAATACTAAACCCATTGTATGTTAATAAAAATGCATATTTATGAAACAATATCTGTGTTTTCCTAAATAAAGAATAGCAAGAAGAGTGGCACTGGAGATTTTTGCAAATCTCTTTAATGCCTTGCATAATAGAAGACAGCAGGACTCTAATCTCTGCTTCTATATTCCGTCGAGTACAGTATCATGTGTCATGCAGCCTCTGGAAGATTCCACTGGATGCTCATGAGATGATTCGATTCATAAATACAAATAATGCCTCAGTATTATAATAAAATTTTTGACTCCATGAACGTCTGAGTTGTTGGAATCCCCAGGCATCCCTGGCCTGTGCTTTGAGAACTACCATCCTGCTTTCTACCTTCATTCTGAGTCTAGAATCAGAATTTTGTTAACTCCTGAGTCCCTACTGGCCTTGCAAAATTGCTTGTGCAATGTTAGAGTTCCAGAAAAGTTATAGCTAAAAACAGCTTGGTGACCTAGTCCAGGTTTTTCAATCATTAAATAAAAATGTTCTGTTATGGACCATGCACTGTTCTAATACTAGAAACACAGCAGTGAATAAAACTGGGAGTTAGAAAACTCAAACATTAGAGACAGAGGGAATCAGGAAATAAATAAACAATGAGGAAAAAAATTAAGATAACCTCAGATGTAACAAGTGCTCTCAGTATAAAAAAAGTCAAGGTAACCAAGTTACTGTTGGGGTTGGAGTTGTCCGGAGAGATCTTAGGACTTGCTTAAGGTTATGCATAGCTATTTAGTAAAAATCAAGAACAGAACCCACTGCATCCCAAAATAAACTTGGTGCCTGAGTGGCTCAGTCGGTTGAGCGTTCAGCTCTTAGTTGTGGCTCAGGTTATGAGCCAGGCTCCCTGCGGAATGAGGAGTCCGCTGGGATTTTCTCTCTCCCCCTGCCCCTAGCCCCCATCGGCACATGCGCTCTCTCACTCTCTCTCAAATAAATAAATACTTCTTAAAGTAAACTGGGTAACTCTTTGGGATACCGGGTGGTGCAGATGGCTTTTCTATTAGAAAATCATTAAAAGCCATTTTTATCGGTGTTTTCCTCTGAATTATTCCACCTGATTTTCTCATAGAAACTGTTTGTCCAGTAATTGGTGCGCACTTCTTTTAAGTTGCCCCGAATCCTTTGTAAAAACAAAAATCAAGACAGAAGTAAACATTTTAAATCTTGGCTATTATATTAGAATCATGCCAGGGAAGAAAGATCTTATAACATAGACCAGCATGCCCACAAAATCACCCCCAGAAAAAAGTCTGCTGGATACATAATTGCTCCCAAAGAGAATAAAATTGACCTTAGGTACCTACCACCATTCGTCCCTTTCCTAATCCCATCACTGCTCCCCCAGCAATCCAAGGTCCTACCCTGGAGACTCCTTTTGTGTGCATATTCCTTAATCTTTTATGATAATACAAGATTCATACAGAAAATTACACCGTGGGCTCGATGAATTTTCCCAAACCAAACACACCCATATAACTAGTACTTAGCCTTGTGAAGCACAATCCTATTAAACAAGCAGCCCAGAAACTCCTCTTTGTACTTTCTTTCAGAAAATACCACTCACCAATGGTACACAGTATGTTGGCTTCTAACCCCACAGATTGCCTCTTTTGTACTCTGTATAAATGGAATCATAGAACATAACTCCTTTGTGTCTGGCTTCTTGAGTTCCATGTTCTGTTCCTGACAATCATTCATATTGTTGCGAGATTACAGATCATTTATTTTCACTGCAGTAAACACACATCTCATTGTGTGAGTATGCAACAATTCATTCATCCAGATGGGCATTTGGAGAGCTTCCAGGTTAGGGATATTATGAAGAGCACTGCTATGGACACACTAACTCGTGTCTTTTGTGTACATATTTAGTTTTATATATGTTTATATTTGTTTATACATAGGCATACCTCAGAGATATTGCAGGTTCAATTCTAGACCACAGCAATGAAGTAAATGTTGCAATAAAGCGAGTCAAATGAATTTCTTGGTTTCCCAGTGCATATAAAAGTTATGTTTACCCTTCACTGTAGTCAATTAAGTGTGCACTGACATTATGTCTAAAAAGCACTGTGCCTACCTTAATAAAAGAAATACTGTATTGCTAAAACATGTTACCCATCATCTGAGCTTCCAGTAAGTCATAAGCACTGATCCCAGATCACTGCAACAAAGAACGATTATGAAAAAGTTTGGGATATTGCAAGAATTACCAAAATGTGAGAGACGCAAAGTGAAGAAATGGTGTTGGAAAAATGGAGCCAATGGAGTTCATCAACACAGCATTGCCACAGACCTCTAATTTGTAAAAAAAAAAGGAAGGAAGGAAGGAAGGAAGGTAGGCAGGAAAAGAAAGAGAGAGAGAGGAACGGAGAGAGAGAGAGCAAGAAAGGAAGGAAGGAAGACATGCTACATCTGTAATAAAGCAAAGCACAATGAAATGAGGTAGCCTGCATTTTACATATATTGGTTTGCTATAATATATTAATATGCTGAAAAAAATACTTTGTCATAGAGTTTCCTTATATTCATCCTTAGTAAGTCCTGTCAAACAGTTTCCAAAGTGGTCATTCCAATTTATACTTTCACCAGCAGAATTTCTATACTTCTAGAAAATCTCTCTTTTCTTCCACTGAAATTCAAAGAGCTTTGTCAACTATTTCTCAGGACCATAGTCACCACTACGGAATTCTGTGAACAATCTGCTGATTAGTTTCATATCTCTAACACCCGCCGTGCCTTGTAGGGGTACAGATATCCTAACAGGGATATCAGGATTTGTCATCACATGTCTTAATGAAAAAAAAAACAGTCTTCAATAGTGAGACATCCAACATTAATCAACAAGCCAGTAGTAAAAGAGAGTCTTAAGGTTTGGGTTCCCAAATCATACAGTCTGACGTCCTATTATTCTGCAATAAATATAAGCCAAGTCCAGAGACTTGGCATCAGGACAAATTCCATCTAGCCTGGAGCCTTGTACTTTGTGTAGTTCCCTGACCAACTGTGCCAACAGCTCCTGAGCCCGTGCTAGGAACACAGAATCTCAGCCTGCCACCCCAGACTGCCTGATCCAGAACCTTCACTCAGCAAGGTCCTCAATATGATGTACGCAGCAATGCTGTAGAGTCTACAAGGCAGAGCCTCGGCTGCCCGATTTTAGGGATATGAATTAGTAGAGCCTCTGGTGCAGTTCACAGCCTAGTCAACCAGCCCATTTCCAGGCTGTCTTTTTACCTCCAACTTAGACTAAGGCCTTAGAGCCCAAAGAGAAGACCAGAATTTATTGGGAGGGCACACACATAAGCAATTTTTAATACAATGTTGTTGCAGTCCTTGACAATATTATAGTAAATGTGATAGAATTACAAAAAGGAAGAATTAGTCCTGTTTGCAATGACAAGAGAAGACTTCAGAGAGACACAGAACTTTTGCCTGGTCTGGAATAATAGGTGAAAGCTTACCAGTCAGAGAAGCAGTAAATCAAATCAAGAAAAGAGCAAAGAGCAAGAAAGAGGGGGAAAAAATTAATCAGAAAAATTTCCTTTGTAGAATTTATTGTCTTTATTTTCTGGGTCTTTTCCCCGGCTCTGTGGCTCTCCCTTCCATATAGCACCAATATTAATTCTCTCTCCTCCTCCATGTCCCCACTAGATATGCATTCCTACCTATATCTCTTCAATCATCTGATAGGTTTCCTAATAGCAGCTGCACAGGCTGTGCACTGCACAACTCCAGAGGAGAAACATTCAACACAGACAAACGTACAAATAGCATCCCCTGGAGTTACATTCTGTGAACGTCTGAACATGACTTGGTCAAGCCAAGTGTTGCTCAAAGCATACTTATTATAGGAATTACACTACAGACTACTCCTCAAGAAATACACCCTTCCTTCAATATCTGTGATACCATATTATCATGTGATTTATTCCCACCGTTTCCAAATAAGACTTTTCGGACCCTCTACTTTCTTACTCTGAATGACAGTCAGCATATTCCAGATCCCCAAAGCCTCAGCCCTCAGCACTTTCTCCTACAATTACATGTAACACTTTTCTCGAAGAACCCCCATTGATAACGGCTATCCTGACTCCCAAATGCCCAGATCTCCTCGTTTCTTCCTTTGTGCTTTCAATCTTCTGTTGCATATCAACAAATTGTCTACGGAACTTTTATTTGCTTCCAACACTGATGAATAACTTGTCAAATGCACACATACACACACACACACACACACACACACACACACACACACACACACACATTCCTCTACTACCAAAAAATTTCCCCCAAACAATCCCCTTGCCTTTCAAAATCTTGGCGTTACCACCAATTCATTCCTCTATTTCAGCTACATATACACTCCACCTGTTGATTTTTTAAAAATCTATATTATATTTTCATTTTTCTTTGCAACCTCACCAACTGACAAACAAGACTGTGTCAGTTCTAGGGGACATCAATGATATGGCCATCCCCAACTTTCTTACTTAAGAAAGCACAGCAGAACGCAAGAGAATGAGAGATAAGAGGACAACTTATTGTGGGGGTAAGTTTGAATTCTTTGTTTTTAAAATTAAATCATTTACAAACTCCAGCACCTTAGTGATGATTAGTATCAGTGATTCACAGCACACCTTCCAAGCAATGTCGTCTGGGTGTCTTGAGACCCCTAAAGTGGATGGTGTGGAGGACGTGACTCTTCCTCACCTACATTACGGGCATGTTGATTATGCCTTATAAAGCTCTGAAAAGGAATGACATGTTTCCCACATCTCCGAGGCATCCTATTTAGTAATGAAATTAGACACCTGTTCATTAGTGGGCAGCAAAATCTTAAAACACAGAAATAAATTAACAAAGGCAACATTCCAGGAAGGTATTTTCCAGAAGGGAACTCCTCGTGGAGTTGCCAGCTTCCAGAAGCCACTGGGATCCTGGGCTTCCACCTGTCTCTAAGGAGCACGTGACCCCCGTCTCTTCTCCAGCACCACAGGGCCCTGCCCTCTGACTCTGACCCCTCTGGGTCCCTCTCATAAGGTTCCTCCAGCCACCCTGAGTCCACCTGAATAATCCAGGATAACCTCTCCACTTCACGGCCCTTACCTTAATCATATCTGCAGTTTCTTTGCCTTATAAGGTAACATATTCCTAGGTTCCAGGGAGTAGGATGTGGGAGCCATTATTCTATCTACTACAAGAGGGGAACATGCAAGGTCAAAGAAACCAAACCAGCAATGTCAAGGCCCCAGAAAGACACGGCCCTACTTCCAAACTCCTCCCTTTTAATACTTTAAAAAGTAAGCTAATTTTTTAATAAAAATAATATAAGCAAATTAAGAAAAACAAAATAGCCATAATCCCACAATTGAAATAAGCCAGTTATTCTGAAGGGCAACATGTCACCACTAAGTCAAATTAAGTATACGCATCTGTTATGCCCCACAATGGGACTAAAGAAATACCTATGAGGATGCCCATTTCAGCATTACTTAGGGGGTAGAATGTTGGAGGCAGCCTGGCTACTAGTGTTAGAGAAGAAGGCAGGAAAACGTGATGATGGAGACTATGAGAATTTTCCAGCTTCAGAAGGAATAATCAGATGTACTCTACCATCGAGGATGGACCCACAACAAAGTACTAGTGCATGGTGCCTAAAAACACAAGCTAATGGTACAATATTATTTACATACATCATATATAGACACATATATGCCCTACATATACTTTGCAAAAGCCACATATAAAATATTATATATATTGTGTGTATCTCTAGGGAGGACATTAGCCTGGGGGATCATAACAAAAAGGAATAAATGAAAAATGTTTAAAAGAGAAAGAATATTCTACTGTTAATATGTTGGTATATTTCTTCTCCCTCTGCATAGTGCTTTATACAGATATATATAAATAGATATCACTTATTTTAAATAATGGGGGTCACTTGCAGTTTTATAACCAGCTCTTTTAAATACTTAACATTAAACATGAACAGCTTCCCATCTTTAACAGCATCACTCTGATTATTTCATCAGAACAGATCCCTAGAAATAGACTTACTATGTCAAAGGGTCGAAATATTTTAAGTGCTTTTAATGTCTAATGTCAAATTGCTTTCCAGAAAGACTGAACCATTTAAAAAGAACACCGGCACTATATGAAAATGTCTGTATCACAGTAGTATGAGCACAGACACCATGATTCACTTTAATTTAAAGGTTAAGTCCCAATACTGCAATCTACATGTTTTATAAGCAAATCTGAGCATTTTCATATTCAGTTGGCTCTCATTATTCAAGGCGGTTATTTTCTAGAAAGCCTGCACGAGTTAGCAAATACTCAACAATTGCTCCTAGGGCAAATACGGATTTGAGTCCCGACAGGCCTCTGCTCACAACTGATCAGTGCACCATCTTGTCTTGTATATATCTCTATTTAAAGATATGTTATTTAATATATTTATCATTGATTCATTTACACGGAACTCATGGCCAACAGCACTATAACCCAGGCCTCTGGGAGGCTTACAGAACACACCCCACCCTCTCTAGAAGGCACAGCACAGCCTTCTTGCACATAGGAGCACTAGTGAGCACTTCACACTGAGCACAGGGACCATTTTAAACAGTAAAATCAGCAAAATCACAAAAGTGAAAACACCGTAGCAGCATATACACTTTGAAAGAGACACTTGTTTGCAGTCTCAGAGCCGAACCAAGAAAGGAGACTGTCGGCTTCTTGGACATCAGCTGGGGACATAAGCGTCAGGGGGACACCAACTTAGTGCCACTCTGCTGTGAAAGCGCTGTGAGTATTGATTTGGAAAACAGAAATAAATTTTAGCAGGCAGGCGAGTTTGGAAATATGGAATCTCTGAATAATGAGGACTGACCGTATGTATTTGTTGTTTTAATTTTCTCTGTTTTAAAGTCTTCATAGTTTTTTCTGTTTTTCTATTTAGGTCTTAGCACATTTACTATCAATTTATATAGACATCTTCATATATTTAAAATATAATTCTTTTTAATTTTTAAATTTTTTATAAATTATTCTTTTTTAAAGGTTTTTTTTTTTAAGATTTTATTTATTTGACAAAGAGAGAGGGATAACAAGCAGCGGGAGTGAGAGACTGATGCAGAGCTCTATCCCAGGACCGTAAAATCATGACCTGAGCCAAAGGCATTGGCTTAGTGACTGAGCCATCCAAGCGCCCCTTAAAAATTATTTATTTATTTGAGAAAGAGAAAAAAAAAAGCACAATCAAGAGGAGTAGCAGAGGGAGAGGGAACAGTGGGCTCCTCGCTGAGCAGGGAGCCAGATAGGGGGCTTGATCCCAGGACCCCAGGATCATGACCTGAGCCAAAGACAGCCACTTAACCCACTGAGCCACCCAGGTGCCTTTAGAATATTGGTCTCTTATTTCTTTGATTTGGGACTAATATTTTATCAGTTTATTATCATTAATTTTGTTCATTTTTTATTTACATAAGTTTTATAATTTCAATATAGTCAAATCAATTCCTCTTTTTTTCTTCATGATACTTTCATTGGTGCTATTCTCAGAAGGCTCTTCATTCCCAGAGATTAAGTAAATCTTTATTCTTGTATAGACTCGGTTTTGTTGTTAACTATCTCTTTAGGGCCTACATTGTCATCTGCTATTAGAAGAGATTCTAATTTTTCTTCTAAATAATAAACATCCCTGGTGATATTTATTTAGTAATCCATCTTTTCCAACTCCTTGAAATACAACTTATGTATAACATTGTATAAACGTAAGTGTACAATGGAATGACTTGATACACACATATACTGTGAAATGCTTACACAATAAGGTTAGTTAACACATCTTCTAACTCACTTAAGCGCCCTTTTTGTTATGGTGAAAACATTAAATCTCTTTTCTCATAGCAACCCTCAAGTATACAATATACTATTGTCAACTATAGGCACCATGCTATACACTAGATCCCCAGAACTTACCCATCTTGTAACTGAAAGTTACAAAAATCTTATAAAAATCTTACAAAAATCTCTCCATTTTCCCTACCCATTAGCGATTGACAATGACCATTCTACTCTATATGAGTTTAACCTTTTTAGATTTCACCTATGAATATATCATATAGTATGTATCTTCCTCTGGCTGATTTGTTTCACTCTGCATAATGCCCTCAAGTTGTAGCCAGGTTGTTGCAAACGGCAAGACTCCTTTTCTATAGCTGATTTTCTTCTTGTTGGTGTTGTATCCTGAAACTACTAAATTTGTTCATTAGGCCTAATAGTTTTGGGTAGAATCTTCAGGATTTTCATGTCATCAACAAAGAGAGACAATTCTACTTCTTTTCTGATTGGGATGCATTTTATTTCTTTTTCTTGCCTGATTGCTCTGGCTACATCTTCCAGTGCTATGTTGAATCAGACTGGTAACCATGGGCACCTCTGTCTTTTTCCTAATCCGAGAGGAAAAACTTTCAGCTTTTCCCTGTTGGGCATGACGTTAGCTGTGGGTCTGTCATACAGATATAAAATTTGGTTAACCATGGGCTTAATCATTAACCAACAGCCAACCCAGGATGTGGTTTTTCCCCAGAGGAGAAGCCTGCCCAAGTCCACTTTCCTACCATCAAACACTTCTACCCCAGTGCCGCTGGTCCTCTGTGGATCTTCCTTGGGACCACTGGAAGGATGTCATTCCACCCATGCCAACTAAGAGAAATTATTCATGAGGTCACTAATACTTCCCTCTTAGAGAGGGAATTTGAGACATAACAACCCTGGCCACATAGCCTTATTTAGTGTGTCCTTCCAGAGAAGCATATTTAATAAAAACTTTTTAATTTTTATTTTGCTTCTCAGCTCCGTATCCTGGCATCCTGGCACCACATTCAGGTTGGCTCTGTCTAGTAACTGGGCTCCACGCTCTCTCAGAAGCAGCCATTTTTAGTTCTGTGACACAGTGGACACTTGTGCTGCCTCTTCCTATGACTTAGCTTCAGCCTCTGAGATCAGCCTCCCCTCTGCACACAGTATTGTCAGCTGGACGAGGATCCCAAGTAAACTCCTGATTTTCTTAATTTTGTGCCCCTAGAGCTAACAGTTAGGACTAACACTTCTGCCCTGTTCTCCTCGAGGTTTTCCATGGTTTTTGAAAATCCCTGCGCTGAGTAGCATTTGCTTTTGTT
The DNA here is from genome assembly GCF_030435805.1 of Mustela lutreola. Taxonomy (NCBI): domain Eukaryota; kingdom Metazoa; phylum Chordata; class Mammalia; order Carnivora; family Mustelidae; genus Mustela; species Mustela lutreola. The sequence goes on from NC_081295.1 coordinate 154,202,536, forward strand.
AGACGTTTATCTGCAGTATTTCCATTTATGATGCTGGTCTCATTCTTCTCAGAGAGGCGGAGCAGAACGCGTGACCGACTCCTTAAACTCAGTGCCTTCCTTCCTAACTCACACACGGCTGGCACCATTTGGCTTTCTTCCTTTTACTCGTGTTAGATTTTCTCCCAGCCATTTGTTTCCCAAACGCCATCTCCTCAGATCTGTTCTGTGGGATCTCCCATAGAGAAAAATGTCAGTTTCTTCTGAGAATGCCCAAAGAATCCACTGTTGAAAGAAATCTTGTCTACTGCCATATGGTTGCTGAGGCCCCTGTGCTTGCAAAGGACATTCACAACCACCACCTCCTGAACTCTGTGTATTTGCCCAAGTCCAGTATGCACTCTTTCAAGACCTATATAGAAATAAGCACCCACCTGTGAAACAACTGTACCTACCACCCAAGAAAAATACAGCATGGCCTGAGACAGACTGTCTCCCCATTAGGCTCTACCCATGAAAGGCCAAATGGTGAACGCAAAACCAGCTCTGTTGCAAATCATCAAGATTTAATCTCACATAGCCGGATCCCCATAAAAATTTCAGCCTCTAGGTTTGATTGTCCTCCCTAAGTCCCAGTCTTTTGATGTTCTTTAAGGTGGCTAAAATGTACAAACTATGCAATGAGGAGGAGGTAAATAACAATTTGAGACATGAGCCAATGAGAAATCAGATAAAACAATAAGGCAGAAAGGAGCTGGAAATCAGGACATATGAGGACACAAGACCAAAGGCTTGGGAGGCTAATTCTCCACGCGAGGCTTGAGATAGGAAGAAACATAGTTTGAAGTGGATGTGTTCTGCCCTTCCCTGAACCTATATTCAGAACTAAGGAATTTTTAACTGAGAGCAGACCCCACAAGAGAAGAAAAGAGGTTCCTCGAGGTCAAGATATAGAAGGTACCAAAAAGACTGAAGAAATTGACATTATCCATTACCCATTTCAACCCCAACTTAGAATGATACCCTTTCACACCATCACAAAAGCTGTGTGCAATTAAAACTACTAAGCATTTTCTCCAAACATTACGTCCATCAAACTGCCTTCCTATAGTCCGTTTTAGAACTTAAGGTAGATATAATATCCATATCAAACTTAATATCTACATCCAATAATTTATAATGTAAGCAAGATGAAGCATTAAAAATCATGTGACATGTGGCAGGTTGATAAAGAAAAATACTAAATGGCCATTCACTTCCACTGAATCATGACTTTCACAGGACTCCAGCTGCACCTCCGTAAATGGAGTGACCACACTCAGCCATCTCCAAAGCCTATGCCAGGGTCCAAATTCTTTGATGTTGAAATGACGTTTCCTGTTCTCTAGCCACTCCTTCACAAAGGTCCAAGTCTCTGAGAAGCACGGCACTGTGGGAAGGACCCCTGAAGTCTTCCTTTTGGTTTTCAACATTAGGACCAGGAGAGTAACAAGTGTTCAATTTTGCAGTTGTCCATGGACACTTTTAACTACCTTTCTGCCAATGTATTATGCAGCAAGAGACAATTAATACAACCGATGACCACAAGCAAGCCCAGAAAGAGAGCACTGGCGTGCTCCAGAAGCTCCATCTCTACCCCATTCCAATGACAATCCCCTCCAGCCCCACCTGAGATAATCACCACTTTCACCTGATAAGATAATCACTTCCTTGCTTTTCTCTATTGTCTGATTACTCAATTATGAATGCATCACATCCCTAAATGACATGGTTCAAAACTTTACATGAAGGAAACATTCTTTCTTTGGGTCCACATTATATTTGCAAGATACATCCAAGTTGTGTGTATCTGAGATGTATTCATTCTCATTACTCTATAATTTCTATGGGAATCACACATAACGTTGCATCCATCCAGTGTTGATGGACGGACATTTGGATGGGACAACTGTTTTCAATTTGGAGCTCTTACCACAGTGATACTATTAAAATTATTAAACGTGTGTATTCTGAAGAGCATGTGCACACACCTCGTTATTTGTGAGACAACCAGGTTAGAGAATGTACTCACCTTCCCTGTATTACAAAATGCCATCAGGTTGTCCGTTTTCTGAAGGGACAGGACCAATGCCTGTAGTGAATCTACAGGGAGAGAGGAGGGAAGAGGAGAAGAAGTGGCAGGAGACTGGCATCTGTATTTTCTGGTAATGAAATTCTGTAAGAACAAATCCTTTTTGGTACTTTGGGGGTTTTATGGGTTTTTCACAGCCCCTATGATTAGGCCTCCAAATGATAACAGCTCCCCCAACAGTCGGACTACTCCCATGAGGAATTCAAGTCTGTTAGAGTTAACAGAATTTATTAATTTTGGCAAAATAAAAATTATTAAATTTGGCAAAAGCATATATTTTCCAACCTTTTTATAATTCTACCTATTCTAACAAAGTTTTATACAGGCATTGCATTTTAGGATTGGTTCAAAATCAGGGAAGATTACCTTCTCTGTATGTGTTCATATTTAATTCAATTAATGAAATAGAAATTTTAGGATACTGTGAAAGAGACCTACCAAAGAGGTCTTAAGCCCTGTCAAATACGCCCAAATATCAGTTCCTGCTCATTGCCAGTAGTTGGAAAAATGTAACCCAAGCAATCCAGACTTCTAAATTGGCCCAAGAGAGGGAGATGCTGCTAGAAATTTCAATGTGCAGGAAACACAGTCTGCTTCTCCAGGAAAATTGAGGGTGTGCCCTCACTCTGCTTTATAACCTTCTCCATGGCAGACCTCGAATCGATGCATAGCCTCCTCCTGTGCTTAATCCCACTTGACTTCTTGCAGGTGAATCTCAACTATGTTTAGACAAAAGGATCTTCTTTTCAGTTGGGATAAATAGGGTAAAGACTAAGCCATTTTAACAAAAAGACCCCAGAATGTAGTGGCTTTATGAGAACAGGTGTTTTTCTTACGCATACAAACATGAGGACTCCCGCATTTGCAGGGTGCCTCTACTCTAGATGGTCACTGAAAAATACAGATTTCTCCTTCTCCCTATTTCACTGTTCTAAGCCATTGTGCATCTCTTCTGCTTAAAACTAGATTGGGGCGCCTGGGTGGCTCAGTGGGTTAAGCCGCTGCCTTTGGCTCAGGTCATGATCCCAGGGTCCTGGGATCGAGCCCCGCATCGGGCTCTCTGCTCAGCCGGGAGCCTGCTTCCTTCTCTCTCTCTCTGCTTGCCTCTCTGCCTGCTTGTGATCTCTCTCTCTCTGTCAAATAAATAAATAAATAAATAATCTAATTTGTATAAAAAAAAAAAAAAACTAGATTGTAATCACGCCCATGCTCTAGCTCTTGAGCACTGAAAAGAGGAAAAAAATCAAAGGCAACCATTTCCTTTTAAGCAAGTAAGGCTGACGTTAGAATATATATAGTGGTTAGGTTTCCATGTTTTAGTTGAAGGGGTAAACTACTAAACTTATAATGAATAAATTATACCACATTTACAATCACTCCCAGAAAATGAAAGAGAGGCAACATTCTCTAACCCATTTTATGAGACCTGCATTACTCGAACACCATAGAGAGACTAATACAGTACCAGAAAACTCTTGAGCAATATCCCTGCTGAATATAAACACAATAGTCCTCAACAAGATACTAGCAAACCAAAATCTAGAGAAATATAAAGACAGATCTCTTCACAACCAGGTGGGTTTCACCTCAGGAAGGAGAGGCTGGTTCAGCATTCACAAATCACTCAATGTAATTCACCATATTCACAGACTATGAAGGAATGTATTAACATCTCAATAGATGTAGAAAAAACATTTGATAAAATTCAACATCCCTTTATGCTAAAAACTTTCACCAATGATAAATAAGAGAATTGAACCTACCCAAGGCTATTTACAAATAGTAATAATAATACAGCTAACATCACACAAAATGGTAAGAGATTAAATGCTTACCACCTAAGATCTGGGAAAAGGGAAGGCTATCCCTTCTCCCCTCTGTTATTTGATCTCATACTCTAAGTCCTTGCCAGTAAATAAGATAATAAATGGGGGTGGGGGAGGCATACAGATTGAAAAGAAAAGAGGAAATCTGTCTGTTCATGAACAGAATTGTCTGTGCAAAGGATCCAAAATATTCTTCAAAGTAACACCCTGAGGGGCGCCTGGGTGGCTCAGTGGGTTAAGCTTCTGCCTTCGGCTCAGGTCATGATCTCAGGGTCCTGGGATCGAGCCCCACATCGGGCTCTCTTCTCAGTGGGGAGCCTGCTTCCCCCCCCTCTCTCTGCCTGCCTCTCTGCCTACTTGTGATCTCTCTCTCTCTCTCTCAAATAAAATCCTTAAAAAAAATAACACCTTGATCAAATAAGTGAGTTTAAACAAGACTGCAGGATACCAAGTCAATTATACAAAAGTCATCATATTCCTATATAGCAGTAATAAACAACTTGAATTTGAAATTTAAAAAGAAAGGCATTTAAAATAACATCCCAGGAATGAAGCTTCGGTATAAATCTAACAAAATATGTTCAGAATCTATGCTGAAAACTACCAAACACTGATGAATGAAATCCAGAAGCTCCAAATAAACAGAGGGATCACGGTCATAGATTGGAAAACTCCATATTCTTAAAATACCAATGGCCCTCATTTGGTGTATAGATCCAATGCAATCTCAAACTAAGTCAGCAACCTTTTCTGTAAATAATTGACAACTGACTCCAAAATGTATAGTGAAGTCAAAAGAACTGAGATAATCAGGTGCATCCAGGTGGCTCAGTGGGTGAAGCCTCTGCCTTCAGCTGAGGTCATGGTCTTAGGGTCCTGGGATAGAGCCCCATATCTGGCTGTCTGCTCAGCGGGGAGCCTGCTTCCCCCTTTCTCTCTGCCTGCCTCTCTGCCTACTTGTGATATCTCTGTCAAATAAATAAGTTTAAAAATCTTAAAAAAAAAAAAGAACTGAGATAATCAGAAATAATTTTGAAAAGACGAACAAATTAGAAGACTCTTAACATCCTCTTTCAAGACTTACTATAAAGCTATAGTTATCAAAACAGTGTGGTTTTTGTGAAAGAGGAGATGAGTAAATCAAAATTGACAGTTATCCCCAGTGATTTTTAGCCCAGGCACCAAGGCAATGGAGTGAGGATAATATTTTTGACAAATGTCTGCTACAACAATTGGACATCCATTTTCAAAACAAGAATCTCAATGTGTGCCTTATTTTATAAGACTTAATTTAAAAATAGGTTACAGTCCTAAATATAAAGTCTTCTAAATATCAGACTTTTAGAAGAAATAACAGGGAAAAAATCATTGAAACCTTGGGTTAGTCAAACATCTTAAATCTGACACTAAATCTGATCTACAAAAGGAAACAGGTTAATAAACAGATTTCATCAAAATTCAAAATTCAAAATCATTGAAACCTTGGGTTAGTCAAACATCTTAAATCTGACACTAAATCTGATCTACAAAAGGAAACAGGTTAATAAACAGATTTCATCAAAATTCAAAATTCTATGCTATGAAAGACATTGTTCAGAGAATTTTTTTTCAAGTCACAGACTGGGAGGAAATATTAGCAATAACAAACTGTCTGACAAAGGCATTGTACCAGGGGTCAGAGGGTCAAGAGAGAAGAGTATAATTACATGAGGTCAGTGTGAATGAGTGTTTAGGGTAATGAAACTATTTTCCATCTTGATTATGGTGGTGGTTACACAACTGTGTTATTTTTTTTTATTTTAATTTTAGTTTTATTTTTAAATTAATTTTTCACATTCTATTTATTTTTTCATTTTTTTTTGTTGTTATTGTTTTGTTTTGATTTATTTATTTTCAGCATAACAGTATCATTATTTTTTCACCACACCCAGTGCTCCATGCAATCCGTGCCCTCTATAATACCCACCACCTGGTACCCCGACCTCCCACCCCCCCCTTCAAACCCCTCAGATTGTTTTTTAAGACTCACAGACTGCACACTAAAAGGAGTAAATTCCAGTGTCTATAAATTAAAAATAAAAAAGAAAAAGATGATGTGAGCTAACAATATTTTTAACCACTGGTACCGCCATATGGATATTAACAGCTCTGAATAAGCCAATAACAATGAGAAGAAAACAAACAAACAGTCAAATAAACCACATGATTCAGGTCTGTATCTATCTGAGGAAATATTTGATTTCTCAGTTGACTTGGCTTGTCTCTTTGGGGTTGTGGCACTTCCGGGGGAAATTCTGGAAATGAACTGAGTTTGTCTCCAAGGAAAGACAAAATACTATCACAAGAACCCATCTCATAGGGGGATGATTCTTTAAGTAGAGACAATGGTGTTGACAAAAAAAAATCAAGGTTGAAATTTCTAAAGGAGTCACAGAGCCTCTGTTGGCTGAAAAATAAACATCTCTTGGTCTGCAGACAATCAGAGACAGATTGTGTGGCTTTTGACTTCTCAAGAGGAGAAAATGGGAGCTCCTGAAGAGAAACAGAACCACGTCTGTCTTTCAGTCTTCAATCCCTGCCTTTCACACTTGCCCCTCACGAATCAGGATCTCAGGAGAAATTTGGTCTCAGTAGGCTGACCTTATCATTTTGAGTGTGAGGGTAAACTTTCCATACGTAAAAGGTTAAATCGGGAGTAACGCTAGACTTCAGTGCAGGGGGTATATACAGCCTTAAAGTTCCCTAATTAGGAAACCTGCATTTTGGAGAAACTGCCATGTGCTACGTACCCCCCTGCCTCACCTCACTCCATTGGTTTTCTTCCCTGTGCACGGCACCCTTCCCCCCCCCCCCCCAAGCCCTCCCGGACAGCCTCCCAGGTCAGAAAACAGTTCTTGTATGCATCAGTGTTCATTCCCATCAATCCATTACCTATCCCAAAGGCACATGCATGTTAAGACCTCACCTAATTAAGAAATGGCAGATATATGACACCTGTTAAACATCAAAGCTGGTGAGAAAAATTTAAGAAGCTTGGGAATGCATGTGTGGGTGTGGGGGTGCTTACAAACAACTCCACACGGACGATTTTGCTTAAAAAATGAGGACAGCTTTATTGGCTCACACTATTAAATACTCTTTATTCAACTAGCAGAAAGTTTCAAGCATCAGAGAATTTCCCAGCCATGCAATGGCTGTTTGGGAAGCAATTTGCCAGATGTCTGTGAGAGTTAACTCACTGCATGTCCCTGTGCAATCAGGCCCCTAGTTAATGGCTTCAGAGCCATTAAAAAATCTCGGGATTAGTTATCTGGTGCAATACCCTTTATCCAGAAATGGTCCCTCTGTGACCCCAGAGAGGTGAACAATAAGCACCCAGCACATGGTGAGCATGAACTCAAATCCTATCTCCAATTGTAAAGCCTCCAAATGGCTGGAGAAATGGCTCCCCATCATAAGTGTGTCATTAATATCTTTACTATAATTACTGGTCAGAACTTCTTTTGACTAAAAAGAAATATGTCAGGGGGCAGCTGGGTGGTTCAGTAAGTTAAGCAACCGACTCTTGGTTTCGGCTTAGAACAGGATCTCACGGGTTGTGAGCTCGAGCCCCGTAACAGGCTCCGCACTCAGCAGGAGTCTGTTTGGATATTCTTACCCTCTGCTCCTTCTTCCCCTTTCTGTCTCAAATAAATAAATAAATAAAATCTTAAAAAAAAAAAAAAAGAAGAAATACGTCAAATCACTCAGCGGATACGTTAATACTAAGGATGCTGTGATTCCTCGGGACTTTAGAGAATAGGGTCGGATGACTTCAGGAACATTGCTGAGCCTGCTCTGCCTCCATCTCCTTCCAAAGAGTGAAATAAATAAATAAAAGCAAAATATTCACTGTCTGGGAAAGAAATTACTAGCAAGACATATGACAAGGATCAGTGTTGGGAGGGATTGCATATTTTAATTATGTATACAAATGACTTGGTACTGAGAACAAGATTTGCAGATTACATTAAACAGGGAGGGGAGGGACACGATGCAGTAAATAATAAGGTACCCAAATGCCAAGCGGCAGCCAAGGATTTACATTATTATGTGCTATGTGTGGGCTTCGAAGATGGAAAATGCAGATAAGTGTAAATAAATGTCAAATAATGTGCCCAGTGGCCAAGAAATATAGAAAGTGAATTTGAGATCAGGGGAAGAGTGCGACAGCATAACGATCAGGATGGGAGGCTAACACGGGCTTGGCACGCCCTAAACAAGCTTCCAGGGAAGCCAGGATGTTTCTGTACAAATTGGGATGAAAGAAAAAAAATCTACTGCCCTGGGTACACAAACATCCACCTAATACCTTCCCAAGCACAAAGCCATCGGCCTCTCCCTTAACTCCATCCGTGATCTGCAGGCAGCATTCCACTGGTATTAAAAGGAAGCATGGAGGGCACCTGGGTGGCTCAGTGGGTTAAGCCGCTGCCTTCGGCTCAGGTCATGATCTCAGGGTCCTCGGATCAAGTCCCGAATCGGGCTCTCTGCTCAGCAGGGAGCCTGCTTCCTCCTCTCTCTCTCTCTGCCTGCCTCTCTGCCTACTTGTGATTTCTCTCTGTCAAATAAATAAATAAAATCTTTAAAAAAAAAAAAAAAAAAAAAAAGGAAGCATGGAGTCATGGGGCTGGTTTCACTTAGCTCCAGTTCTGTCACTGGCCAGCTGGTCAACCTTGGTCATGTTGCTTCATATCTCTGAACCTGTTTACCTGTAAAATGGTAACACAGGCTCCGGAATGTCCCTCACATTTATTAGAAGGCCTCTTAGCCAGCTTTTATGACAAATGGTCACAGAGATCCCTCTTTGTGGTGGTGGTCCCAGCGTATGGCAATACCTGGACATCTTGGGATTTAGCACAGTAAGAAAACATTTGTTACATGTTGAATGAATGGTTAAATCCGTTGAGATATGCTGACTTTCACAATTCCGTTCATTCCTTGTTGAAATTTCTTTTTTAAAAAGATCTTTACTGGGGGTTCCCAGGTGGCTCAGTGGCTTAAGCCTCTGTCTTCAGCTCAGGTCATGATCTCAGGGTCCTGGGATCGAGCCCCACAACAGGATCTCTGTTCAGCAGGAAGCCTGCTTCCCCCTCTCTTTCTGCCTGCCTCTCTGCCTATTCTGATCTCTCTCTCTCTGTGTGTCAAATAAATAAATAAAATCTTTAAAAAAAAAAAAAGTTCCTTACTGTTTCAAAATAAATATTTTCAAATTGAAATCTGGAAGTCAAGGAAATGCCTGTTTCATTCCAGAAGAAAAATACTGGTTTTACTTACCTGGGTATTTCTTGCCAAAATATCTCAGAGTTCAGAATCATGTAAGTACAATCTCAGAGTTTAGAATCCCTGCTTGGAAGACAGCCCTGCCTTCCTTTTCAAGTTCTAAGGCAATTTCACATTCATTATTTCAATTTTTACAACAGTCTTTTGAGTTAAGAATTGTTAACACACCATCTGTTGTATAAATGAGGAAACCAAAATTCAGAGAAGAGCAATGATCTATAGATATGTAAATATATATATATATGGTCAAATAGCCATTTTTCTTCCATTTTCTTAATTATGTAAGTATTTCAGGAAAAAAGAAAACACTAAGATTAGAGCGTCTCTGACACATTTTATGTAGACAATACTACAGAATACTACCGATTCACTCCTTGAGGTAGTTGGTGAGGACCTGAGCATCTAGACTCACAGCTGGCATGTGGATGCTGGCCTCCCCAGTTACCAGTTGGGTAACTTGAAGAAATTTACTTGAGTTTTCTTTTTTAAATATTTATTTATTTATTTGTTTGTTTGTTTGAGAGAGAGACAGTGAGAGAGAGCATGAGTGAGGAGAAGGTCAGAGAATGAAGCAGACTCCCCATGGAGCTGGGAGCCCGATGTGGGACTCGATCCCGGGACTCCGGGATCATGACCCGAGCCGAAGGCAGCTGTCCAACCAACTGAGCCACCCAGGCGTCCCTACTTGAGTTTTCTAATGTAGAGTTGCCAGGTCTAGAAAATGGCAATAATCGTAATGCCTACTTCACAGGGTTACTGTGACTATAAAGTGAGATCACACCTAACACACTGAGGGTTGCCGGCGTGGAGGGGGTGGGAGGGCTAGGGGTGGACACTGGGGAAGGTATGGGCTATGGTGAAGCGGTGAATTGTGTAAGACTGAGGATTCACAGACCTGTACCCCTGAAACAAACAATACATTCTATGTTGATAGAAATAAATAAATAAATAAAAATTGCTATGGGAAAAGCACTCCATGAATCCAAGCCCTGAGTTGGAAGAATGGCTTAAAAATGGATGAAAACAGGCTGAAAATATACATTTTAACTTATGCAGGAATGAAATCTTTTTTGAACATTTTATTTATTAATCTTAGAGAGAGAATGCAGGAGTGCAAGCGGGGGGTGGGCAGAGCGAGAAGGACACAGAATCTCGCAGACTCCCCCTGAGTATGAAGCCCAATGCCATGGCTCCATTCTACGACCCTGAGATTATGACCCCGACCCAAAATCAACCGTCAGTGGCTTCACTAACGGAGTCACTCAGGGGCCCCAAGAAAGAAATATTTTTGAAGAATATGAATGACATAATACAAATATGAGAGAACTGAAGAAGATACCTCACTTTGTTTATAAACAATATAAGCGTTTGATGAAAAGGTTGGAAAGATAACTCTGAAGTATTTGCGGTATTCATTCCCTGGTGGAGAAATTATTGATGATATACTGATGAAGAGTGATTTCCTACTTCAGTGGCCTTGCCAGAAAAGATGAGCCAATGGAAATACTGCAAATGCAAGTTCATTGCCTCACACTTAAACACAGGAATGAGCTGACCTTGCCGGGGCCAACCCTGGGAGAGGAAGTGTGTGCATCTGTAGTGAACTCTGCAGAAACCTGCATTCCAAAACACCACCCCACTCATGGAGGTTCCTCTTTAGCTTGTGTCTTACCAGCTCTTCTGTCATCATGAGATACCTGAAAACAGGAAATCAGGACTCGAGTACTGAAACAGCTTTTGGAGCACCTTATAGGATTTCTTCAATGTATAACTGAAAGAACCCAGGCCCAGAGCAATTTTGCGACTGGCCCAGAGGCTGGATAGGGCACAGCCAGGTCAGGAGTCCATATCTGACAATCTGCATGCCCTTGAACTTCCCCAAAACATCCTTATGTCCAAGCAGAAGTACACTGATATATCCAGTCAAAATTGCCGTAGCCATGTATTAATGAGAGAAAGACTTGTTTCAGCTTATGTATCCAAATCAAGCATTTAAATTCAGAATAGCTTTTCAACAAATCATCAAATTTGTTTTGCCATTCTCTTCACATGAAAACAATACTCAATATAACCAACCAAACAAACAAAGAATCAACCCCCAAATCAAATCCTTTCTGATGTGGTTTTTATACAGGTAACAATAGCATTTGTGACTTTTGAAGGTCACAAAGATCCATGGTGTCATTCAGTCACCAAGAAACAGTCACGGAAAAGGGATAATTATTGTCTTACCTAACAACTACATTTTTTCCCTGAAGGGCAAAGTAACAGGACTTGCATAAGCTCAGAGATTTATTATTATTATTATTATTATTATTATTATTATTACAAAGGCAAGAATGCTAAATCCCCTTTTCTTTTTTCTTTTTTTTTATTTTAAAGATTTTATTTATTTATTTATTTGACAGACAGAGATCACAAGTAGGCAGAGAGGCAGGCAGAGAGAGAGAGAGGGAAGCAGGCTCCCCACTGAGCAGAGAGCCCAATGCGGGGCTCGATCCCAGGACCCTGAGATCTTGACCTGAGCCGAAGGCAGCGGCTTAATCCACTGAGCCACCCAGGCGTCCCCCAAATCCCCTTTTCATGAACACGTCACAGAATGGTGAGGCTACAGGTAAGCCAATGTGGGTGACATAACTAAGATCCAAGGCTGTGAAGAGCTGGAAAGGAAGGTGGGCTTCTGGCAGTAATTATGAAAAACTAGGGATAGTTCCCTGGAAAGGAATAGAAAAGGACTTGAGTTTTGGTCTCTAAAGAGAAAATCGATCTGCTGGTCGATGTGAGGGGCAGTCTCCCCGCCAGCAGACGGTACAGTACCCCGGATGAGAGATGCACTTCACATTTGAAGAACAGCCCCAGTTCTGAAATTTAAGCAACAACTGAGAATTAATAGCTCTCAGGAAGGTTACTTTGGGCATCTTGCTTGTCTTCCCAAGAGGAATCAGCCTTCACAACTCCCGGATTCTCTACCCAGGACTGTTCAGGCTTAGACACAGAGATCTGAGCACTGGGAGGCCTCATCAGTTATATGAAAAGTGAATAAGTCCCTTTTCTGCCTTGAGAGCAAAGCCACAGAAATACCGTGGATGTGGTCACCTGGTAATTCACCTCTTCATCAGAGAACATGAAAATCTTAAAGAATGAAAGACATAACTTGGAAGATGACGAGGAGTCATAAGGACAAGCTGTACAGGTTGTCTAACTGGGCAGCATACATAAAAGTTGAAAGAGACAGACCAGAGAAAGTATTTTACACATTAAAAAAAATCCATAATTGCCTTCCGTGCAAGATCGTTAGAGGCAAAAAACCAGGACCATTTACAAAGCAATTAGGCGTTATCCTGGGGAAAACATAACATTAAAAAGAAGATTACACTCAATTGTTCAAAGCCTCTTGTGCCCTGCAGGGGTCCTGTGCTTTAAATGTGCCATTGAAGAGCTGACCTACCAGGGCTATCTGGAGAGGTTCTCCAAGTCAAGCCGGATGGCCCAGGATGGCAGCTTTATTACAGTCTGATAACAGCCCAGCTTCGCCGCTTATCCCAGACCTGAAGTGACCCCAAATATAATTGGAAAGCTCCCCTCATCTGAATTCCAACATCATCGCCAGTCATTGACAAACAGAGGAGAAACTTAGCATTAAAAAGAAATTCCAAGGACACATAAATACGTTGAGGAGAGTTGCTTCTAAAATATGAAGGGTGAGTGGGGCGCCTGGGTGGCTCAGTGGGTTAAAGCCTCTGCCTTCGGCTCAGGTCATGATCCCAGGGTCCTGGGATCGAGCCCCGCATCAGGCTCTCTGCTCGGTGGGGAGCCTGCTTCCCCCTCTCTCTCTGCCTGCCTCTCTGCCTACTTGTGATTTCTGTCTGTCAAAAAAAAATAAAAAAAAAAAAAAAAAAATATGAAGGGTGAGGGAAGGTAAAGGAAAAAGAGAGGTGACCAGCAGAGACCTTTCCCTGCTTGCATCAACCTTGCAATCATCGCTTTTGCTCAGGGCACCCCTCTTTATCCGCTGAAGCCGCTTGTTCCATAGTTTTCTCTTGCACTGGAGCCAAACACAAAAATCCCGGTTTAGTGGTCACAATGCTTGCTGATACGGCTCACCTGGGACTTTCCAACTGGAAACCCGAGTCATGAATTCCTCCCTTCTAACAAGGATGCTGTAGTCAGTACTTTCATTCCCTGGGGTATGTGGAGGACGGTTGGCATTGCTCATTCTGCTATCTGCCCTGTTCCACGCCCACCCCCCAACGCCCACCCCAGGTTTCCTTGAACTGCTGTTTTCTCCTCTCTGCTTTATCTTCTGCTGCTCTGCTGAGTCAACATGTGTTGCTGTTTTCCAAGAAGTAAAATATCTGTATTCCATATACACTTGTTCTGAACATGCAGCCGAAGTGAAATTCTGTCGGCTGGTGTATTTTTAAGGTTATTACCAGCTCCAACCTTGGTGGACATATCAGTTTGAACAACTATAGCTAGTACAAATGGATACTAAAGCAAATACAGTACTAACAAGTAATTGCTCATTTTAGATTACAGTTGGAAATCTCAAGATCGAATGTAAAGGGGAATCTAATAGATTTGTCAGCACTTTTATTAGTAGCTTTGGCTATGCCTTAATTGTTCAACAACAAAGAGCTTTTTAGTGAGTGCAACGATGAAGAGCAATATTAGACCACTTGGATTTGAATCCTCACTAACCTTACCAGCTTAACGACCTTGACCTTCAGCAAATTATGCAATTTCTTAAAACCCCAGTTTTCCCATCTCTAGAATGGATGTAATAACAGTAGATTGTAGCAACAATCAGATGACATCCTCTCTTAAGGTGTTAGCACAGTTCAAACATATCATCCAGAACTAAACAAAGGTTAGCTGTGTTAGGAAAGTATGAAAGAGAAAGTGAGAAGAATTAAAGTTCATTTTTCTTAAGGGATATCCTAGAAAATTAGCAAAAGCTCGATAGATGAAAATTTTGAGAACAGAGATTCTCAAAATTGAGCAAGCATCAGAATGATCTGGAAAGCTTATTAAAACTCCCATTGCTGGCCCCAGCCCCAGAGTGGGGTAGGGCCTGAGAATCTGCATTTCTAACTTGTTCCCATATAATGCTGATGCTGCTGGTCTGGGCGTCCCCTGAGGAGAGACGTTGCTATAACTAAAGGAGAGTAAGCTGAGGAACTATTAGGCGACTATGGTGTGTCAGCCACTTTGTACACCTACCACATTCAGTCCACTGAAAGGCACCGATCTTGCGCTCTAGATATAAAAGCCATACTTAGAAGTCAGTCATAAATTTTGCCATTCCGTTCTAAAAGGTTGGCTAGTTTTGAGATATTTTCTCGGGCAAGAAAATTATTTTCACTTACAGACATATGATTTGAGTCAGTCCTGCTCAATCACTGTATTTAAACAAAATTTTTGATCTATTCATATGTTTTGGAGGTTGAATAATATATTCTATCTTACCCTCCAAGATTTATATGCCAAAGGATTTGTCATACCTAAATGAAAAAGGAACACAAGGGAGGGAAATAAGTGATATGTAGGGAAATTAAATTCATAATAAAAGTAATAAAACTTTTCAACATTTTCTAACTTGGCATTAATCCAAATTCAGATATCAGTAACATTAATTAGTTGTTAGTAAAATTTTAATGAGACTATTAATAACTCTCTTTCTGATCATTATCAGCAGTTTTTCAAAAATACAAGCTACATAACAAAATAACATCACAAAATAAACTGAAAGCTTAAATCTATGTTTCAAAATTTTCATGAGCACTTGGTGGAATGTGATTTGAGAAAAAGAAAAGTTTGTTTAAAATGGGAATGGGATAAGGGGGTCTTTTAAACCCTTGAAACTCCATGTCCAAGACTAAGAATGAGGACATTTCTACCTTTCATTTGAAATATTATTCAGAGTACAACTTTTGAAGTCAGTTAAATCAATAAATGCCATGCAAAACCCTGGTATGAACCAGGTGACCTCATTAATGCCAGCTTCACAGTTTAATGACATTCCATCATATTGAATGTTAAGGTGTAAAATACAAATTAATCATGGCAATAGGAGTATGCAATTCCATTTTGTCTTGTTAGAATACATTTCTTGACTATAGTTAATGTGACCTTCATAGCAATGACCAAATGAAACAACTTTTAAAATAAATGTGCAACAAGCCTTTATCTGGTGAAATGTAATAACTTCTGCTTTCAAATCACTACTAGTGAGTAGCTGCTAGAGCAAAGCTTCTTATGAAATGCTTTAGTTTCACTACTTCTCAAATAATAAATCCACTGCATGTTTCTACTAATGACCGGTACCTAAAACTACTGGATTTTCCCCACTCCAGGAGCACATTCAAAGAACTACAATCTCACAAATAAAATGCAATGTAATAACTTAACAGAAAGGCATTTCACCTCCATTTTTCTCCATTTTAAACAAATTTCTCCATTTGGGATTTTTTAAAAAATAGGAATACATGAGATTTTGAGAGAAGGAATTTTGTTAATAGTTTGAATATTTTTTTTCTTCCACCAAAGCATAAACCAGAGCTTGTTTCTGCCTTTTAAAATGGGAAATGGATATCCTTTATCTGATAAAACAAAGTCTAATTTTCCTGTCATCCATTGGTCAGTCAGGTTATCCCACTCAACCTTTTGGATACAGACATTTCCTAAAAGTTAAGACCCCTGAGATAATAAGGAACAAAATGTGATGATAAACGTGTGCTGAAAGAATAAGGAATTCTAGGCACATCTGATGAGTCTATTCACCAACAATTATGGAAGCCAGGCTCCCTACAGAAATAGCTATTCTCCAAGCTGTGTAATTATTGATCTGCAGATGCTGCACATGAGCTGACTTTGGAAGGAAGTACTAACTCCAAGCCCCCTCTGCTTAAATGTCATTAACTGAGCTTCTACCTATCAGCCATTATTCTGGAAATGTCAAAAAATTTAAAAAAAAGTCGTTGCCCATCCATCCTCATACCCCTAACCCCCAACTCAACCCCCATGCAGAGGGTGTGCAATCTCCTGGGAGAGAGAAGTTATGTGCACAGTCTTTCTTTCTTTTCCTTTGTTGTCTTCTGCTTGGTGCCCTGAACTCCAGCACATTGGGCTTCTTTTAGGTCCTTGAATGCATCACCCCAAAGAAGATTACTTCTCACCCCTGAGCCCAAGTACATGCTCTTTTCTTTCACTTGGAAAATGTTCCCTGCCTTGACCATGGTCCATATTGCTCATTCTTCAAGTGCCATAATTAACACTGTTTTCTCAGGGAAGCCATCCCTAACTCCCCATTAAATAACATCAAAGCTCTGAGATTTTTCCTTTATAGCACATAGCATAGTCAATCACCATGTATTAGTAGAAATATTTGATCTATGTCTGTATCATCCACTTGTCAACATCAAATGTTCTTGGTTGCTTACCATGTGCCATGCACTGTGTTGGCAACATAAGTGTGTTGGGACTCTGTGTTAGGAAACAAGACAGAGTCTCTAGCCTAATGGAATATTCATCAAATAAAAATAATCAATACTATGAAAGAAATAAATAAGGTTTTATAATTGATAAAAGCCTATTTGATATAATGGAGTCATGGACACTGAGGCACCAGAGATGAGATGGTGCTAACAGAAAGTTCAGGCGCAGGGAAAAGCCAGTGCGAAAGGCCTTAAAGCCAGAAGATCTTCCTCTGGTGAAAACCATCAGACAAGGCAGGCAGGGCTGGGACTTAGTGAGCAGCAGGGAGAAGACCATGAGATCAGGATACAGTAGTCAATTAGGTAATAAATCCCAGAGTCAAAGGAGATTTTTTTTTATTCTGAACCAATTAAAAGAATGAAACTTTAGTACAATTGGGTAAGTAGAGGCACAAAAAGACAACAAGTGATTCTGCTGAAGGAGAAGGATCATGAAATACAAAGAGCATGGAAGGCATAATGCACAGGTCTTAAAGGGACTTGCCAAGAGGAAAAGGAGAGATCATTAAGTCTACACATGATGCCCTGTTATTCAGCTCTAAGACAACTGCTCCTTAGACAACCTTCAGGAATAAAGAGGACATGGCACTCACTCATGAAACACTGCTTATTGTCTCAGTCTAACCACATGAAAATAAAGAACTTCCTTTATTAATTAGTATTAAAAAAAAAAAAAGACTACCTTTGGGGCGGAACTGCCATCTTCCAGTAATTCCCCAGAATGACCAACAGAAAGGAAAAGAGGAAAGGTACCTGCTATGTATATGTTCTCTAGCCTTTTTAGAAAACATGGGGCTGTTCCCTTGGTCACATACATGTGAATCTCCAAAAAAAGGTGATATTGGGGAGATCAAGGGAATGGGCACTGTTCACAAAGGAATGTCCCCACAAATGTTACCATGGCAAAATTGGAAGTCTACAATGCTACCCAACATACCGTTGGCATTGCTGCCAACAAACAAGTAAAGGTCAAGATTTTTGCCAAGAGAATTTGTGTATGTATTGAGTATAGTAAACACTCAAAGAGCTGAGAGAGCTTCCTGAAATGTGTGAAGGAAAATGACCAGAAAAATAAGGAAGCCAAAGAGAAGGGTACTTAGGTTCAACTGAAACATCAACCTACATACACCACCCAGAGAAGCACACTTTGTAAGAGCCAATGGAAAGAACCAAGATGCCCTTCAACGGACAAATGGATAAGGAAGATGTGGTCCATATACACTATGGAGTATTATGCCTCCCTCAGAAAGGACGAATACCCAACTTTTGCAGCAACATAGACGGGACTGGAAGAGATTATGCTGAGTGAAATAAGTCAAGCAGAGAGAGTCAATTATCGTATGGTTTCACTTATTTGTGGAGCATAACAAATAACATGGAGGACAAGGGGTGTTAGGAGAAGGGAGTTGGGGTAAATTAGAAGAGGAGGTGAATCACGAGAGACTATGGACTCTGAAAAACAATCTGAGGGGTTTGAAGTGGCGGGTGGGTGGGAGGTTGGGGTACCAGGTGGTGGGTATTATGGAGGGCACGGATTGCATGGAGCACTGGGTGTGGTGAAAAAATAATGAATACTGTTTTTCTGAAAATAAATAAATTGAAAAAATTAAAAAAAAAAAAAAAAAAAGCCAATGGCCTGAGCTGCTGGAACCCATTCCTTATGAATTCATGGCATGATAAATGTAAAAAAATAGATAAATAAAAGACAAAAAGACTGTAAAAAAAATAAATAAGTCTACCACATTGTCTTTGCAAGTGGAAATTTCATCAAAAAAACATAGTGGGGGGCTAAGGTCCTCTTACAAACACACGTATCTTCTTCATGTCACAGTAAAACAACTCTACTGATATCAAAGACGGCAGGGAGCAGAAATAAATGCTTAGTGACAGCCCAACTCAAAGGTATATTCAATGGTCTAGATCTGAAATGACCAGCCATGTGCTCAAGATCTTGGACTATTGCATGCAATGGCCATAGAACCAAGGATAGAACCACAAGGCCTCTGTATATACTGGTACTAGGGTGTGTGTGGGGAGTGTGTGTATAATACAACTATTACCCAACGTTACAGATCTATGGCACTAGAAAGAGCTTTCTCCATGGAAAGCCCAGGCAGTATAGTTTTCAGCTGTCAGGATCCTACAGCACTAGATGGTTGGTGCCCAACTGAAGAAAAATGCTCAGACAGCACCTTTCTACTACCGTCTTTGATTTAGTGACTGTAAAAAACTGAAGCTGATGTAAATGTTTTCTGTATCATGATGTTCTAGCCTGATATATTCCAAAATACATAGAAGGGAAGGTGGGAAGAATCAATAAATTTCCCTAGAAGAACAGGTCTGGGGGCACCTGAGTGGCTCAGTCGGTTAAGCATCCAACTCTTGGTTTCAGTTCAGGTCATGACCTCATGGGTCAAGAGATCGAGCCCCACTCAGGGCTGCACTCAGCAGCGAGTCTGCCTGAAGATTTTCTCTCTTCCTCTCCTTCTTCCCCTCCCCCGACTTGTGCATGCACATGCTCTAGCTATCTCTCTAATACATAAATGAATCTTTTTTAAGACAAGAGAGCGAAGAACAGATATGGATGTGGGATGCTAATTTTTTCCCCTGGGGCTGCCATAACAAATGACCTCAAACTCAGTAATCATCCTCTCACATTTCAGGAGTCCAGAAGTCCAACATCAAGGGCTTGGCTCCTTCTGGAGGCTCTGAGGAAGAAAGTCCTTCACTTCTTACTCTGCTGCCTGCCAAAGGTCACCAGCAATCCCTGACTTTCCTGGGTCGGCCACAGCATCACTGCACACTCTGCCTCCTCCACACTGCCTTCTCTGTGCCTCCTGCATCCTCTCTTCCTACAGAGACACCGGTGTTCACATAAGGACTTTCTAGATACAGAACGGTTTCTTCTCAAAGGTCCTTAACAGATTACATCTGCCAACGACCCCATTTCCAAATATGCTCCTATTCTGAGTTTCTGTGC
This sequence comes from Mustela lutreola, assembly GCF_030435805.1. Lineage (NCBI taxonomy): Eukaryota > Metazoa > Chordata > Mammalia > Carnivora > Mustelidae > Mustela > Mustela lutreola. The sequence continues at coordinate 154,222,270 of NC_081295.1, forward strand.
AGCCGTGAACCTTGGCAGAAAACTATTTATGCCCACGACTTCCAAGCACAGAGCTACTCTAGGTTCCAAATGGCAACAGAGGTGGTCCCTTGAGGTCCAGAATGGTAACTGAACACTTCCTACCGTAAGGCCAACAGCAACTATGCAAACATCTCTCTCGCTGTCTCCTGCATAATGGCTTTTGAAACGCTTCTTTGAAAGAGAACCTCCTGTGCTAATATAGTGCTTCATATAGTTTATCTTCATCAATAAAACCTCAGGAGAAGTAAAGCACAAAGAAATTGCCCCCAAAGCACTCTCAAATTGAATGAAATCCACAAAAGTTCCAAAGCAAAGAGAAAGCCTGGGGTCTGTGCCCTCTCCATTCATGAGGCTTTTCAGCCTTTCAACAAAAAAAAAAGGGATGCCAACACGAATGGACTGGTGGCCTAGATTTGGACACACATGAATGTAAATAGCTATTGGCTTAGAAAAGTGGAAATCACAAATGCTTATTGCTGCTTCTATTCAGGTGGGCTTTTTTTTTTTTTTTTAATGTGGCTTAGTTTTTTCTATCATTGGTGTTGAGAGAAATACCTTTTGTTTAGCTGAGCCCAGGAAGAAGGGCCCCAGCCTCCCATCAGAATAGAGAGGGAACAGATGCAACCCCAGGTAGCACAGACCTGAAAGTCCTTTCCTAATATAAAACTTAGGGGTTTCGTGTGACAAAATATCAGAGAAGGCTAAGTGTTGGCTTCGAAAAAGGAAGGTCAACTTCTGCAGCTCTTTCTCAGGCAACAATCCCTGAGGTTCCATTATTCTCTTTGTTCCTTACAGTGGATGGCGGGCTTCACTTAGAAACCATTACAGGAGAATGAAGTAAATGATACCAAAAGTGCCTGCATTACGCTTCGAAATCTCATGGGCCTCTGGAAACCTTCTTCCTGTCTCATTGTATGGCTTTCAGCACAAGGAAACCTGGGGAAGAGGTCACTAAAATAGAGATTAAGGAAGCAAATGTTACCTTTGTTTAGTTATACCTGTGTGTGTGTGTGTGTGTGTGTGTGTGTGTGTGTGTGTGTGTGTTTCATTCAGTTGGATTAAAGTGTACGATCCCTATCAGAGAGTCAGGGCTCTCAAGTCCTGTTTATCCCTCTCTCTTCATTACCAATATCCTTCGAATGAATATTGCCCAGGAGTAGTCACCATGTTTATTTCAGAAGTGCAGAAAATGAGAGTTCTTCACCTTGCTGTCCATGCCCAGTGTTCTGCACAACTAGGCAATCTATACAAATTGATTGAAATAAAATGGCACAGAGACAGAAAGCACCCTTCAGAAATACACCGTGCCGATACTAGAATAGAATGGACCAAAAGAAGGACCATGATGCATTCGGGATGGCAGGAACTCCAGCTCGTGATGCATGCAAGCATAGCATGGCTCTCCTGGAGCTCTGATTACTACATTGTTGTATCCTTTGAAGTGAGAAAGGGAGAATTGTTCAAACTCTGGAATTATATAAATTACAGCCCATAAAAAAAAAAAAAAAGCAGCAGCCAACACTGGTCTATTTCACTTCAAAGCTGCACACGTTCAAGGTACCTCACATGTGTCAAATTTCTCAATGTTATGATGTGTCATTCTCTGGCCTCACAGGAAATGTGAACCACCACGTCGAGCAATCAATAAAAATCCTCTTCTTTTTCACAACACCCGAGCAATATTTTCTAACTTTGTTTTGAGTCACTCGAAGCAAGCTTTTTACAGTTCCTTTGATATGTACTTCTATAAAGGAACACCCTTGTGTTTCTGTTTCAAAAATATAATGTTCCTTTGAAATAGATTTTTAAAATTATGCCTTTGCAATCCTGGATTATAAGAAAAAGCATGCTGGGGTAACAGGCAGGCTTCAGAAGAGATGGCATTGGAAAGATCACTGGAGCTGTTTTCCAGTTAAGATAACAGGACACTGGTTTGGGGGAACCAACAGAGGAGTGTTGAACATGGAAATCTCATCACCGCCTCTAGACTGGCAATAACTGCACTCTCAGCTTTGAAAGACCCAGATGCTAACATGCACTGAAACTGTGATGGATAGTGGAGCAGTGGAAAATGATATTTTATAAAAAATAATAATAATAAAGGCTCAGCATTATCAGCTGTGTAACTGAGCTGATAATGTGAATGTGTCCCCTTTGTAATTTTTTGAAAGGATTTTCCAGAATACTGCCAAAGCTGATACAAGAAATGGATGTGTACCAATCACTCAGAGTTAATATGAGCATTCAAACTCCTATCATATTTAATTCAGACCTTCTTTTTTCAAAGATCATAAATCCTGCAGATAAAACTGATGCCTTCTCTGACCACTCCCCCATCCCAACCCTTTCCCTCTATCTCTGGCATCAGTCACTACCCTGTATTTGTCAAGTATGCAATCCATATTTGTATGTATTTGTAATGAATGTTATTTGAAAAAAAAATGTGTAAGTCATACATTAGGTGTTGCATTTTTAAATTTGCATAAATGTTATCACACTCTATGGAACATTTACAATTTGCTTTTGTTTTTACTCAACCTTAGGTATTCTGAAACCCATCCATAGTTATGCATTCATATCATTTATTCGCTTTGTTGTATAATATCCCGAGTAAACAATTTGTTTATCCCCTTCCCTACTTACAAGAATCTGAGGGTTTTTTTTTCCTTTTATAAATGATGCTATCATTTACACAGTTATGTATCCTAGAATTTTCTAGAACATATATCCAGAAATGGAATAGTTAGTTGAGTCACGATATCTGTGCATTTTCAACGACAACAAATGTTGCCATGGGACTGTACAATGTGCTTGTTCCAAGTTACCCAATTGCCAGAATTGTATGAAACGTTCCACATTTTCCCTAGCACTTGACTTTCTGTACCTTTTAATGTGTTGTTCTGATTGAGTTTAAAATAAAATCTCATTGTTTCATTTTGCTTTCATACATTATTAATGAAGTCAACCATCTTTTCATGTTTGTTCTCTTTCCATTTTCTCTTCAATGGTTACCTATTCATATATTCTGTCCATCTCTTTACTGAGTTGTCTATCTTTTCCTGTCAGATTTGCAGCACATATTCACACTTTTTTAAATTTATGATTATTGATCTGTTGGGTATATAGCATGTATCTTCTGTCGCTCATCTCTTAATGGTGTAGTTTTTGAACAAAAGTTTTTAATCTTTATAAAATGTATCAAAATTTGTCTTTCTTCATAACTTCTTGAGGTACCTGGTTTAAAAAACCCTTTCCTACCATTTGGTTGTAAATGGAGTTGCCACATTTTATTCTAACATTTTAATATTTAGGACTTTAACATATATATTTAGGACTTTCATAAATCTTCTGAGGTATCAATTTACATAAATTAAATTTAAAACATAAATATTTTAATAATTAAATAGTATACATTAATGTATCTTATATTCTAATATTAATATATTTTCAGTGTTTGGGATTTTTATGTGTATTAAAGAATTTAACGTATATTTACTCCACAAAGTTTTTAGATTTTCTTCTTTCTTTTTAACTTCTTGATGGTATCTGGTTCAATAAACTCTTTCCTAGCCTGTGATCATATTTTACTACATTTTACTCTAACATTTTAAAAATGTCTTCATTTGAATAGGGTTAACACACAATGTTACATTAGTTTCAGGTGTACAACATAGTGATTCAACTTCTCTAAGCTCCCATCTCTCAGCACACACTATTATAATACCATTGACTATATTTCCAATGCTGCGCTTTTAGTCCCATGATATACTCATTCCATCAGAGGAATCCTGTATCTTCCTCTTCCCGTCACCCATTTTGCCCATCCCCTAACACCCCCTCTCCATCTGGAAACCATGAGCTTGTTCTCTCTATGTATGTATGTGTTTTTGCTTTTTATTTCCTTATTCATTTGTTTTGTTTTGTTTTAGATTCCACATATGAGTGAAATCATATGGTATTTGCCTTCCTATATCAATCTGATATGTTTCATTTAGCATAATGCCCTCTAAGTTCATCCATAATTAAAAAATTAAAAACAGAAATACCGTATGATCTAATAATTCCATGACTGGGTATTTACCCAAAGAAATAAAAACACTAATTCAAAAAGATGGAAGCACCCTATGTGTATTGCAGCATTATTCTAACATTTTAAAGTGATTTTATTTCTATTTTTATCGTGTAGAATCTAGCAGCTCGAATCCATTTACTGAAATGACTCTGTTCCCACATAGGCTTTAGTCTCTCTGAAGACACTCCATCTGCTCTGTTATTCTGGAACGATCGTGTTAATGTAGATTTACTCACACTCTTGTCTTACCACAATATTATGGCACAAACACTTCACTGTGCTCCTGAATTTAACAGGAATGCTTCTAAAGTTTTCTCATTAAACACAGAGCCATGGTTTTCTGAACATCCCCTCCTAATCCTAATTTACACGAAATATTAATGTAAACATGCTGACGGCTGCTTATTCTGTAGCTTTAGAAAACTGCTATATGGCACTTTCCTTTAACCTATAAATTGGGTGGATTAGATTAATAAATATTTTTGGAAGTTAACTAGCCTTCAATTCCTAGTATAAATCCTATTTTACTTTTTGCTCATTTCTTTTAAACCTATGTATTTTCTTGCTGATATTTTATTTAGGATTTCTGTATCTATTCATAAATCATAAACTACAATAATTTTATTTCATGTATTATCTTTAATCAACTTTGTTATTAAATTTGTAATAATCTAAAAAATACATAAGTAGGTGTCTCTTCACTTCTTTTCCTTTTTCCAACACAGAATATATCTATTTCTTAAAATTCTAGCAAAATCACCTATAAATCTTCCTGAACCGGGACTCTATGGGGAAGATTTTTAACTACTAAATTAATTTCCTTGCCATGTATTGTTTCATTTTTATTTTTCTATTTTTTTTCTTGGGTTTGTTTGGTAAGTATATATTTCACTTATAAATGCCTATTTATGGGGCGCCTGGGTGGCTCAGTAGGTTAAACCCTCTCCCTTTGCCTCCGGTCATGATCCCACGGTCCTGGGATCAAGCCCCACATCGGGCTCTCTGCTCAGCAGGGAGCCTGCTTCCTCCTCTCTCTCTCTGCCTGCCTCTCTACCTACTTGAGATCTCTGTCAAATAAATAGATAAAATCTTTTTTAAAAATGCCTATTTATCCAAATTTTCAAATTTGTTCATATATTGTATACTAATAGTACTCTCTTAGGATTTGTATATTCTCTTTTCCAGTTTTATTGACCTCTTTTCAACCAGGCAAGACAGATTCAGGCTAGATTTCTTTTGAAGTTAGCATTTCCATCCAGTCAACCACTATTTCATCAAATATGCATGGATTAGGAAGGGTCCCAAAAAACAGATAATGCAACCACTTAAGCCCAGAAATCAAAATCAGAGTTAGTTTAAGTAGAGTTTAATTTTTTTAAATTTTCATAATGAAAAATACTCTATAGTTGTCGGTCTTTAGTGACATCATAATCTATGTATTATCTATTTGCATATTTACATCACTATAAGCTTTTATAGGCAACCATATTTCAATAAGATATTCTTATTTATAGGAAAAACAATCACAGGGTAGAAATATGTAATATTTAATTTTCTTTCCCAATATTCACATCAGTCATGAAAAAATAACCAAACCACCACCTCCATCTGGAGGAAGTTTATGATAATTCCAGAACATAAGAAGCAACAGCTTTGGAACAGCAATATGTAAAACCTAAGCTTAAACCACAATGCATATAAAATCAACAGTAATTTTTTTTTCAAATGTGAAGAAAACAAGCTAGTTTTTCTACAAAATTAAACAGAGCACCCCAAACTGGAATTATTCAGCTGACTTTTGTTTTACAGAAACACTCCCTGTTGAGATAACTCACAATGAGTGGTGAAAAAATTCTTTTAGGGGCATAGCTGATAGATTGCTTAGGTCAACAAGTATTTTAAAAGACTGCATATAATGTTCTACTCTTGGAAAATTAAAATGTGAATAAACATAAAAATATGTTTGAGCAATTTTGCAATAAAGATATCTGTTCAATTTGTTAACCCAGTTTTTCTACAGTATTTCATCACAGACCCCTTTCTTCCCACAGGGCATCTATTTGGGGTCATGGAATATGCTTTGGAAAACAGTACTGTGGTAGCATTTATAGAGTATGACTTTAGAAGGGAAGATATAAAACACACATACAAACCAATGTGACCGATAGAAAGGTTCATAATTTGTATATAGAATACCACTAAAGCCCAAAGCACTAGCCCTTAAGTAGCATAAGTTAAGCTAATTTAACTACCTAAGTTAGCAGGACTCTCTTTCAAAAAACACAGAGTGAAAAGTCTTACCTGTCTGCATTTCCAAAATGCTTTTCCCCCCAAATATTGTGTGCCTAGTGCCCTATTCATGTAAGAGAAGATACAAAGTTTTTTCTCTCTCCTTACACACACGCATACACACACACCCCTACACAATTTGGGGAAGGGTATGAGGAGTATAGCATTACTCTTCTTTTAGAACACGAAAAGGCAATAGTATTAAGCCATCCCTAACACTGGCACCATATAGTTACCCATTAATATAACCAAATTCCTGTATTAGGACCTATCAATGTGACTCTCCTTTTTTTTATTGAATTTACTTAGAAGACTAACTAAATAGACTTTTATTTATTTAAGTACTGCTGGAAATATGAGAAAAAAAGGAAAAACCACACTCTTGCCAGGATCTAGGGAATGCTGACCTGTCTGAATGTCTCTTTCCTTTCTCTTGATCATCTATCTTTACACTCCAGAGGACCAAAAGTAACTGAATAAACATTATCTTGTCCTTGGCCTTCACCAAGCAAAATTGTTTATATCTGAGACCATTTCCCTTTAGAGTCTGAGATCATTATTTTAAAGTAAATTGTCAAATGCTCCACAGTTGATCTCAGTTCAGTTCTGCCATTTGCTGCTCTATGAACCAAGTCCAGGGCATGACATTAAGCCTGTGACTACATAACATGAGAAAAATGTTTTAAGGCAGAATAAAATATCACATACAGTTCCTGGCAGTGAATCTCAACAATTGAAATATCCCTGTCTAAGCAAATACTTCAAAACACTGTTTCGGAAACACGACAATCATGCCTACCACACTCACAGAGGTAAGAACTTAGATATGGATGTGAAAGAGCACAATGCTAGAACATGTACAGTGGATTTTCAATAAATAGTAATTGAATCAGAATTTATTGAAATGTATTATTACCCCTAATTGAAGAAGGTAAAATTAAACCAAATTAAGAAGCATTCATTTCAGGAAATATGTTGGCCCTATAATTATGGGAGCAGAATATGTGACCTCTCTGGCATGTGAATTACTTTAAGCTGAAAGCAGTCAAGACCCAGCAGACAAAAAACAAACAAACAAACAAACACAACACACACACACACACACACACACACAAACATACAAAACTACAACAACAACAAACACCTTTCTTTTAACTACCTAAAATAATTTAGATTGGAGAGCGGATGGCTCAGAGAAAGAGCTTTTACCAGAGATAACTTTTATCTAAATGACCTATCGTTATGGCAAGGCAAACCTCTAATTACCAAACATCTGCTCTTCTTATCTTCCTGTGATTTTCCCTCCTCCTCTTTCAAGCCCCAGGCCCCCAGTCTGTTCCCTAGCTCAGGATGACATATAAGCCTCAATTGCCCAACTTGTCCATGGATCCTACAACCATACATACATAATTAACTTTTTCTTCTCCTGTCAATCTGTTTTATATTACTCTATCAGCCACAGCATCTAGAATGGTAGAGAGAATTTTTTCCTCCCCAACGGCTAACTGGATGCTTGTTTCCTCTTTTACTTTTTTTTAAGGATTAATTTATTTATTTGAGAGAGAGAGTACACACAGAGGGAGAAGCCACCAAGAGGGACAGGGTAAAAACAGACTCCCCACTGAGCAGGGAGCCCAATGTGGGGCTCAATTCCAGGACCCTGGGACCATGACCTGAGCCACAGGCTGATGCTTCCAACACAGGAACCCCTTGTTTCCTCCTTTAACCACCAAACAGACCTTCAAAATATCAAAATGGTGGCATGAAAAAGGTTGACCTAGCACACGGTCTGCATTTAGTCTTTGGTTCAGAACTGCTCTCCCCTGCTACTTCTCTCACCGGATGACGCCCTGTTTCTGACACTTTCAGCTGCTAATAGGCTCCTCACTTCTTCATTTTTATTCTCTTGAAAATCTCAGCATTTCTGAATCTTTACTCAAAATACATACCTTTATTTACTCTTATTTCTCCTAAGGTCCAGAATACATTTGGCCTCCCTGCCCTAACCCTCACCTTCCTTAGAAGGCAGAGTTTTCACTAGGCTTTCAGGCACTGAGGAGGGAATAAGTAGGTGGTACTTATAAGTAGTACAACTAATAAGTAGACAGTCTTGCCACAAGTTACAGGTATTTTTTGCAGCAAAGTTGGGATTGAGAATTGAAACCAACATAGTTTCCTGTGCTAACTAATTCTGAGACAAAGCATAATTTCCAATCCCTGTGTGAAATAATCCTGGGACCAAATAGTCTCCAATTTCCTAAGTGTCCTAATTTCTTTTTTTTTTTTTTAATTGACCCCTCACCCCTGATGTCGCTTACTTTTTTTTTTTAAGATTTTATTTATTTATTTGAATGAGATCACAAGTAGGTGGAGAGGCAGGCAGAGAGAGAGGAGGAAGCAGGCTCCCTGCTGAGCAGAAAGCCCCATGCGGGGCTCGATCCCAGGACCCTGAGATCATGACCTGAGCTGAAGGCAGAGGCTTTAACCCACTGAGCCACCCAGGCGCCCCCCTAAGTGTCCTAATTTCTTAAACAAAGCCCTATTTCCAGTTCTCTAAACAGTAACAGGGCTCAGGCAAAAATATCAGCTATTTGGTCTAGGATATACTTATTCCTGGGTGGTAAGACTTTAAACCAACTAAAATAGTTAACCTGTCAAAACTAACAGTTCACACATTAATTCTTACTTCAAGACCCTTACTTTACTGTGCCTACCAAAAATGTCATAAATTTTGTCCAATCTCAACTATTAAAAGTACCCAGCTCAGGTCCCTAAACCCCTTTAAATATCCCTCACTGACTCACTCCTATTACAATATAGCTAAGACATAATGTTACATAGGGTCCCCTTATTGCAGAAAGTCTAATAAACTTAGCCTCGGTTGATCAACAGGTTTTTCTGGTGGCTTTTCCATAGCCAACAAAGTGACCCCAAATTCAGTGTTTATCTTCTTTGCTACCCTAATTCCTCATCATATAGTCTTCTGTATTCAAAGATAAAAGTCTCCCTTTAAAATGTGAACCTTATGTATTGCTGTTAACATTTAACCTAAGCCTATTTATATATAGTATATATTTCACTGAATGACATGTATTATAGATTTTATTAATAACAGAGCTAACAACAAAAGCCACTATCTTTTATGCATCTTCCAAGTTCCAGACACTTTATACACATTATCTCATTTATTCCTAACACCCTGTCAGCAAGGCAAGTTATTTTCCCCAATTTACATGATAGAATTGATTTTCAAAGAGGTGAATAACTATCCTAAGCCCACATGGGAAGTAAGTACTGGAACTTGGATTCAAATCCACACTACCGACCCCCAGAGCCCAAGTTCATAAATGTGCTATACTGTTATAGATTTTAAAACAATTCTGATTTGAAAAAAACATTCCTTTTCTACTACATAAAAATATATTCAAGGGGTGAAAATATCAGAAAACACATAGCACTTCTGGAACAAAGACCTGGGTAAAATTTGCTGTGTAAGGCCCAGGCGGGGGCTTGCAAGGGAGGGAAAAACAGAGGCAGAATTCTATCCTGGCAGCTGAGGAGTAATATAAATTTGGCAACTGAGGTGGAGAAAGAGCTATTTTCATACTTTGCTGGTGGTATTATAAATTGGTAAAAGAAAAAAAAAAAAACTTAATGGCACATGCTTTGGCAATGTCTAACAAAATCACACACTAAATACGCACGTTCTTATATACACATAAAACAGAGCTGAAAGGAAACAAGGAAGCCTGGGAAAAAGGAATTATGAGGAAATCTCTTTGCTGTCTAACTGTTACATGTTTTGAATTTTAAACCATGAGTGTTTTCCTATCAATATATAAATACAGTTTTAGCAAACAAGCAAAACTACTGTCTGTTTCAAAAGAGCTCTACTCTGACCAGTTTAGATTCAAAAGTAACAGGTGGTATTATACCTACACTTCCAACCTGCTCAGTCCTGTTCCCTGTACTGCCTGGTACATATGGGATGGCTAGATTTCTTATATATATATAAATAATATAATTTCCTTAATCTGAAAATGTCAGCAAACCCCACTGGAACTTTAATCCGTATATATGTTATATCTACACAGCGTATTCCATTTTTATTTTAGTATCAGTATTTTTTAAGAAATAGTTTAAACTATTGCCTTACCAAACATTTGCAAAGAGCACGAGGTGGTGAAGGCATGTCTATTGTCAGCCATTGAGCACTGTCTTATTTAAGAAGTGGACTTTAAATAGATCTGAAATTCACAATGTTTTTTTTTTTTTCTGATGTGAAGGGAAATAATTTGCAAAGCCTGTGGAGACTCTGAATGTGTATGAGTGAATGAAAGTATGATGACTCAACTTCAGTGATAGATGAGGTAGCATCTCCTTCAGAGCTGGACTCTCTGAGTGGGAGGCAGCCATCCATGGAGCAGCCACCTAGACTACCTGTTCCTCAATGTGGGGGATACTGTGCAGAAGTTAGACAAATGTGAGAACACTTTTGTATTTCCTCTCAGCCACGTGTGAGTGCCCTCTCAACAGGTGAACAAGAACTTCAGTTAGAAAAAGGCAGGAGAGTGCCAACAGGCAATCCCAGAATGCCCACCATAGTTTTGCCATTCAGAGGCCACAGGCCCAGCATGTGTCACAGGAGAAGAAGCACATTTGGGACTCTAGTACTGAGAGACATGTGACACACAGGAGCTGAGATTCTTTGTGGGAGAGCACATTTCATATTAACTCAGAGTCCACAGCCCCAGAAAAATAGACCGACCATCATTGAGAGCCTGATATTACCCACCTAATGGCATTATTATTATTATCTTCACTGTCATTGTTCTTTACCATTGACTGTGTGCCTCTATGTGCCAACCACAACAGTTGGAATTGTGCATACATTTTCTCTGACCATCACAGTGACCCTAGATGGCAAATACGATCTCTTCTTTTTAACGAGGAGAAACTGGGGCTCAGAAAGTTGAAGTGAGCCACCAAGATACCTGGTAGAACCAAATGGGAACTCAGGCCATCCTGACTCCTCATACTACAAGATCTCCTTGTAACTAGTTAGATGGAATCATGTACACAAAGATTAGCAAAACGAAGTAGCATGAAACATACTTGAGGTCTACAAATGGTGTCGGTGGGTTTTACAATCTCTCAGTCTCCCGCACAACCCACCATCCCAGTTCACTCAGAATCACCTGGAAAATGGCAAGCATTCTGTGTCTCATCCACTACCCTCCTCCCTGTGGTTACAAAAACCCGCCACTCCCCATTCTCAGAGGAGGATGAAGAGCTCTCTTCTAGCCAACTGCCCTTTTGTGTCATTCATACCCCCTCCACTCCTCTGAAGCACAACCTCCTTTAAAGCAGGATTCCTCCCTAGTGGGAATCACCTCGGGGATCTTTATTATAGGGAACCAGGAAGGGAAAAGAGTCTACTACCCAGAACATTTACCTGAGGTGATCTTTTTCTTGATGACAAGTCCATCTCAAGTAGAACTTCTCTACACAGCATTTCAAGTTTGTAGGTCTTGGGTATCTGCCTCTCTTTCTTTTCATAACACATCTTCCGAAGATCGGGCTTTCTCTAAGGAAGATGAAATGTCTCACAACTCATTAGGAATTCCCCTTCCTCATCACTATGGATTATAATGGCTTAGCAATAACTGATAGGAAGAGCATGCATGTGTCAATAAAGGAACTTGAGTCCTCCCTCTTGTTCAGCCATGAACAACAACAGGACAGCCACCTGAACCATGGGACGGAGCAGTTCAGCTCCCTCATGATCCAGAAAGACACATGACTTCTGCTCTCTATGGCCAAAAGAAGAGTTACCATTACACACACACACACTCACACACACACCAACTCTTACCCATTCTATACACTTTAGGAGCCAGATTTTACTTTTTTTTTTTTTTTTTTTTTTTTAGAAACTTTCTCTGATTTACTTCTCCCTAAGCTGAATTTTCTATCCTCTGAACAAATGACAGTATTATCTATTCTTGTTGGCACTTGACATGTACAATATTATTTTCACCCAAATAATTATTAACTTCTTAAACTCCATTCTAAGTTCCTTGGTGATAGGAATTAAATCTTGTCCATGACACCCAGAATGATGGTTTGCCCAGAGCAGACATTCCTGAAGAAAATGTTTAAACATAAAATAATATTTTTAAACTAAAGTTTTAAAATGTAAATATTATGTCTTGCTGTTGGTGTAGAGAAATGCAACTGATTGGGAGGGAGACAAACCATAAGTGACTCTTAATCTCACAAAACAAACTGAGGGTTGCCGGGGGGAGGGGGTTTGGGAGAAGGGGTTGGGATTATGGACATTGGGGAGGGCATGTGATTTGGTGAGTGCTGTGAAGTGTGTAAACCTGGTGATTCACAGACCTGTACCCCTGGGGATAAAAATATATGTTTATAAAAAATAAAAAATTAAAATGTAAATATTATGGATATTGTATCCCTTCAAGGTTATACTTTAATGTTATACACTTATTCAGATATTTTTATTAACCCAAAATATACATGATAACCCTTTTGTTTCATTAGCCTCGTATTATTTTAAATTTGTTCCAAAACTGTCATAAATTACCATGAGCTAAGAACTTGAAAGACACTAAAGATGAAAAGTAGTACCAGGAATGCATCCATTTCATCTAAATTGCTAAGCTTATTGGCATATAACTGTTGATAATAATTTCTGATGATTGTTTCTACTTCCTTGGTGTTAGTTGTGATCTCTCCCTTTTCATTTATAATTTTATGAATTTGGGCTTTCTCTCTTTTCTTTTGGATTAGTGTGGCCAATGTTTTATCGATCTTTTTGATTCTTTCAAAAAACCAGCTTCTAGTTTCATTGATACGTTCTACTGTATCTCTGGTTTCTACCTCATTGATCTCAGCTCTAATCTTGATGATTTCCCTTCTTATGTGTGGAGTTGGTTTGATTTGTTGTTGATTCTCCAGTTCTTTAAGGTGTAGAGACAGCTGGTGTGTTCTGGATTTTTCAATTTTTTTGAGGGAGGCTTGGATGGCTATGTATTTCCCCCTTAGGACCGCCTTTGCTGTGTCCCATAGGTTTTGGACTGAAGTGTCTTCATTCTCATTGCTTTCCATGAATTGTTTCAGTTCTTCTTTGATCTCCTGGTTGATCCAAGCATTCTTAAGCAAGGTGGTCTTTAGCTTCCAGGTATTTGAGTTCCTTCTGAACTTTTCCTTGTGATTGAGCTCCAGTTTCAAAGCATTGTGATCTGAGAATATGCAGGGAATAATTTCAGTCTTTTGGTATCGGTTGAGTCCTGATTTGTGACCCAGTATGTGGTCTATTCTGGAGAAGGTTCCATGTGCACTTGAGAAGAATGAGTATTCTGTTGTTTTAGGGTGGAATGTTCTGTATATATCTATGAGGTCTATCTGGTCCAATGTGTCATTCAATGCTCTTGTTTCTTTTTTGATTTTCTGCTTCGATGATCTGTCTAATTCTGAGAGAGGCGTGTTAAGATCTCCTACAATTAGTTTATTCAAACAATGAGAAATGTATAAATTATATGAAGAATGAAGTCATACCTGAAAATGCACTATAAGAGACATGTGGGGAAACAGAGGTGTGAACCACAGTCTGCAACCCAGAGTAGATCTAGACAGTTCTTGCCAGGAGGTTCTGGGACAAGTACGACTTTATAGAGAGAGATAAAGGGAGAGGTGTTTCAGAAAAGACAAGAGCCTAATCAAAGGCACAAACATTGGAAGCAGGCACCACACACGGTGTACCTGAGAAAAAGCAAGAGGCTGGAGATGATCTTCATCCCTTGAGGACAGATGTGATTCTGTTTTAGAACCTGTCAGCACCCTTTCAAAGCCATCTGTGATGGACAAAACAGTAGATAAATTCTTGGTAAGATCATTTGGGCTAATGGGTCATGAACTTGCTCTAGGGGAGGTGTGTGAGATAGAACTAACATATTTGAACAACAACACAAATAATTACTTAAGGGTATAAAGCTCTCTTTAATGCATACATTTTGGTAAGTCTGTTTGAAAATTAATCTTAACTTCTTTCAGTCCAAACTTCCTATTTATCACTCAGCTGAAGAATTAGTGATTTACAAAGAATAGAAGTTAATTTGACTTCAAATTATGTGTGATGTTATTGGGTCGATTATTATAAGGAGATAATTCTTGGTGTTGGGCTAAATAATTGGAAACTATTAGAACACTTTTTTTTTCCTTTGGTCTCAAACTATATATTACTTATAGCTTACAGGCAAAGAAATAAAACGTTTTCAACTTTTTCTAGGATCATTTATAAGGCTTTATCCCATGCTTTATTTTTAGTGATTTTATTAGATCTTGCAAAAGAATAAGCACATTATTGTCAAAAGCTTGACCAAAAGCCAAATTAACCTTTTAGTCTTTTGATCATCAGTAACTAAATGTTTATAGAGGAAGGTATGGAAAATACTGGAAAGCCCAAAGGAAAGGGATAAAAATTACCTCTGACTCTTACTACATTCATTATTTTGATAAATGTCTCTCCTGGTTATTTTTCTACTCATTTTTTTTCTATTCTATTCCATTTTTTTTCAAAATTATAATCATTACATAGATGTTTTATATCATAACTATTTTGCTTAATAATATATTATGAAGATTGACCAATAGAAATTTAAATTTAGTTTTTTCTAAATCAGAAAGCAACAGAAAAAAGTGATTAGTCCGGCACAGAGTACCATTTTTTTTCAATATCGCAGAATAACCAACATGGCTTCCCTAAGCATGATGCCCTGCTTGGCAAGCATGTTCTGTGGGGGCAGTTTATTTGGCAAGACCCACCACAGACTAAAGATAACTAGCTCCAAATGGATCTTTTGTTTTATTCCATAAAAATAAAAGTTTCTTACTTTTTTTTTAAGATTTTTTTTAATTTTATTTTATTTATTTGACAGAGAGAGATCACAAGTAGGCAGAGAGGCAGGCAGAGAGAGAGAGAGGAGGAAGCAGGCTCCCCGCTGAGCAGAAAGCCCGATGTGGGACTCGATCCCAGGACCCTGAGATCATGACCCGAGCCGAAGGCAGCAGCTTAATCCACTGAGCCACCCAGGTGCCCAAAGTTTCTTACTTTTAATGGCACGCAGATTTAATTTCTTTCATCCTGCTTTTCACTGGAATGCCAGCCAATACAATGGTCACCAAGACCACCAGCACACATTTGGCCCTCCTTTAGGCAAGGCCTACTTTGTTGCTGAAAGGTAATTTTCTCTATAAATTCTGTTTTGTTTTGTTTTGTTTTTTAAAGATTTTATTTATTTATTTATTTGACAGACAGAGATCACAAGTAGGCAGAGAGGCAGGCAGAGAGAGAGAGAGGGAAGCAGGCTCCCCGCTGAGCAGAGAGCCCGATGCGGGGCTCAATCCCAGGATGCTGAGATCATGACCTGAGCCGAAGGCAGCGGCTTAACCCACTGAGCCACCCAGGCGCCCCATAAATTCTGTTTTATATCATTGAGGGGGAAATGCAAACAGATATGGAAGCATTTAATGGGTAAAAAAATGATTTTCATGGAATTAGCCAACACTTGAAGAATTTCAAGGAAGAAAGAAAATCAGGAATAGAGTTTGAACTCACTGAAGGAGATAAGAAAACTAATTGACACACTAAATGAAGTATCCTGATGTTCAATCGTGGTTTATGTTAGGAGATACAGAGGATCCTGGAAGGCCCAAATAAAGAGAATAAAACTCAACCCTGACTCTTGCAGCCATGAGTCTGGTAAATAGCGCTCCTGATCTAAGATGCCTCACATCTATCCAAACGATCACATAGGGTAGAATCCATCTTCCATGACGGGTTTAGGGCCGTGATTTTCACAGCACAGATCACACCCCTTAGGTAGATGGTAAAATCAATTTAGTGGATCACAGTTAGTATTTTTAAACTTGAAACAGAATGAAATAGAGGAGTACCCGAGGGTGCCTCAGTCGGTTCAGCATCGGACTCTTGATTTCAGCTCAGGTCTTGATCTTGGGTAATGAGATTGAGTGCCAAGTCAGATTCTGCACTCAGTGGGGCATCTGTGTGTACTTCTCCTCTGCTTTCCACTCCCCTCGCCCCCTATTCATGCACACTCTCTTTCTCAAATAAAAAATAAATAAATATTTTTTAAATGTTTAGAATAAAATAGAAAATATTAGAGTGAATTGCACAATGTAAATCTAATTTCTAAAACATTTGTTTCAGGCTTGCATGCTAGTGGATAGATAGGTAGGTCCTGAGTAGGTCTGATTTTAAATGTTCAAAATTCCCTGCTCAGAACAGAGATTTCCAAGGGCCATCCTACTGATGGGCTCACAATGGATTACATTTAAATGGGAGATACTGATTTTGCCAGCTCTCAGAGTAGCTGACAAGGGCCAGAGTTTGCGGGAACCCCAGAACAGTTCCGTAAAGAGGTGTAGCATTATCTGGGATTCTCAAAAGACACTGAGAGTGCAAAAAAGACTGTTGGTCATGCAGCAGTCCTTGCTGGCAGCACGCACAGGAGGACCGTCCAGAACATGCTGCTCACCCACAATGTTCTGGCTCTGGCCAAGACGTCCATCTGGACATCTAGTTCTGCAACCAGCTGAGATCACACTATTGCCATTGAACATGGGGAGCACTAAACGAGTTAATTTTCTAGGTTCCCAAGAATCAGGAAATGGGGATCAGAATAAGGTAGGTGTGCAATTAGGGCAGGATACCCCTGCAGTTCCAGAAAAGATTCCCAAATCTCTGTGTTCATATATCTTAAGCCTATCTATCCTCTTGCAATAGATGTGACCTTTAGTGACATCCAAACCAGCTGCAAAGTGACTGCTTTAACAATCACATGGGTCCTCTGCAAATTAAGTTTGATCTTTATTTTGGAAAACTTATTATAAAAATTCTATGATAAAATTCAAAATTCATTCACATTAGCATAAGATATTTCATCCTTACATTTCATAATGAAACAGGAAGAATGTTGGAGTCTACATAAAATGTCAAATGTTACACATTTTTGAATGGTTGTAAAAATGGCTTTAAATTTTATATCACTAACTTGTGCCAAATAATTCTCATAAGAATGCAGAAAGGATTCTTAAGAACTCAGGAAGATTATTGTTAAAGACTTTTAATCAAAAGCTTCATTAGCCATTGCAAACTGATATGAAATGGTAATATTCACAGAAGCAAGCTCAAATTTATCATTAAAATTTTGAGCAGAAATTATGTGGAAATTTTATATAAATTCACTAATTAGCATTTTTGCTTTTGTTTTTACACAATAATAACATACAAAAGAAAGGAAATGCAATGAACTTTTCAAACCAAACCCCAGCAACCATCAAACCAAATACTTAAAATATATAAAATTACATATATAAGGTGATTTCTTTTTGGAGAATGATATCATCTAACTAAAGAAAAACTGGAACAAGTCTCTGCACCCAGTTTCTCCTCTTCTTCTATCATGTTGAAGATCAGTGCTGGTTAACGTGAACAAGGCTCAGAACATGTCACCGAACCATACAGGCACTGCAGAGGGAGAAAGAATAAAACAGAAAGGGGCTAGTTTTTCACAAAGAACTATAAATGGGCATCATCACCACCCATCCATGCAATGGTCTTAATGATTTCTGTAGTTTATTCAGAATCACCTTTTACAAGCAAAGTTTTTGTGATGGTTAATTTTACATGTCAACTTGCCTGGGCCAATGGATGCCCAGAGAGCAAAATATGGCAAAATATTTTGGGTGTGTCTGTGGGGTGAGTCAAGAAGAGATGAACTTTTGAATCCATAGACCAGGTACAGAAGACCACCCTCACCATGTGGATGAGACGTCACCTCACTCGTTAATGGCCTAAAACAGAATTAAGAAGATGGAGGAGGTCTAATTCACTGGCTCTGCTTGAGCTGGGATATCCACCTTGTCCTGCCCCCATGGGGATCCTGATTCTTGGGTCTTCAGACTCAGACTAGGGCTTACACCATTGGTTCCCCTGGTTCTCAACCTTCAGATATTGGCTAGAAACATATCACTGGGTTTTCTGAACCTCCAGCTTGCAGATGGCAAACCGCGGGACTTCTCAGCCTCAGCAACTCATGAGCTAGTCCCTCGTAATAAATATATTTCTATATGTCCATATACGTTGTATTGGCTCAGTTTTTCTGGTATGGATATATGGATAAACAAATTAATGGGACAATAGACTTCATCCATTCTAGTAAAGAGCAACTCCCTAACTGGCATCCCGGCTGGAAATGAGTTCCCCCCCACCACCAATATTTGGCAGAAACATGAAAACTTTGACAAATTCTTCTGTAACACCCAAGGAATGTGAAGCTGCCTTAAGGTGTGGCAGGTGTTTCTAACTCGTCCGTGCACACACTATGTGGTAGGCACCCCGGCAAGCATTCTTTTCAGGGCAGCAAATGACAGAAACAGAGGAGACAGGTTCTGCCCTTCAGTTCACCTTGACTGCAGACCCTGAACTCCCAACACGCCTTCTCTTCTCCACCAACCATAGTTCCAGGTAAACTACGATACAGCACATAAGGAAAACATGCAGTATGATTTGGAGACTATGGGCCTCAGTCTTTCCTAAGAGAATGGCAACCTAAGCTCTCTGGGGACTTCCATTGTTTTAATGGCTTCTATTCTTTTCATTTCTCCCCCTGTCCCATTAGTACCTAATACAATATAACTCCCAATACACGACAGAGTCATGCTATCCACCTAAAACAAAAAGTGCGGGAACCCAATATTGGTTGAATCAGCAGGGAGTTCCAGGAGGCTGTCCTTGCAGCTCTGATGAGTGGAGAAAGGTGGCCCCATGCTCTCAGGAGGACTCCAGACTGGAGATGCTTCAAAGCGAGCTCCCAAAACTCAGTCTCACATGGTAATGTCTTTTAAAGGAGATAAAAGTCACCCCCCCCCCTTCTTGCTCTCTCTCTGCTCTTTATACCTTTTGACAGTATTTTGGAAACAGCACGGGAAGTGACTCACAGCTGAAAAGCCATTTGCAGCACCACTGAGCCACTAACGGCAGCCCACTCCCAGCAGGCTTATTTGTAAAAATACGACTTCACGTTTAACCCGGTGAGCTGCATGCTTCTAATAACATCCGGCAGTCCACAGCCGATTTTGAATATACCCCAGGTTCCGAGTGGATCATGGAACTAAATCATCTCTTATTCCAGCCTGCTCATTTTGAACCGACTCATTTTACAGGGTGGTTAGCATAGCCTTTCCAGTTAAGGATGATTGCTCAAAGCACTTAGGGCAATGTTGTCTTAGCACAGCATCCAGAGTGAGGCAGTTGACACAAATTGCATCGTATGCTGCTTGAGATTTAATGTTGTTACTGCCAGGAGAATATTTTTGCAAAGGTTACTGATGTATAACAAAATAAAACATGCACCAAAACCGAACCCTCAATCAGCTTTCCTCTTTACTCCAAGATTCCAATTACATCACTTTTCTTAAATGTAGGCTATTAGCCAAGAAGACAATCAACACAATCTGGATTTCTTAATTAATATCCAAAGCCTCTGGTATAATAACCATATGAAAGAAAATGCTGTCCATTGTACGACTCCTTTGTTGCCAAAATAAAGGCAATCGACACTAAGATTTCATACCAAAAGTGCTATTTGTTTGTTGTATCCTTACTCTGTACTAAACCTGTTAATTGTACAGCTCAAAAAACAAATGCAATGGTTCATTTATTCCCTCTGTACTGAAGGAAAAAAAGTATAACATGAAGAATAAAGTCACTATAAATATACAGAGGATACACTAGGTATACTATGAAATGATCTCTGAGTAACAGAACATTCTGCTTTCATTTCCTGGAAGCATATTGTGCCAGAGGTCATAAACTTTAAAACTGCCCAATTAGATTTTATACCAAGCAATACAATTTTGCCTTCTGTGGGTCCATGAACTCTGGCTCCCTATGAATTAAATGAACCCACAAATCACTACATACACGATAACTTGCACAGGGTGTATATATATTCCTATTAATTACTGATCTGACATTAATGTAATTAAGAATTGGCCCTAATATGTTGGGTCCTTATTTTAATTGCAGTTCTACATCCTCTAATAATCTCAAAGAAAGCCCCTTTTGAGCTTATCTGGCTTCATGATCCAAATTTTCCTTTCTATTGCTATAATTTCCATTTTAATTGGCCTGTTCTTTACAAACCTGATTTTAGATGTAGCTGTAGTTAGGCATGGCTTTGGTGAGAGACACTTTTTCTCTTCTAGAAAATTCCATCCATTCACTGTTTGTCTCAGTGGGTATGTGGGAAGGATTCAAACAAATACAAAGGCAACTAAGAATAAATAGATTGCATTTGCTGTCATAAACTGTCACCATTAGTATTTTGGTTACCTATTACCTCTGTCATTTAATTGCACTACGTGATATGACTTAATAGTCTTTCAAAATTGGTTAAGTGGACCAGGAGGGTCACATACTGAACAGTCTGGTCTTCCTCCAGGTCGGGGTGTCAAAATCTTCATGTCTTCCCATACTGTGGCCATCCTTCAGAGGAGGGGTGAAATCAGAGAATGCACAAAAAGAAAACTAAGCCACAAAGAAGGGAAATTTTCTCACCTCCACACCATGATTGTGGTCTATCTCTTTTTCTCTACTTTCTTCGAAAAGACAGCCTCCCAGACTTTCCAATGAGTAGGCTTGAATGTGTCAGGGAGTCTGTTCTGTTGAGATAACCTCTCCAACACTGGAAAACTATTCAATTTAACCCAAACTATTGAAGTTTCTCAAAGTAACCTAAGCACAGAAACACTCCTCTGGGAAAGTAAGTGTTTCTAGTTCCAATTTCAGCCTTAAAAAGGATATATAGAAATGTAAAAGAAAAAAAAATCACTGACAATGGGGGAATAAATCTATAATTTTTTTTTTAAGATTATTAGTTTGGTATTAAATGAGTAAGACTAATTCTGGGACCAGTCTTATATTTTCTTTGACTCTTGACTTCAAATCTTTAGAGATAATGTTTTGAAACATTTTTTTAAAAGAGCTAAAAAAGTTCATCCCAAAAACTTAGAGAGGGGTAAAACAGAAAGGATTATATATGTGAGATTGTAGGAAACCTGAAACTTAACGTGAATATTCAAAAGGATCTGGCAAAGATTAAATGAAAGGTATAAAGTCATGCCACAAAATAGGTGAGCTTAAAAACACTGCCCCATGTGAAAGAAGTCAGCCACAAAAGACAACATTTTAAAGGATTCCATTTAAAGAAAATGCCCAGAATAGACAAAAGCATAGAAATAGAAGGTGATTAAGAGTCTCTTACAGTTTGTCTCCCTCGCGATCCCATCTTGTAATCTCACAAAACAAACTGAGGGTTGCTGGGGGGAGAGGGGTCGGGAGAGGGGGCGGGGTTATGGACATTGGGGAAGGTATGTGCCATGGTGAGTGCTGTGAAGTCTGTAAACCTGGTGATTCACAGACCTGTACCCCTGGGGCTAATAATACATTATATGTTAATTTAAAAAAAAAAAAAAGAAACAGAAAGTGAATTACTGTTGCATGGGCTGGGTGGGTGGAGGGATGACAATGGGGAGCAACAGCTCATGAACACAGGATTTCTTCTCAGGACAATGAAAAGGTTCTAAAATTGACTTGGTGATGGAGACACAAGTGGGCAAATACATTAAAAGCCATTGAATGGTACACCTAAAATGGGTGGATCACATAATAGGCAAAATATATATCAGTAATCCATGTTAAAAAAAACACACACACAAAATTCAACATGCTAATGTCTACATAAATAAGGATAAAAATTACCCTGTATCAGGATTCTGTTGACAATCACAGACCATGAATAATCTTTTAAAACATTCCTAAATTGGTCACATGGACCAGAATTACCAACACTTGGAGTCTGTCTTCCAAAAATGAAGTATACATCTTGTGCACTATCTCAGGAGGGGAAGAGTTGAACAGTGGAAACAATCACCTGTATCATGAGGCCATCTTCTTCCCTACTCTACTGAAAGGAGCTATGGCTCTGCTGACGCAAAGGGAGAAGGGCTCTTCAGTCTTCACGTTAGATAATTCCCTTGATCAGTCTGGCCATTCAGATGGACCAAACCACTAAGCTACTGCCCGCCTCGCTGCTTAGCTCTATGACCCTCAATAGCAACTTGTCCATACATCCTCAGACACGATGCACACATACATCCTAGCAAGTGTTGTATGGACATCCCCCTACCCATCTCACTTTATTTATAAAAACAGAGATTCACAATTCAACACCCAACTGAAATAAACCTAACATACTCTAATGGACCAGTTTTTCACTTATGGCATAGAGAACTGTCTCTAAAAACACAAAACACAATTAAATTAAGCACTCATGAACAGAGCCAGAGGCTGGTTTTACCAGTCGGCCCCCAACCCTACATGGGCCACAAGTGACAGAAGTCAGCTTCATTCCTTTTGACAACTTCTGCAGGCATCGTCCTGTTCATTTACAAGCTAGGGAAGCAAGGTCACAGAGGGCCTGAGCAATGAATTCACAGTTTTATGAAACTAGAAATTAAGGTTTCTATCTCAACTTTATTTAACAAGAAAATAATTTGTAAAGACACTCAGATCATGCCTACATGTTTACCATACTTTAATGGGGGGGGAGTGAATTTCTATAAATCCAATAGTGACTTTAAAAATAGATGATGAAACAGAGGAGATCAATACATAGATGACGATGATGATAGATAGACAGACAGATAGATAGCTATAGACAAATAAGTAAATCAAGACTTGAGAAAAGCAAATTAAGAGTGAAATTCAAGATCCCTTGAAAGTCAACCAAAGCCAGGGCTGTTCATCTCTCTGACTCTTGGGGAGAAGAGATATGTGTCAAAGACATTATATGTCAAATGTACTAATGCCCATCAAACCTTTCTTAGCAATAAGAGAATATTCACCATTGACTTAAACTAAGTCACTTGTCTGGTGATCCTGGCAGCAAATGTCAGAAAATGTTGCCCTTCACTTTATCTGTCACTGACACTTACCAGAGTGTTTTTCTTTCTTCACCAGAGAAAAGAGAAAGTCAACTTAGTGGAAGAGGTGGGGCTCTCGGAAGGATGATGGGAAAACACACACATTTGAAAATGATGGATTGCTCCCACTGAGTCCATACACTCCCTGCTCAGAACACTTGGGACAGGTTATTATTATCCTAGCATGATTCAGAGAGCTCACTCCTTCTGCTAGCTTGAAAACAAACTGAAAGTTCTATGACATCCCATCCAGGGACATAACCAGCTCTGCCCACCCAGGGGTCTCACTGGTGTCTGGAAGAACATCCCTTCTTTGGTCTGAAAGATGCAACCAGCAAGCTTTTTGGAGAGGAAGGAGAATGGGAGTTTGGGTTGTCATTGAGTGGGACTTAATTGTGCAGCTGTCCCCATGGTACAGAGTGGGGCAGAACAAAGTAGAGATTCCGCTCCAATGCAGCTTTGGGAACTTGGGAAGATGAGGAAAATATGTAGAGGATGCATGATTTTCCATGGAGAAGGACAGGGACAATGCCCACATACCATAAATTGCATTCCCCCAATAAACATTCACGTCAAACAATGAGTAGAGAGAACATTTGTCCCTGGCGCTCAAAGAGAGCTCTACCTGGGGGGAGTAAGAGCAGCAAGTGTCACACAGGCCTGAAGACTGTGATTCTGTTAGATAAACATGTACCCCGGGTTGAGTACACAAGCTGAGCAAAATGTGCATTTGGAAAAGAATGAGCCTATCCGTCCGTGCCCACCAGAGAGGCTGTGCTCTCCACTGTACTCTATCCTCTTAGCTGGAAGGGAGACAGGCAGAGGGAAAGAGGGGACAGGCAAGGTGTTGGTGTTGAGGACTAACAAGAGTGTGCTCACTTAGACAGAACCAGCAGTAATGGCCTCACACCTCTGCAGTGCACTCAGGCCATGAGCATCATTTCTATAAGAGAGCCCTTCATGTCATATGTTACTGAGAGGTCCCCCACCCAACCCCATGATCACAGACTCTGCTTGCCCCATCTCCAGGCATTCTGAAAAGGACACCAAAGACCTAGCTGAGGAAAGCTACGATGATTCTGGACATTTTGGAATGCACATCTGCCATGTTCAGAATGTTCTGTCATAGATTTAATATGTGAACTATATATAGGAGAAAGTCTGGACTAAACTCTTCTTCTGAAATGAAAGCTCACCTGTATCAATTTGAAACAGATTTTGGCAACTAATTGGAGGGTCTTGATCTTACCCAAGGGAAAAATATCAGTCACTCCTTTTAGCTTTACACTGGTTGATTGTTGATTAAGAAGTGAAATCGAGAAGTATGGATTTTTTTTTTCTTATTTTGGTTAAGAGGCTAGAAGGAAAGGTGTCACAGGTGAGCTCTAGGTACAAGCTTATTAATGATTTATTTTTTTCTTTATACTTGTCTGCATTCTCCAATTTTTCTTTAACAGACATATATTACTTTTATATTCAGAAAAAAGTATAAAAAAAGAAAGAAAAATATGACCATTAATCCTTAACTTGGCAAAGGAATGGAAACAGAACAGAAAGTCAAAATGCCCAAGTGTTAACAGATCGGCTTCAACAGCAAAGCGAGCATTGCCTTTTTTTTTTTTTTTCTTTCAACTGTTCTATACTTTTCGAATTTTCTACAAAGAATAAGTATCTTTAATTAATAAGTAGTTTGAGGAACAAAGAAATATTAGAAAGAAAATGTTGTGTAATTTAATGTTAACTACCTGGAAATTAAAAGACTGTAATTATTTAATTAGAAGAAAGCTAAGTGGGCAGGTCCCATAGAGCTTACTGGGGACGGAAGCAAGGATTCAACACCATGGCCAACCTTGGTGTTGGGCAGTTCCCAAGGTCACCTCCAAAAGCCTGTTCACCAAAATATGTTATTTCCTAAGGGAGCACCCATACCAGCCTGCTACTGTCTCTCAGGTTCTTGCTATTAAAGTCATTTCTTCAGCTTCTAGAAATGTGTTGTCTGGAATCAGTCCCCACCCCAACCTGAAAATACCAGTGCCCTTGGGAGGAGACAAGCAGCCAGCCAGAAATCAGAGAAGTTTGCCACAGAGAAAACACAGATCTAGCCTCCAAGGTTAGTGAGTAATAATGGAATCTTGCACACAATCTTTAACTTCCTTTGAAATCGATTCCCTTTTCTAGAAAATGAAAGGACTTAGAATCCCTGTGAGTCTTCCTAGACCTAAATTCTGTTCCAGGTGGACATGGGGGGAAAACAAAAGATTCAGGAGCCTAGGAAATTGTCAAGGAGCACAAGAGAACTAGCTATGGTCTCATGTCCCCAAAGGAGATCATCCCCTGAGAGAAAAATTCTATCCATTCAACATTTTTTTCTCTGAGTTGGTTTTAATCCTGAGTCAAGAGCCTCAGTTTAATTTTCAATGTCAAGAGACCATGCATGTAGTTTTTGTTTTTTTTTAAGTGACTTATTTTCTAGAGAAACTACTTGTGCTCCTTTTATCAGGATTCCTACAAAATGGAGATATTAAAATATGTGGTCATTCTCCCAAATGCTTACATGAGTGAGCTCCCAGTTCCCTTTCAGCGGATGGACAGAACAGGGTAATGTGGGTTTCTTTCTAATCACGAGTTCATCAGAAGTGAGACTGAGTGGAAAACACACACATAAATTGTGGACTTTTCTGTAAGGAAAAAGGAAGGGTTTATTTATTCTCCTCTGTAGGAAACAAAGAGATTTATTAATGAGGAAAGAGAAAAGCAGTACCATTTTAAAAGGAATGAAACAAGGACAGGAGGAAGAAAAATAAGTGGTTCCCTAGCAAATGACCTTATTATTTTAGAAGAAAAAATATGTTCATGTTTTGAATGCATTTTATGCTGCTACACAATTATCTTTCTAGAGAACCAATTCGGATCACATTAAATGCATCCACATGGCATAAAATAAATCCTACAGCTTTTAGCAATGGACCACTCTCTCTTGGATTTCCACCTGCCTCTCACTGCATGAATGGCTGCACATTGAGCCCCACAATAAAAGCTGACCTTGTTCCTAAAATTTAAAAATTTTATTTTACCAATTCCTCCTTTTCATTATCAAGTTTCTGACCCTGATTTGTCATAGCACCACTGGCTAGACTGCTCCCCAATTCGATGAACTGAATTGTAAAAATTGCTCAGTGGAAACTGAAAGCCTAAAATAAATGGACATGATTCATTCTGGAGCCCCTTGCTATTTTGGGACTTTTGGGCAGACTCGCTGACATTCAGAAGTAATAAATGAGCCTCACTTGACACCTTGATTTGTTAACTCAGAGAGGTCCACGGTCAGTCCCAGACTGGATCCATGTGGAGTTCAATGATGCAAAGGTGATTAAGAGGGAAAAGTTTGTCACATCACTTTTTAAAGTTTTAGAAGCTAATTTATCATGTGTTTTTTAACATAGCTAGCCCAGCAATAGTCTTGAAGGATTCCCAAAGCAGATTGCTAAGAATAATAGACTCAGTAACTCATATGGCTAGAAATTTTAATTTTTTATAAATTTTAAATAAAGCAAGCCACCCATTCCTCTGGAACATTTGACCAGACAATTGAACTAAAAAGTCATGGACAATTGTTAAAAAGGTTAACAACTGACCAACCACTTAACAAGACATACTCTGAGTAGTTTTTCTAGCAGTGTTGGAAACTTAGACTGTTTTGTCTTCACTGTCTTTAGTGCTTCCACCTGACCAAGCTAAATATTTGTAAGATATTCAAACAAGACCCCAGGCAAGGTGTTGGTCTCCAGGAACTAACTGATAAAAGCAGTGATCCAGAAACACGGCCTGATAGACCACGGGTGCGATGGTAAGACTTCAGTGATTCCCTAGGATGCCACCAAACCTGCAAGCTCAGACCTCAAAGTTCACAGCACTAGTTCATGCTACAATATGGCAATGGAACTACCATCAGAACGGAACAGCACTGGAAGAAGAAATTTTCCAAATTTTCCCTTTTCAAGTGATCTCTGTTTTTTGACATATACCCAAAATATACCATGCACCAAAACCTGGGTTGACTTTTCTCAATGCTAATAACAGCACAGAGAGCTAACACCTATAGATTTGCATGCGTCACTCTTCTTAGTGTTTTGTGTATTAGCTCATTTAACTCAAGTCAACTACATCTGTCTTATTTCAATCAGGTTCCAGTGCTAGGTTGATCATCAAGAGGAGAGAAAAGGATTCCTATTCTGGGCTTTGGCCCCTAAAGAGCCCCAAACTGCCCTTCTCCCAGCCATGTCCCTCCCCATATAGGCTATTGGGTCCTAAGAACAAAGAAAAGATGCCCACTTGGAGCCCACACTAGACCATGCTTCTGGTGCCAAGACTAAAACCATGTGCTTAGGCAGCACGGAGCTTGCTTCCCAAACCAGAAATTCTTCTTCCCTGGGAGCAGATAGCTGTTGATTATAGGGTTGAAGTGGAGGTCAAGAAATTACTTAATTGACCGATTAGTATGCAAATCCTAGTACACAGGTTGTTTCGAATCTCTTCTGGTGATCAGAATTGATTTTTACCTCCTGATTCCACATCTGTCTCCTGGAAAGGTGAAGCTGTTAGTTAAATTCCAGTTAAGGCGTGTGATAAATCACACTACAGAAAAAGGAACTCAGTGGACACAGGTTTGTGACAGCAACATTTTCTTTGCAGGTAGAGAGAAAAAAGGAGTCTAAATTCTTAACCAGTTTTTAGGAATGTTTAAAAGCTCTCTTTTCTCAAAGGCTTCCTCTTCCAGTAACAGTTAACTTTGCTTTTCAAAAAAAAAAAAAAAAAAAAAAAATGGTCCCTGTCTTCTCAGTTAGCAGACAGAATAATTAACCAATTATCCAAATACCTTTCCATCCTTTGACCTCCCATGGTAGATGCAACAGTCTTAGTTATTTCAGCCAAGGTCCTTCCTGATTGTTCTATGACTTAATGACAATGATTACATCATGTTTGCAGATTATGCGAGCCCAGCATGGTGCAAGCTTTTCTATCACGCCCTGAGTATAAGAAGAATCAATGGAATGTTTGCTGGATACAAAACCAGCTAATAAGGCTGTGATTGTGAGGCCGCAAGCTTTTCCAAGAAGCCCTATAAAATCATGACTGGAGGAGACTGTATCTCGCACAGCCAGACTGGGTGTCTGCTCTTCAATCTGGAGACTTCAAATAGACCCAATAGCTCCCTTGGTCCTCATCTAAGGAAAGCTCAGAGGCCAGCACCCCTTGTTCGTTCTCATCACTGTGAGAGGCAGCAGCAATCTAGGTGGAGAAAATGCCAGAAGAATCGTGTGTAACTAGCTGTACTCAAAAATAAAAATGGGATTTCTTTCTTTCTTTCTTTCTTTCTTTCTTTCTGGGATTGGCTTCAAACCTCACTGTTTGGAAGCCAGTTTATATGAGCCACAGCCTCGGCCCAGATTCAAGCACAGTCCTGTCTCATGTAGCTGGGTTGACTGTGCAAGCACGTTTTTGAACAGTGCTTCCCAACAGAGAATGAGTTTACAGCCCAGGGGACATTTGGCCACATCGAGAGACTTTTTTTGCCTGTCACAGCTCAAGAAATGAGGAAAGGATGACACTGCCATCTAGTAAAGTCTGTGCTGTCCACAGAGCTCCTCACAACAATGAACCATCCTTCCCCACACGCCAACAGTCCCAAAGCTGAGAAACACTGTTTAGAGGAACAAAGATACAAGAAAAAGAGCCACCGGATGCTGCTCACGTTGAAATTTCAGTGGTTTCCCCTCTCGGGGGTCAGTCACTACCTACACACAAGAAATGCTTAAATTGCTTACGGAGTCAGGCTAGGACCACAGAAATTAAACTTGTGGGTGGTACAGAACACAATATAAGTCTGTGTTGCTGTATAACACCTCCCCCTCCCCCCATGGAGACCACAATGCTTTTCAGAAACCATTACTCCCCTGGGAGAGGGAACTGGGAGTCAGAGGGATCCTTATTTCACAGATGAGAAAGCAGGAGGCTAAATGTGGTTGTCATTTGCTCAAGGTTGTTCAGTGAATCAGGTTAAGAGCTCAGGAAACCAGGAAAGGCCAGACATTAGAGAAAAGAATCCTGAATGAACAGTAACAGGACAGAACTGAGCTCTCAGCTGGATACTCGGCTGGATGTGTAAGTGACATACATTGTTTCCACATCAAGAAAGGCAGGGTTTTCTGTGATGGGCAGCTTGCAGTCTCCCAAGAATCAGCAGCCCCAGAAGAGTTCCTTGCTCCCTCCCCATCAGCCCAAGAGCCCTCACCTGACAAACCCAATTCCCAGGGCTCTTCTCCAGATGTTTATACTGTCAAATGATTTAATGCACTGCAGAAATGAGTTGATCTGTTCGTTAAAATAGTCATCATAGTGAAAAAGACGGACGGCATCTGCCTTTATCCTCTGTCAGTCTGTCATATCTATGTACCTCCTTCCTATCAATCACCATACTATGCATTATGTAAATACCAAAGATGAAATGTCAGCCTATGTATCTAATTGTTCCTGTGTGCCATATGGGAATATGACTGGTGGGCCCTGCTGTTCCCCTTTATAACCAGCATTAATTGGCATCTTTTTTATCTAGCCATGAAGATTGCTGTTTGGAATGGTATTAAAGCCCCAGTAACCCTTTCAATGGGAAACATGATTCAGGCTGATTCTTACTCAAAGGGGAAAAAAAAATGCAGAGAAATCTCCAAAACTTTATCATCCTACTAATATCTGATCAAAAACTTTCATGAACACTGTCATTTACTATATTTGTTAAGACAGGAATCCAAAAAGCCTAGAGATGAACATTTCTGTATTCTCCCCACCCACAACATAAAACAGGAGCTCTGTAGAAAGAGGTGAAGTATATTACAGATAACTGGAGAAAATAGAATAGAGGGGTCATTTTCTCCCTCTAATCCCTCGGCTACTCTGGGCAAACATACATTTGTCCATGTTCAGAGACAAGATCAGGAATACCAACATAAGAACGGACTTTAGAAGTCCTACAAATTTAGAATTCTACTGGGCACAAATCTACATAAGATATCTCCAATAACAAGATACATGTCTCTGCTTTAGGACTTTCAGTGAAGAGGCATTCGCTGTTTTATAGGGTTCCACTCAGATGAAAGTAATTTAAAAGCATCAAAGAAGCAACCCCTGAAATGTCCCAGTGCACTCACCATGGTATAGACAATATTATCAGAAACTCCCTATTCATAAACACAAACTGCCCTGTCCAACTTTCTTAAAATGAAAATGATATTAAAGCTACCTTCAAACCCCTAAAGAAGTAATCAGTCTTGTCTTGTTTGCAAATATGTACAGTATATAAATTAACTTATTTTCATCTCAGAGGACCAGGAATGTTTAACATATTCAATGTTGGGAGAAAAGAGCTCCCAAAATGTTCTCTGTCCTGTCCTTAAAAAAAAAAAATTAAAAACTAAAAATTAAAAAAAGCTATAACTGTAATGGTGAGTGGTAAGCTAATTGCCAACACAGAGCCCAGTCCTGAAAACTCCAAAGTTCTAATTGGTTCCATATGCAAAATGATCCCTATAAGGTCACTGGGAAAAAAATCTATATAATCCCATAATATAATACAATACATATTAATACAATACAATATATATCAACATAATCCCATAAAGTCACTGTTAGAAGTAAAACCCCACAACTCATGAAACCAGACAAAGAGCAAACGAGACCACCCATGACATTTGCAAAGTTTAACTTCTCATTCAAGATAAATCATAATCACCAAGTGTACAGCTGGAGGTTCTCTCCTGCTCCCCTGAAACACAACTGCGGACAGGAAGAGTCCTCTCTCTGTTCTGTATCTGCTCTAATAATTGGTAAGAAGCTACCATGTTGTCCCTAGGTTTTCCCTCCTTGTTTATCTGAAAAAGTGCAAGAGGACAACACTGGGCTGCCGCTGCCAGCACCACCACCACCACCACCACCACCACGGAGCCAGCCCCTGGGAGGCCTGAGGGTCTGTGAAGGATAGAGTTCAGCGGGCAAGAGGTTAAAGTCACTTTCACTCCTGGAGGATCCTGGCCACCGTCAGCCCACAGACTGCTGGAGTGCAAACAGAAAGTGATGCCTGCCGTCCACAGCCTTCTTGCAGAAACAGAAGTGATGCGTGCGCGCTCCGCAGCCCTCTTGCAGGAGTCATAGGGGAAGCCATCCTGAAGGTCTCACCAAGGTCAGGTAATGCTCCAGAATGGAAGGCAGGCCAATTTTGGAGCACGACTAGATCCAGCTTCCTTCAACATCACTGCCAGTTCTTTGATAATGAAAGAGTTCATTTAAGAGGCAACTTGTATGGACACATCCTGCCTTACGTGGGAAAGACAGCAACTCCTGGGGAGAGTGGCCATTGTAGAGAAATTGTCTATCCTCTGTCCCAGACAATCCCACAGCCTGTGCCGGACAGCTGCATCATCAGCATAGTTGAGGGCCAACTCAAGGTTGGTGAAGACCCCGGTATGGGGTTCCACTGCATGTTCCTATAAAAGCACATCAGTGATAGCTGGGTTTGCAGCAATGTCATGTTCGGGCTTGCCCTGCACCCCGTTAGCTGACCTCCCCGCTGGGCACTCTTCCCGTTTCCTCCCTCTCCTCTTCCCGACACGAGTCACACTTCTGCAGATGCTCCAAACACCACCAACAACGGAGTGTTGCAGTGGGAGCCGGTGCAGGGCCCACTGCCCGGGTATCACCATGATGGCTACATGCTGGACCGGTTGCCGCTGACAGAAGTTTGTATTGTCCCAGCACATGCTTTGGGAAGACTTCAGTAATGCAAAAGGGTTTCTTCTTCTTCTTTTTTAGTCTACTGACAAGTTGCTCTAGTAAACCCCCAAAAAGGGAAAGAGAAAGCACCGCCTCACCCCCCAGATATTGATTTGTTTAGATGTATCAATGCCTCTGAATACCATAAAGCCATGAAAATTTTCTCAAGAGGAAGAAGCAAGGAAGGAAAATAGGAAGGAAAGAAAGAAGGATGGAAAAAGTGCAAACAACCCGTTAAGGTTAAAGAGATAGCATGAAAGAATGCAGTTGTACCACGGTGGGTAGATTCCTCCAGCCTGTGCTTAATCTAGGGCCTTGTTTAAAAGAGCTTTCGATTTTAATTAAAATAAAATGGGCCCTGGAAGAAAATGCATCTACTCCAGCCAGGATTGTATTCAGTTTGTTCTCTGTAATTTTGCCCATCACACGGCTGGCTGTTGCTTTCTCCACAGCTCTTAAATGGTGTCTAAATTGACCAGCTCCGTTGCCAAGGAAACGGACAGGACAATGCTAATAGAAGCTACTTAGGACACCCTGTGAAAAGCTTAGAAATAAAATTGTTTGACATGAAAGGTACCGTGTCAGCAGCCAGGCAACTCTGTTAAAGGCTGCTCTAAGCAGAAGACGGTTGCATGTCTCCCCCTACTCTTTCCCTGCAAAACCTCTCCTAGAAAATGGATTCTGTCCTGGGAGCTCGGATGGCTTTTTCCTATCAGAATCACTTTGGAGGAAAATCTTTATGTTGTGGTTTTGAAGCACCCAGAATAGACTTCAATTTCTACCCATGGAAATAAGCTGTTTTTTTTTTTTCTTCTTCTTCTTCTTCTTTCTAGCAACAAAGTCTTTTCCTCTCATGAATAAATTGCAAATATTCTTCTGAATTTTCTAAGATTGTTAATTAAAACCCACTTGATTTAAGCTACTTCTCCCATTTTGCACTCACAAACCATAAATTATGGAGGAGGTCAAAGAATGAATGGCAATTTGACATGAAGAGGTTGATTTATTGCTTCAGAAGGAGTTTTATACCAGATGTGGCAGGAGTCATAAATTAAATGCTAAATGTTATGTATTATTATGCTTTCAGGAATATAAATGTGTCTAAAATGCTATGCAGGTGGAATGATAAAAATATGAATCTACTCTCCTGGCAATTTTAAAAGACCCTTTAAAGCTGTCAGAAAGAAAGTAAGCTGAAAAACAATCTAGATGAGACCCTCAGATGCCTTTCACAGCATGCCCCCGGTTTATGAAAATAACCCTTTCCTATAATGTGCTGGACATTGGCTTCTGCTGGCTTGGGTGGGGAGAAGAGAAAAAGAATTCTTTCATCTAAAAAAAAGAGTGAGAAAGAAAAGAAAGAGATTCAGGAAGCTCTGTGCTGCTGAGACATCAGGACATGCCTCTAAATCATTATCCCTCATCCACTCCTCTAGAGATGACCATAATTTATCAAACCTCATTTGAAAGCAAATCTGGATAGGATGGAACCTGCCTCACTTTACCTAGCAGCTGCAGTGGCTGTAATTGTTGGGCTTAAAATATAAAAACAGGACACGAGTCAAGTTCATGAAAGCTTGGAGCATAAGTAACAGCAGGAGGAAAATTCACCAGGGGGCAGGAGTTGTAAATGGAAGAACTCTGCTCTGAGTGGAAGCCGGTCTGTTCTGACCTGCAGCCAGGTGCTGGAAGCGAAGGCAACGGCTGAGCAAGAGTTCATGCCTGGGGTGAGAGTACATCATCCAAAAATGCAGAAAAGGTAGTCTGTCTGACTCCTGCTTCCCTTATCCCAGCAGCACACATGTTGCTCTCCTAATTCCCCACCCCTCCAAGGTCTGAACACACAATCCTTCTGATGTCCACAGAGATGTGCCACTCAAGCATGCTTTTTCCAGGTCTGAAAATCAACTCCCTGTCTTGTGGGTACAGCAGCCTCCTGGGGTGTATACGCACAGTTGCATCCTTGATGTGGGAGTCTGATCCACCATTGTTTATACTAGAAGCTTGTGAGAAACATGAGCCAGCTGCATGGTGCAGAAGGCATGAGGGCACACACAGACAGGAGTACAAGTGCTGAAGAACATTCTGAAGAAAAGAAACAGTTTCACAAGTATTTAGTGCTCTGAGGAAGGTTGCCAGATTCGGCAAATAAAAATACAGGATGCCTAACTGAATCTGAATTTAAGGGGACGGGGGAATGACTAATTTTTAGTGTAAGTATATCCCAAGGATTGCATGGGATATGCTTCAAAAAAATATATTCATTGTTTAGCTAATATATGTTTGGGTGGGTGTCCTATATTTTATCTGGCAACTCTAGTTGAGAAGCTATATACCAATTTACTTAAGGTGATCGCTGAATTATAACAACAAAAGTTAGCAGCATCTTGATAAAGAAAGTCTCCATTCCATGGCCATTGTGCAACCATCACACTAGTATAAGTCTTCTTTTCCAAAGAGAACAGTGATTCTACTAATTCCTACCACTAAATCAACTAGATCATGGCTTGGGAATAGTGTGGGAAAACTGAATCCGAAATTTAAGAAAATGTTCAAAGACTCCAGGAAGAAAAAGAAAAGGTACATTGATCATAAGATTTCCAGATGGCCATTATATCCTTCTGCCGCTGAACAACACAGCAGTAAATTACCAGACACAAAAGTCACAGCACCAAGTGGGGCCAAGAAACATAGAAGCAGCCCCTCTCAACCTATGTTGTCAAATCTTTTCTCACCATCTCAAATAGAGGTCATTATGACAGACCTTGTTCAGCTGAGACCTTTTTATTGATCCCAAATATAAAAGAAGGGAAACAATCTTATTCCATGAAATAATGCCATTTCACCAAGACCCAACAACAGGCACTTATGCCAAGAGAAACCTCTGGAAGCTAAGGAATGTCTACAAAAAAAATGTACCAAATCTCATCCTTTTAGTGTCCCATTAAGAAAAAGATAAACTTGACTCTTAAAAGTTCCTCTCAGTTCCTCAGTATTTAACAAATAATTCCCATATGACCTGGCAAGTCTACTCCCAGGTAACACACACACACACACACACTGAAAACAAGAACTCAAAGAACTACGTGTACCCTAGTGTTCGCTGCAGCATTAACAACAGCCAAAAGGTAGAAGTAACACAGGTGTCCATCAAGAGATGAATGGATAATCCTTGAAAACATTATGTTAACTAAGAAGAGCCAGCCACAAAAGGAGTGATGTTGTGTGATACCACTTCTAGGATGTATCCAGAATAGACAAATTCATAGAAACAGAAAGAAGAGTTTACCAGGGAAGGACAGCATGGGAGGACTATTGCTTATTGGGTACAGAGTGTCTGTTTGAGATGATGAAAAGTTTCTGGAAATAAGAGTAGTAATGGTGGCAAAAAAAAAAATTTAATAAATTACTATTGTTTTAAAAAAGAGTGCTTCTGTCTTTGGCTTCCTCATTAAAACACTATAAAACCCTATAGTAAAATAAATTAAATTTTTTCAAAAACATCAATGATAAATTCACCTATATGGAGCCAAGAAATACTGAAAGGACTTTTTCTTGTTCCTCTTTCTAGATGTGCATTTTTCTCAAGTATTTTCAGCTTTTGGATCACAGGATCAGATTAATGTTTCTCCCACCTTTCCCCAGCAATCTTAACCACAAAGCTCTGTTTTCTATCCAACCAAAGTTGATAGGTAATTTCATTGACCATTTCCATATACAACAGAGTTGACAATATTAGTGCACTATTTGCTGTTTATATTCATTCCCTGTCTTACTCCTTCCTAACCGTTTCAGAGTAACCAGGTAAGATGAGCTGGACAAATTTATTGACTGGTTCAGGTGTGAACAAGTGCAAAATGTAATGTGCTCTCTTTCCCATGGGGTATTCATGATTTAAATTTTCATTCCAAAGAATGAATCATTATAAATAAAAATAAAATAAAAGATAAAAAAAAAGAATGAATCTTTAGTAGGGACTTATGAAATAAATAGTAGACACTCCATAAATGATTTAATTGTAACAGTATGTATATAAGATATTCTATCATAAAGAGTCAGAAGCATAGGAAAAAAAGTAATGGACAGTTCAACAAGTAGGCATAGCTAACTACTGCTAAGTTCAGCTGCATACATAAAACTGCCTCTTAATTTTAGTAAGAATACCTAAGACAAGCTTTCTGATTCATTCCTGGTTCCCATCTTTGTACCTAATGGGCATTTTCAAATGCACAGCCACTATCATAGCTCTTCCATTCAACCCATTTACTGGCCTTTAATACATATTTCAAACAGTGAGAAGCAAACACCCCCCTACCCACAACTTCACAGATTAATTTTATGTTATGGCTGCTACCGCCATCATAACTTTTGTAAGATCTGATGGGTTTTGGACTGCTTAGAACTTGGAAAAAGGACCTCTTTAGAAGCAAAATTACACAAGCTTTAAAGCTCAAACATACATAGAACAGGCTGTGTTCTTTTAATGCAGGAAATGTGTTATAAGAATTCTGATAAAAGAGAGTGAACACACCCATTTAACTCTTCTTCCTGACAGATCATGCTAAAAACACAGTAAAGAGATTAAACATAATAAGTTCAAATACAAGTGGAAAGAAGAAAACAAATGAAATTTTGGAAAATGTAATGTAGGAAAAGGAGTTGGAACTCCTTACTAGATCTAAGAAAACCTGAGTTGGGCCAACTTGCATGTGCACCTTGCATGCTTCACGATCCTAGGGCACTAATTGCATATGGTACCCTTCACAACAGACCTCCCACGTGGGTACAATGCACAGCCTTTATAACCATACGCGAGGCTCTAAAGTTCAATCCTGCACTGTCAGTGGGGAAAGCTGAGAATTAACCTGATTTCAACACAGAATACTAAAAGGATAGGAATCAGTGGTTCCAGGCAACCCTGGAAGTCAGGACAAAGCAGAAAATAGTAGGATAGTTGAAAATCAATTTAACAATTCATCCCCTTCACTATTAGAAAGCTAAAGGTGTATTGTACAGGAAAGGTAGAACAGAGGGTCAGTGGGCAGAATGGCACCAAACACAGCTAAGAATGGGAATACGATGCTTAGAGGGATTGCATGAAGATGTGGACTGGATACTGAAATTCCCTATCTTCTTTTCCAGTTCAGATTCCAGGATTCATGCAGCTAGTTCCATAACCCCTAGCAAGAAACTGGAAGAACATTCCCTGGGAAATTTGACCATTCCAATAGGAAAAATTTTAAAATAATTTAAATACAGTAGCATAAGGAATCCAAAAGGTTACGCAGGCAGATAACACTACTGTGACAGCCCACGAGCTCCACCCATGGGCAGAAAGCTCCTATCAACTTTTTGTTTCCCTGCTCTTAAATATAAGCAAATAGTAATAATCCCCAGATGTCTGAGGAAAACACCTAAGGTGAGATACTCAGGGAAAAACCAGCAAATAAAAAATCAGTTTGAAGAAAACAGAGACCCTAACCTGGGAAGTAACCTCTAAGACTTTGGAATGTCCTGCCTGATAAAAGTGTCTTTGTTTACCTGGAGGTCCTGGGCCATACCAGCGATGCAAAGATGATTTATAGTAGGGGCATGGGTAACATACTGTCAGCTGACCTTTGGAGGGGCTGGAGACTGAAGTCAGGCATGTGGGCAGTTGACTTGTCTGTGTGACTGAGCTCCAAAAGAAACTCTGGACACTAAGGCTGGGTGAGCTTCCCTGGCTGGCAATACTTTGTATGATCTGTCACACACTGTTGCCAAGAGCAGTTAACACTGTCCGTGAATCTGGAAGAAGACAACTGGAAAATCTAAGCTTGGAACTTTCCTAGACTTTCCATGTATCTCTTCCCTTGGCTGACTTTAGTCTGTATCCATCCACTATAATAAACCGTAACTATGACGATAATCACTGTTTCAGTGAGTTCTATGAGTCCTTTTCACAAAGTATCTACCCTGAAGCTGGTCTTGTGAACACTGAGTTTTGAAGCTGGTGTCAGAAGTGCATAAGGTCTGGGGGCACCTGGGTGGTTGACAGAGACTTAACCAACTGGTGAAACTTAGTTTCACCTCAGGTCCTCATCTCAGGGTCATGAAGTCGAGCCCCCTGTCTGGCTCTGTGCTCAGCACATTGTTTGCTTAAGGCTCTCTCTTCCTCTGCCCCTCCCTCACCCTCTAAAATAAATCTTAAAAAAAAAAAAAAAGAAAGGATAAAAAAGTGTAGAAGGTGTTGCCTAAGTCCCTAAACTTACACAGGAAGGATACATTTTTGAAAAAACCTTTTATTAATCCATCAAAGAGTTAAAAAGTTGTTATTATACCCATCAAAGGGAGAAAAGATGCTATGAAAGGAAGTATTCAGAGAACATAAAATATGCTTTTTCAGTAGATATTAAAAACAGTAGGTGAAAAATTAAAATTAAAGTTAATGACATCAAAATTGAAAAATCTCAGCAGAAGAAAATCCCAAAATCCCAAGAAGAGATTAAGTTGTGGAAATTTCCCAGAAAGTAAAGTAAAAACACTAAGACTGTAAAAACACAAGAGAAAAAAGAAAAGGATCCAACATCTAAGTAAGAATACTAGAAGAAGAGATGGGCCGGGGAGGGGGGTATGTGCAGCAGGAATAATTATCAAAGTTGTGATTAAATAAAATCTCCCAGAATTGGAGACATACATTTTCAGACTGAAAGGGCCACCTAAGTAAACAAATAAGTCCTGGGAAAAGAATGAAACAGGGCCATCATCATGAAATGTCAGAACATCAGAGATGAAGAAAAGATCCCACAAACATTCACAGAGAGAAAGTAGGTTTCATTTAAAGGATTTAAAAATCAGCAGATCAATACCCTTAAATTTCTGAGGGAAAGAGACTTCCACTAGCCAATAGGCAACTTAACCAACAAACACATCAGGACAGCAATTGGTTAAAACTCACTATAAAAAAAGTCATTAGTTCAGAGGTGCCTGGGTGGCTCAGTGGGTTAAGCCTCTGCCTTCGGCTCAGGTCATGATCCCCAGGGTCCTGGGATCAAGCCCCGAATCAGGCTCTCTGCTCAGCGGGGAGTCTGTTTCCCTTCCTCTCTCTCTCTCTACCTGCCTCTCTGCCTACTTATAATCTCTGTCAAATAAATAAATAAAAATATTTTTAAAAAGTCATTAGTTCATAATGACACTTAAAGAAAGAATAGGGGAAAAAAGTGTAAACAAAATTCATGTGGCAATAGAAGAGATTTTCAAGGTACCACTCATTACTCGGAAAGTAATTAAATGGAAAAGACGATCTAAGTTCTCTACTACAAACTGTACAGCCATTCTAAATAAGGAAGAATCATTCCATAGGAAGATTTCCAACAATATATGAATAGGAAGGACAGAAATATCACTATCATATAACCTCCATAATAAGATCACAGATTTCGATGATCATCATCAACTGATACTAAAACAACAGGTGAGGGGAAATAGGGACCCAATGGTGAAAGGGTACAGACTTCCAGTGATGAGACGAATGAAGCCTAAGGAGCTAACAAGTAACATGGTGACTCTAGCTGGTTGCACTGTATTATCTAATGGAAATTTGCCGAAAGGGTAGAACCTCAAAGCTCTCAGCAAAACAAAAACAAAACTATAGGTGAAAAATTGGTGGAGAACATTAAAGAAAAGAGACCAGGCTATCACTACTTGAACCACTGTTCTATCTCAGGATAACAGAGAGTGAGAGACTCTTGCCACCTACAGAGCATCCTTGGGAAAACAAGAGAACAAGAATCCAATCAAGGCTTTAGACCTACCTCTGGTCCACAAGAAATATGGAAATAGAGAAACAAGTGAGCTGACAATGAGGATGCAATCCACCAAATCCAGAACATGGGGAATTCTCATTACTTCAAAAAGCCGACGGCCCTGGGGAGGGGAAGGATAAGGATATGGCAGAGGAGGAACTCTAGGAACTTAAAATATTCAGAAATATAACCATCAAACACAATGAGCAGAAATTTTTTGGATCTTGAACCAAAGTATCTATAAAAGATGTTTATAGGGCATCTGAGTGGCTCAGTTGGTTGAGCTTCCAGCTCTTGGTTCCAGCTTGGGTGGTGATCTCTAGGTTGCGAGATTGAGCCCCACGATCTCCGTGGGCTCCGTGCTCAGCATGGAGTCTGCTTAGGATTCTCTCTCCCTCTTCCTCTGCCCCTCTCCCCCACTCACATGCTCATTCTTTCTAAATCATAAAATTTTTCTAAAAATATCTGATTTTTAGAAAATATAAATTCTAAAAAAAAAATAAATCTCCTAAAAAAATAGACAATCAGAGAAAACTGAATATGGACTTTTGGGGGGATAATCTAAAGGAATTACTATTAATTTTGTTAAGTGTAATAATGGCATTTTGCTTATGTAAGAAAACATTCTTTATTTTATTGTGAACATTCATTCTGAATCAGCCGGTGGTGAAGTGAGATGATGTCTGAAATTTGTTTGAAAACGCTCCAGCCAAACAAACAAGTAGGTCGGTGGAGGGACTGCAAAATAAAGAGGCGAAATGCTGAGAGGTGTTGAGGCTGGTAGTTCTGGGATGAGCACATGGAATTTCTCCGAACTCTGCTTTTTCACATGTTCAGAAATTTTGATAATAAAATGTTTTCTGAAAAATAATCTGAGGGTTTTGAAGGGGCGGGGGGTGGGAGGTTGGGGGAACCAGGTGGTGGGTATTAGAGAGGGCACGGATTGCATGGAGCACTGGGCGTGGTGCATAAACAATGAATTCTGTTACGCTGAAAAGACATTAACTTTTTAAAATAAAAAAATAAACATATATGGGGAAAAAAGTTTTCTAAAATTCTGAAAGAAAATCCTCTCCAAATGAGAATTCTAACCTGGCCAAATGTTAATTAAGCGCAACAATAAAATAAAATCATTTTCAAACTTGCAAGATAGCAGATAACTCATCTTTCATATAGTATTTTTACTTTTCTCAGAAAGCTCCTCAGGGGGGCGCCTGGGTGGCTCCTCAGGGGGGCGCCTGGGTGGCTCAGTTGGTTGGGCTACTTCCTTCGGCTCAGGTCATGATCCTGAAGTCCTGGGATCAAGTCCTGCATCGGGCTCCCTGCATGGCAGACAGTCTGCTTATCCCTCTGACCCTCCCCTTTCTCATGCTCTCTCTCTCATCCTCTCTCAAATAAATACATAAAATCTTTAAAAAAAAAAAAAAAAAAAAAAAAAAGGAAAGAAAGAAAGAGAGAGAGAGAGAGAGAAAGAAATCTCCTCAGGAGGGCATACTCAATCAGAATGAAACAATAAATCAGGCAAGAAGTAGTAATCATATCACGCTAACTAGAATTATGTAAATCAACACAAAAAAGTGGTTTCCTCTAAGGAGGTGGGAAGGGGGGTGGGTGACATGGATATGTTGGTTTTATTAACAAGTAATGTAGAAGTATTTGACTCTTGAATATATGTGTGTATGTAATTTTGATTTAAAAAAATCAAAACTTAGAGAACTTGTTTAAAAAGAGTACCAAAAGCCTATTACTTAGACATATGGAGGTAAGTACCAAAATAATCAACCAAAAGAGTTGAAAATTATTATCTCAGGGGAATAAGAAATGTGCAAAGCCCAGCTTTGATTTAAAAAAAATAGTAAAAACAAAGTAATAAAAATATTTATGAGTCCTTATGGAGACACCGTGGTCTGATCAAGTAAAACTGAATCTGATCAGGAGAGAAAAGGTTTTTATCCCATTTCAGTGTTATAGCACAAGCTAATTATTCCTACAACCAAAGTAATGTTTTCCCCTTCAGGGAGAGCCTTGTTATTTCAATTAGACATATATGCACTAACAGGCCCATAAATATTTCTAATTAGCTTGTTTGCTTCCATTTTATGAGACTGCTTGCAAATTAGCACCCACATTCTATAGAAATGGAAGGAGAATATTGGAAGCTTGTAATTTCCCTCTCAAGGAAGGAAGGACAACAGATCGTATGACCAAAAAGACTACTCATTAGATCCAAACCATTTATAGTGCATGTTATTTGGAGAAACCTACTTGTCAGACTTGGATAAAAGGCTAAAAGTAAATCGTAGTTTCAACCAATTATTTTCAGGTCTTCAAGAAAACATGATGGAAGGGTGTAGGCAGAGCATTAACAGAGAAAAGCATGGTGTTCGCAGTCTTGGTTCCTCAAGCTGTGATTTCATCTGGCCTTCCCTATTGAAGAGAAACCACAGGGAGCTCTAACATGACCCAAAAATGGTCCTGGAAATCAAGGATTCAGAAGTGCCTCAGAGCCTCAGAAGTCTGATGAAGTTAGCACCCAGCACCATAAACCACAGAGGTAACAGACTTCCTCTAAAGTTACCTATAACCTAGAAACCACTCAGGACGTTACTCTCATCATTATCAATGTCATCATCCCAATTCTGAAACGTGGCTGCCTGGATGTGGCTTAGGAACGGGGTCAACAACATGAGGCATATGTCAAAGCAAAGATGAGTAATGGCTTCGATATGGCATGTAATTATTTGAAAAATAATGACTGCATTTCACGGAGTAGTAACCATGTGCCAGGCACAGTGTTTGACACCGATCTTAAGCAATTACAACCATTCTGAAGGGGGGGTATCATTAGCCTGGATCAGGGTCTGAGGCTCCAAAAGAGGCAATTGCTTCTTCAAGGTCCCATGAATGGTGTGTAGAGGAGATTGGGTTTGCCCTCTGTTGGGGTCCAAAATTCTACCCATT
This sequence comes from Mustela lutreola, assembly GCF_030435805.1. Taxonomy (NCBI): domain Eukaryota; kingdom Metazoa; phylum Chordata; class Mammalia; order Carnivora; family Mustelidae; genus Mustela; species Mustela lutreola. Next base: position 154,265,311 of record NC_081295.1, read on the forward strand.
TTGTAATTCTGCCTCTTCTCCACCTGGGTAACATATGGCAAGTAATCTCCCCTGTGAACTTTTACAAAAATCTTTGTATTATGTCTGCATAGCCCTTTAAAACAGAAAGGACCTACTACTTCCAATTTTTAATTAAGGAAATCTTGACTTGGAAATGCTAAGCAATTAGCTCAAGACCAGGTAATAAAGAGCCAGAACTCCCTCCGGCTGGTAGCATTCTTACCCATTAGTCTTCTCAGCCATCTACAAAAGATTAGAGTCTATCCTTATGTGGAAGTTCTAAAATGAACCCCTTTTTAGGGTTAGAATAAGGTGGTCCTATATAACTTATCCAAGCAGGAAAACTTTTGAGGGTTAAAGGAGATACATTAGGTGTAATGGGGAATGAGTGATACAAAGCGGCTTATCCCAGACCAATTGAGAACCTATGGTCACTTTACCTAGAGAAAGAGCCCTAACCATTACTCCCATGGAGTCCTTCTTCCTTGACAGACTAGGGAAAATATATTTACTTCAGTTTAATTGTTTTTGACGTCGAGTGGGGAGAGCTTTTTTGAAGAAGCAATGCATGTTTGACGCTTTATTTGGCTTTAAAGTTTGGTGGTTCACTCTTTCCAGAGTAGTGTCAGCAAACACCAGCACATGTGTCGAATTCTGCTCACATGTCACCTGTTTTTATAAATAAAGTTTTATTGGAACACAACAATGCCCATTTGTTTATGCATTGTCTCTGGTTGCTTTTCTGCTAGAGCAGTGCAGTGGAGTACGCAGCAAAGACCAGATGGCCCAAAAGCCAAAAATATTTACTATCTGACACTTTGTAGAAAGCATTGGTCTACCCTTATTTTGGAAAAAAAAGATCCAAAGTCCTCAGCAAACACGTGAGGCCCTCCATGCCCCCGGGAGCTGCTTCTGCTTCGGCCTCCCCTCTCCACACTCGACTTGGAGTACTGTTCATATTCCCAGCAGCTGCCCACTTCTCTAACAGCTCCCGGGCACTGCCCTTCTCCCTGTGCTGGGGGAGTCCACATTCCCACTCTTCATCCCCAGGAGCTCTCCTTGGAGTTGCTGTGAGCACCTTATTCTTACATTTTGCAATATAATCTTGAACAAGTCATCCAGCTACTCCCATGTTCCATGTTGCCATCCATTAGGTAAAAAAAAAAAAAAAAAAAAAAAATTCTGCGGCTGGGTTATAAAGAAAGATGGGCATGCATGCTTTAGCAAACTGGAGAGTGCCAAACACAGAGAGGTGTTTAATGTTCAAAGACTTAACTGTTCGGGACCCCCCCACAGTGTTCATTCACCCAACCCAAACCCTGACTACCCGCACACGAGACGGTAAGTCAAGAAGCTCACACCAGAGTCTGAATGGCTATTTGGGCTTATTTCTGGCACTGGTTCTGACAGTCTTGAAGGGGCTCTCTCGCTGAACTAAAGATGGTGCCCTGAAAGTCAGAGTGAGTCCCTCCACAGGATGCTGTGGCCCCTCTGTTACTCACATAGTCCCTGAATTTATGAATGGCTTTTTTTTTTTTACCACCTTCTTTTATACGAACTCCAACTTTTCTTTCTATATCCGTACCGCTGGATGGAATATTAGTCATCGCGTTTACTGATAGCAGGGGGAGAAAAACACATGTTAAAAACACATACCACGCACACCAAATGGATGTTTAATTTTAGGCTGCCAGTCCCCTCATTGAGCTCTTCTCAGAGTTTCCTGCGGTGTGAATAATAACAGAGTGTCTGGCCTGCTTTCTTCTTACAGATGCAGGAACTGGCACGGGAAGCCTTTACCAGAAGGGAAAGGTCCTCTCACAGGGCTCACTGACAACAGGGCTATGAAAATCAGCACCGGAAGTCCTACCTCACAAATGGTGACCCCACATTGGTATTCAGCACAAACACTAGTACTTAACGTTATAGTTTATGATACCAAGACCTAGCACTGGAGTTGATAGGGAAGGGAGCACCCCTACCATCCCAGAATTCCTGAAACAGGGGACAGAAGAATTCCCCCTGCCAGCACACATCTTCAGGGACACTTGCTATAGCTTGGAGCCAAGAGCATGAATTGTTGCAACAATTCCCTTTACCCTGTATTTGTGTGAGTTTCAACATGAACCACCTTCCTGGTATAATGTTTCCAAGTTTAGAATTTAAAGAGGATAAGTAATCAGATTCCTGTAAAGCCCATGGGGTCTCCCCCACAGAAGGCAAAGGTAAAAGTGCCATGTAGGAATACTTCCAGAAAATTTGGACTCTTACTACAATTACATATAAAATTGTCATGGCTCCAAGATTGAGCTGTTAGAAATAAGAGGACACAGGCCTAAGAAGAGTGACAAAGCTTTTTCTGGCTACAACACAAAATCCAGAAGCATAAAATAAATTCAAGTTTCTAAATATACACATTTTTTTCCTAAAGCATAAGTATCATAATTAAATTCAAAAGACAATTGAAAACTTGGGTCAGGGGAAACAAAATGTGTATATTGCTAAAGTATATAATACAGAAGACCCATTTCCTTCTATGTAAAGATCCCTAAAAACTCCCCAAGAAAGTACACAAGGATATGAACAAACATTCATGGGAAATTAAATACAGATGCTCTGATCATACGGGAAGAGACTAAGTATCGGTCACATTAACAGGAGAGCAAATCAAAATCATGATATGCCTTTTTCACCTATATTATACTGTCAGCAATGGACACGTTTTATCACATCTGATGCAAGTATGATTTAATACGCTTCTGAAGATGAATTTGGCAACGGGTATCAGAAATTTGAGCACAAATGTATATTGGCTTTTTTTTGTTTTGTTTTGTTTTTTGGGAGAGAAGGCAATTTTTTTTATTTCCAATGCCTATTTTTGGGCCAACAACAACAAAATCACAAGGATCACAAAGAAGTAGGAAAACCTAGTCCTTATGTTGAAACAACATATATTGATAGAAACTGTCCTTTAGGAAACACAAAGATGAGAATTGCTAGATCGAAAAAAAAATAACTTGAATATGATCAAATGAATAAATAAATACACAGACAAATAACAAAAGGAATTTTGTTTCAAATGTCAGGTAAATAAAATGAGAATATCACCAAAGAGATAGGAATTCTAAAACAAAACAAAACAACAACAACAACAACAAAAAGAAAACAATCAGAAATTCTTAAGTTGAAAACTACAAAAACCTACAGTGAAAAAGTTACTAGGGAGATACAATGGTACATTTGAACAGTCAGGGGAAAAAAATCACTAATGAAAATGAAGGCAGGCCCATATTTGTAGATTCTGAGGAGCACAAAGTTAAAAAAGCAAAAGAGCAAAAAGACAAAAAGACAAGGGAAATGTGAAGATAGCCAATGGTATAACCGGGTCATCATGAAGTAGAACAATATATGTGTTACAGGAATCCCAGAAGTGTCTGACTCTTGATTTCAGGACGTGATCTCAGGGTCGTGAGATGGAGCCCCAAGTCGGGCTCATGCAGAACGTGGAGTCTGCTTACGGCCCCTCTCCCTCCCTTTCCCTTGGCCCCTTCCCGCACATGCTCTCTCCCTCCCTTGAAAAACAAAAAATAAATTAATAAAATAAAAGAGTCAAACTCCCAGAAGCAGAAAATAAAATGGTGGTCACCAGAGGCTGAAGGGAGGGGGAATGAGGAGTTTTTGTTAAACGGGCAAGACGGAAAGAGTTCTGGAGATCTCGTGTAAAATCTCGTGTAAAACAATGCAGCGATAACTATACCGCATTGTATAATTGAATTTGCTAAGGGAGTAGATTTTTAAGTCTTCTCACCACCAAAAGGAGAAAGAACAGGAGAACAAAAGGAAGAACGAATGAAAGGAAGAAAGAAAAGAAAAGGAAAGAAAATAAACAGAAAGAAAAGGTAATTATGAAATGGATATATTAATTAGCTTGATTTGGTGTTTCTTCCAGAAGGCACACATATACCACATCAAGTGTTATACCTTAATATGTATAATTTTCAATTGTCAGCCGCATCTCAATAAATCTGGGGAGGGGAGAAGAAGAGAAGCAGCCTCTGGGATGGACAGAAATGGGGCTACTAACGCCAAACAAGACAGTCTGAAGAGGCAGAGCCATGATAACCGTAGTGGGGACCACGACCTGCTGGAGGCTGGTTTGGTTCCAATTCCTGCATTAAAATGTGTGCATGCACCTGCCTTCTCTGGTTTTGAAGTCGGGATGACCAGACATTCCTACCTGTTAAATGCATTAATTGGATTAGCCCTATGAACAGCTTGTTGGGGCTGATTTCCCAAAGCAGCTGAGCTATTTGAGGGGGTCATCAATTTACGGACTGCTTCCACCCATAACAATTTTCGTCTCATGGTCACTACATGGGGTGGTACTTTTCTTTGACAGATAACAAAACAGAAATCCGGGGAAATTGGGTAATTTGTTCAAAAATACCAAGTCAGCCAGTAAGTAAGCTCGGGTCTACTGTTAGATAGATAGATACACACATACGTACTCTGGGATGTCAGCAGGGCCCCCCTCCCCGAGAGATAGAAGACCTCCCTGAGAACTCCAGCAGCCAACCTTTATCTTGCTTTACTTCCAAAATAAAACATAAATGTATCATTTCTTGCATTAAAAGTTGTGGACAGTTTTTTTTTTTTTCTCTGATATGGTTAACTGATTAACATAAAGCTAAACCGAAACCAAAGAGATTAAATAATGTCTCAATGTCACACAATCATATCAGGTTTTCTGATGCCAGCCCAAGGTTCTTCTACTCAGACCGCACACTCTGGGTTAGAGATTTCCTATTGTTCGTGACTTTCAAAGAGGTACGGACGTGCTCTCAGTTGTTTAATTATCCTGGTTTCACCTGGTGTTTTATTTTCCAGCTAAGCATTTCATAAATAAACATCTCTCAAGAATTAGAATCACAGAAGTTGTATAAATCTCACCAGGAAAAGCAAAGCAGGGCCATCTTGCTGACCAGTACTTACAATCTTCCTTTTTTTTTTTTTTTTTTTTTTTTTTTTTTTTAAATAATGTGGCTTCTGAGCTTTCACAAAAGCCCCAGTTTGAATCACATTTATAAAAATATCACTGAACTACACCCTCTAGGCAGGAAAATTGGTTTAGTAACTCGTGATCTCAGCCTCTCTTTCTTTTCAGTGTCTGTTAATTCTATAATTTCATCCTATTTTTTTTTCTTTTTTTTCCCCTGCATCTGGGGGAGATAAGGAAAGGGAAAAAGGGGAGAGCAGGAACACAGACACGCCAGGATTTTCTGAGTCGATTGAACAAAAGTAATGTCACGAAACTGGGTTATATCCCATTAGAGAGACTATCCAGAACAACAAGGCAGCGGAGAACTCCTTCAGAGTGGTCTAAGAGGAAAACAGGAATTAAACCTGATGGGATTTTCTTTCTCAAGTGGGTGCACAGCGAGGAGTACCCAAAGAGGGTCAGAATAGTCGAAGGGTCAAATCCTGCAACACCAACAACATAAAACCACCCTTCGTTTTCTGAATGGTATTTTCTGTGCAATCTCTGTCTGTCTCTGTCTCATTCCACCATGGACACACATACACACACACACATGCACACGCAAATGCAACATGTTTTCACCAACATCCAAAATTAATTTGGTCATTATTTTGGCAATTTTTTCCCCATAATATTTAGAATTCCATAAAAATCCATTTGGAATATTGTTTTTACCATTTATTTATGAGAAGTCTGGGAAGGTAAAATCTGGAAAGAAATCTGGAAGGCAAAAACATAAGCCCTCTATACTTTTTGTGTCCTAGATTCCGCTCACCCCCTAAATCAATTTGCGTTAGTCAAGAATGGAAGTGGTAATTTGGACTTACTATCTTACCATAAAGTAGTAAACAACCCAGTGAATTTTTACTGAACATCAGCAGGCTATATCATACTTCCCAACCATGGCAACTGGTCCTCTCCACAATTCACTCCCGTGTGTTCTGACATTCATGTCACAGCTCCAAATTCTATGAGCTATGGGTAATACCCCTTCACAGCAGAAACTACTCTGGAAGGTCTCAGACACACCCAGTTAACCAGACAAACTTCCATACAGCCCAACACTGGAAAATCAAGTATCTTCCTACTTTAGAGACTGAATTTTGCCTTTTCAGAAATAGTCTTCCCTACATATTCTAATAAAATATTTCTAAAATTTTTCTAATAATTCTAGTAGAATTTAGATAAAAGATATTTATATGGACTAGATTTGGGGGAAAAAAAAATCTCAAACACAGAGTTAACTATTTCCTTCTTCTTGGTAGAGTCGGATTTGTTCTGTTTCAAATATAAACCCCAAGTTTTATGGTTATAGGTACCCAGTAAGCATTAAAAACATGTTCTCGGGCGCCTGGGTGGCTCAGTGGGTTAAGCCGCTGCCTTCGGCTCAGGTCATGATCTCAGGGTCCTGGGATCGAGTCCCGCATCGGGCTCTCTGCTCCGCAGGGAGCCTGCTTCCCTCTCTCTCTCTCTGTCTGCCTCTCCATCTACTTGTGATTTCTCTGTCAAATAAATAAATAAAATCTTTAAAAAAAAAAAAAAAAAAAAAAAAAAAAAAAAAAAAAAAAAAAACATGTTCTCTACTCTCTTTGAATAAGATTATCATTAATCATAACTCTGGGTATCCTGAAAAAACTAACAAACTTTCATTTATTTATAACTTTCTTCCTGAGTATTCCCTGGAAAGAACTGAGTATGTGTTTTCCATCTTTTTTGTTTGTTTTTCAGATTATTTCAGAGACTGAACAATGGGGCATTCTTTTAACTATGCCCAGAAAGAACCAACGTTAAAGAAAACAGGAAATGTCTGTCCTCGGTTCCTCGTGGCATCCTTCATCAGTGCGTTTATGGAATCAAATGCCCCATCTTGAGGTAAGGAACGGGACTAAAGGTAGCCTTTGGTACCTATCCCGTTCCCTATTTTGTGATTATCTGTTACCTCTAAATTACGTTGGTTGATGAGGTGTAGCATCTCTCTGGAGTGATTATATGTTAGTTGGAGTTGGAAGAATGCTGCCTCACCCAAATATAGACCACTTAACATATGTTCCAAAGTAGAAACCCTAAAAAAGCTCTTAAGCAAAATCTCCATGTAGAGCTATGAGTCCAATGTTTCACCCAGTCTACCGAGAGTAGTTCTTCCTTCTTCCTTTCTCTCTGCTTTTTTCTCTCTCTCTCTCTCTGTTTTTCAGTGCACACTTACTACTTTTTCAGCATCGACACCATGCTGGGCATTGAGGATACAAACTTGAAGATGTCAATACCAAGACTTGCAGAACCATCCACCAGATGATTTTTGCTTATGTGAGAAAGCTCCTCTACTCGAACTTCTGGTCACTCTGATATCCTTTAAGAATAAACCATTGAACATTATCAACCAGCTATTGCAAATGATGAACTGATATCCACTTGTTAGGAAAAAATGTTTACTTAGTTCTGAAAATAAACTTACTTGATACATTTTTGGTTTTCCCCTGAAAAACAGTTTGTGTTACAGGTGACAAATCTATGATCCTCACAATTTATCAACCCTACCAGCAGGCGTTTTATTTTCTTCATCTTTCTTACCCTAAAAAGCCAAGCCTGGGTCAGAGCATTCTTGGGGAGTGAGTGACATGGCAAACACGGCCTTTCAAATTTGATACCAGCCACTTTCCAGCCTCGTGTCTCATCCTGTCTCCCCACAGGCCTCCCACACCTCGCCACCTCATTTTAAACCATGGGTGTTAAAGTCACCTAAGAGCACCTGTGCAAACAGCTCCAGCATTTAATATCCTTGTGATTTGGAGCAAGTAAAATTTCTGCTTGCTGTCCCTTTCCTGTTTACTTTGAAAAAAGACAGCTTAAAGGGTAACTTTAAGTTTGAAGTCAAATGCCGACCTTGTCTATGTCATCTTCTCTGACACCCTCCCACACCCTAACAGAGTCTATCTCACAGGCAGAAAGCATCAGCAGACACTACCTCAAACGGCCATACAAAGGTATCTGGGCTTTTCTGAACTGGTGGGTGAGATTTGCCCATGGATTTTTAAGCCAGTGGAGTTCTTTAATTGTTGTTGTCTGCTTGGCTGTGTTTTGCTTTATATTTTGGTGCAATGTTTTGTCTGAAGCTTATAAAGGGAGCAAGTCTGCACATATCCCTGAAAGGAGATACAACAAATCCCTGAAAGCAAATACAACTTAGCATCTGTTTTATCAACAGGGTCCAAGAAAATGATATCAGAGCCTTCAAGAGAGAAACTGCGGGTAACATCTAAGGCAACAATATTGAGGGACGTAGGGGTTTGGAGTGCTCATTCTAGAAGCCAACGTAATCGCAGTGAACTAAATACGAATCTTACCTATATGTACCCCCCAAAAACCAGATAGATGGACAAACACAAATCCATACACGGATCGTAGTTTCAACATATATAGATTTAAAAATCACTACAATTCCAACTTTTCTGGATTTAGAAAAATAAATACCAATTTGCAGCCAAGATTTCTCTAAAACTCCCATCATGGATAGTCCCAAAACTGGGGGGGATGAGGAGGGGCAGGTGTGGAGAGAAGAGTGGAAGGGGAGAAGAAGTAGTAGCCAACAAAAGGTATGCAGAGGATGGGGGAGTTTATGAAGCTAAAATCACACTAAGTGATGAAATACCAATAAAGAGTATGGGGAGAGACGGAAGGGACTGAAAATTGGACGCATTGCTGAGGGAGACAGACTTGAAAAGAAACATTCTGGAAGAAGACAGGATAAAAGGGAAGGAAGGAGGTGCCCACTGGAGAGTGGCGAAAGGAAAACATGAAGTCACTTTAGGATCCATCCAGATGATATTTTGAAGGGGAAAAGAATGACAGACACCCTGCTCTCTTCGGCTGCTTCTTGCCGTGCCCCTAAATCACCTATCCGAGAAACTGCAATCCTATACTCTAACAGAAGGTGGCAGACTTGGACAAGAAATCTGGGAAACCACCGCACTCATCCAAACCAAATCAACCTACACAAAGCTACTGTTAAAAAAAGAGAGAGAGAGGGAAGAGGAAAAAAGAAAAGAAGGAAGGAAGAAAGCAAAATTAACATTAAAACTCTGAGCTGATAAAATTCTCCCAAATAAATACTTACGAATTTATAAAAAACGAACACAAAAAAAACTGAATCATTTAACCTCAAATGTACTATGGTAGATACAAAAAGATATAAAATTTGAAATTCTAAATCTAAGAGTGAAAATGGAGAATGAAATGAAGAAATGAAATAAAAGTTGGTTGGTTTCAGGAAAGAAAGAGAAGAAGGTAAAATCAAAGCATAAAGCTCAGTTATATGATGCCTCTGTAACTTTTACAATGGAGCTGAATGTAGGTTTAATGAGGAGCATTGAAGAAAAGCAGGAAAACAACAGAGAATAAATGTTTGGGTTTGGGGGGGGCATTTAAGGAATAAAAGAAATCAGAGAGAAATTGGTTGAAATGGAAATTGGGCAATGAAAAGTCAACATAGGTATAAGTGGAGACTCCAAAGAAGAAGAAGAACGAGTAAAACAGAATTACTATTTTGAGCTCTACTTCAAGAACACTTCCCAAAACTAAAAGAAGACCTGAATCAACCTATTATAAGAGCTGATGAAGTACTTAGAAAATTGATCTAGAAAGGTCAATTCTAAAACTTGTCTTAGTAGAATCATTCCAATTTAGAAATTTAAAAAAAAAAAAAAAATCCTCAAGGCTTCCAGAAAAAAATAATTTATGGGGGCAAGAGAATTTGGCATCATATGGCTCAAAATCGACATGTAAAGCAAGGCAGGTATGAAGTAGACTTTGTAAGAAGATCAAGAGGTAAACCAGTCATTTTATATTCAACTTGTAAATTTCAAAGGCTACAGAATTAGAGCTTCAACTTGGAAGAACTCAGTGAATGCTAGATCCCTGAGCCCTTCCAAAACATGAGTGTCATCCAACCAAGAAATGACTGAAGAAACTTCACCCAAAGGTTCATATTTCTAAAGAGTAAGAGTAAGGAATACAGTACATATCATACTCCAATTACACTTGAAGAAATGATCAGAGGGAAGTCCATAGCCTAAAATACCTCTACAAATAAAACAGTAGATATAAATTAATTACATTGGTAAAAGGACCATATATATTTAATTGTAGAGCTAATAATAAAGTAAAGATAGGAACAAAGGTGGCAGAGTAATATAAAGTACAATTTAGCAATTATCATTATTACAAAGTAAAACTAGAAGGAAATAGAGAAAAGTAGAAATAGGTCGTTGTTCCCATCAGTAAGTGGGAGTCACTGGGTACTATTAAAAACTGGCAAGCTACATATCAAAGGTTAATCATAGAGAACAAAACAGAATATACATGCCAAATTATATGACATAATCAATATAATCGAATGGGCTGAACTCATCTATTCAAAGAAAAAGTATTTTCCACTTGGCTCCCAAAGAAAACCCCAAATCTACCCTGATTACAAAAGACACACCCAAAGAAAATTCAATAAAGCTAAATGTACAGGGATGGACAAAGGTACACCAGGCAAATGGAAACAGTCAGAAAGCAAGGACTATAATATCAGATAAAGTAGAATTTCATCAAAAAACACTAACATGCTCAATCACACTACTGGGTATTTACCCAAAGACTACAAAGACACTAATTCAAAAAGATACATGCACCTGTATGTTTACTGTAACATTATCTACAATAGCCAAATAACAGAAGCAATCCAAGTGTCCATCAACTAACCAATGGGTAGAGACGATGTGGTGTGTATGAGTATGTGTGTGTGTCTACATGCATATATGAATATTACTCAGACGTCGAAAAGGATGAAATCTTGCCATTTGCAATGACCTCAATGGAGCTAGAGAGTATTATGCTAAGTGAAATAAGTCAGAGAAAGACAAATACCTAGTGATTTTACTCATATGTGGAATTTAAGAAACAAAACAAACAGCAGAGGGAGAAAAAAGAGTGAGAGAAGGAACAAGCCAAGAAAAAACTCTTAACTCTAGAGAACAAACTGATGGTTACCAGGGGGGAGGTCGGTGGGGGATGGGTGAAACACATGAAGGGGATTAAGAATACACTTTTCATAACGATCACTGAGTAATGTATAGAATTGTTTATGTCTGAAACCAATATAACACTGTAAGTTAACTATACAAGAATCCAAATTAAGAACTTAATAGAATTAAAAGAAAGAAAAAAGCACTAACATGACCAAGAAGGCCACTTTTTAATATTAAAAGACACAATTCATCTTGAAGAAGGACTATTCACAGATATACACCAATGACTTTGGTAAAACAGAAGCTACCAGAGATGGTCATTAGACATGTGAAGAAATCTATGAAAAATATAAGAATTTATCACATTATTCTCAGATGAATAAAGACAAAAATAAGTATAGATATAGAAAAACTGAACAACACAACCAATAACATAGATCTTGTGGAACTGTATTGAATGTTATGCTCTGACAAAAGAAATTACAACTTTATCTCAAGAGCACCTCGAACATTAATAAAAATTGTCATATATTTCATTCAAAAGAAATCACCAGTAAATTCATAAAGTGTAAGTTATAGAAAGGCTGCAAACTACAATGGCATTAATAACAAAACAATTTTTAAAGATCCACTGCCTAGATTCTTTTCTATTAAATTACTCTTGGCTAAAAGAGGAACAAAAACTAAAATCACAAAATTTCTAAGAAATACTTTTATAACGAGCAAGTAAAAACCAATGAATTAAATGCCCAACTCAAAAAACTAAAAACTAATAAAAACAAGACCTCATTAATCGATCATTTTCTCTGTTTCTACTCTCCAAATCGGAATGGTTTATACTAAATTCCAATTCAGGGAGCAGAAGCAGAGAAAATCATCAAGGATTTCTATCCCAAAACATAGCATCATACAGAGTGCTTCTTAGGGAACTCCATCAAATTTTCTAAGACTCAATTTTACATATATATATATTTTTATATATAAATATAAATATATAGTCACTGGGTACTATTATATTATTATATAAAATATAAATATATATATATATATATATTTTTTTTTTTAAGGAATACAGCTGTAAAGAAGCTTCTAAACTCAACTTGTGAAACAATTACAATACTGATATCTAAACCTCATAAAGATGGGCCAAAAGAGAAATTACAAGTATCATTTATGAATATTGGTGAAACATAAAATAAAATATTAGCAAACAGATGTCTGTCCCACCTTCCCCCCAGGTTCACTGAGCTGTAACTGACTTACAATATTATGTAAGTGTAAGATGTACATGTGTTGATTTCATATATTATGAAATGATCACCACCAGGACATTGGCAATATCTGCATCATGTCACCTAGTTACCATTTCTCTCGTCTGTTGAAAACATTTACGACTTTTCCTCCCAGCAACTTTCAAGTGCTTTTTACAATATTACTAATCACTAATCACTAATAATCACTATGTTGTACTTTGATCCCCAGAACTTACTCATCTCGTAAGTAGAAGTTCACACTCTCTGACAAACGTCTCTTCCGTTCCTCTGTCCCGCAACCCCTGGTAACCTCCACGTGAGTCACTTTCTATGAATTTGGCTTTTTCAAGATTCCACATATTAGTGATATAATGGAGCAATTGTCTTTCTCTGACAGACTTATTTCACTTCGTTTAATGTTCTCAAGTTCCACCCATGCTGCAAAGAACAAGATGAACTTCTTACGACTGGAAAATATTACTCTGTGAGTGTGTAAGTGTGTGTTACAATTTCTCTAACCATTCATCCACTGATGCACACGGATTTGTTCCAACATGTTGGCTACTGTGAATGATGCCGCAGCAATCGTGGGAGTGCAGGTATCTCTTCAAGATCCTGTTTTCATGGCCTTTTTGGATATATATCCAGAAGTGGGATCGCTGCATCATAGGGCAGTTCTCTTTTTAGTTTTTTGTTTGTTTTGTTTTGTTTTTTTGTTGTTTTGTTTTTTTAGGAACCTCCACTCTCTTTCCCACAATGGCTGCATCAATTTACATTCCTACCAGCAGGTCACAAGGATTCCCTTTTCTCCACAGCCTTGCCAACACTTGTTGTTTCATTTTATTTCTTTTTTTAAGATTTTATTTATGTATTTGAGAAGGACAGAGAACGAGCAGGGGGAGGGTCAAAGGGACAGAGAGGCAGACTCCCCACGGAGTGAGGAGCCGGACATGGGCTCAATCCCAGGATGCTAAGATCATGACCTGAGCTGAAGGCAGATGCTCAAGTGACTGAGCCCCCCAGAGGTCCCAGGGATTTCATCTTTTTGAAAGTAACCATTCTAGCAGGTGTGAGCTCCGATCACACTGTGGTTTTCATCTGCATTTCCCTCAAGATGAGTGATGTTAAGCACCTTTTCATGTACCTGTTGGCCATCTGTCTGTCTTCTTTGGAAAAATATCTATCAGTTCTTCTGCCCATTTTTAAATTGGATTGTTTTTTACAATTTAGCTGTGTAAGTTCCTTGTAAATTTTGGATGTTAACCATTTACCAGATTTGCAAATATTTTCTTCCATTCCACAGTTATGTTTTTTTTTTTTTCATTTTGTTGGTTTCCTTTGCTGTGCAGCTGGTTTCATCTGATGCACTCCACTTGCTAATTTTTGCTTATCTTGCCTTTGCTTTTGTTGTCGAATCCAAAATCTCATTGCCAAGACCCACGTCAAGGAGCTTAGCCCCTATGTTTTCTTCTAGGACTTACATGGTTGCCGGTCTTATAGTCAAACTTTTAATCCATTTTGAGTTGATTTTTATGTATGATGGAAAACAGAATCCAGTGTCATTCGTTTGCATGTGGCTGTCCAGTTTTCTCAACACCATTTACAGAAGAGACTGTCCTTCCTTTTTGTATATTCTTGGCTCCAGTATCATAAATGAATTGACCACATATGCATAGGGTTATTTCTGGGCTCCTGTTCTATTCTATGAACCTGTATGTCTGTTTTTATGCCAATGTCACATTGTTTTGATTTCTCCTTCTGCTAATTTATTATTAATATACAGAGATGTTCCTGAATTTGTATGTAGATTTTGTAGCCTGTAACTTCATTCCATTTGTTTACCATTTCTAACATTTCTGGTGGCGCCTTTAAGGTTTCCACATATAATATCATGTCATTGGCAAATAGATTTTTACTTTCTGATTTGGATGCCTTTTACTTCTTCTATTTGTCTTGTTATCCTGGCTTGGACTTCAAGTACTACTACATTGAATAAAAGTGGCAAGAGTGGGCTTCCTCGTCTTGTTCCTGTTACTAGGAAAGAGACCTTTCAGCATTTCAGCACTGAATATGATGTGAGCTCTGGGCTTCTCTTACATACCCTTTATTGCTTTGAGGTATATCCCCTCTCTTCTCGCGTCAAGGATTTTAATCATAAACAGATGCTGAATTTTTTCAAATGTTTTCTATGCATCTGTTGAGATAATCATATGAATTTGTATCTCATTCCATTAATGTGGTGTCTCACATGTATTGATTTGCACATGTTGAAACCACTCTTACATCCTGGAAATACTCCCACTTCTTTATGGTGTTTGATCATTTTAATGTATTGTTGAATTAAGTTTGCTAATATTTTGATGAGCATTTTGCATTTCTGTTCATCAGAGATACTGGCCTCCTATTTTCTGTTCCTGCAGTGTCCTTGCCTGATTTGGGTATCAGGTTAATGCTGGCCTCGTTTAATGTATTTTGAAGTATTCCCTCCTCTTCTATTTTTTGAAAGAGTTTGAAAAGAATTGGTTTTAATTTTTTTAAGTAACTGGCAGAATTCTCCAGTGAATGCATCTGGTTCTTCTATTGGTGGGAGGTTTTTGATTACTGAATGTCCTTGCAGATTTTCTCCTTTGTAATTCAGGATTGGTATATTATATGTTTCTAGAAATTTATCTATTTCTTCTAGGTTATTCAATTTGTTGGTGTCTTGTTGCTCATAGTGGTCACTAAATTTTTTTTTTTTTTTACTTCTACGATATCAGTTGCAATATCTCTTCTTTCATTTATAACTTTACTTGTTGGTCTCCTGTTTCTTTCTTATTTAGTCTAGCTAAGCCTTGTCTATTTTTTCTATTTTCAAAAAATATTTTTATTTGTTGTCTTTTTAGTCTCTATTTTACTCATTTCCAGTCTAATCTTCATAATTTTTTCCTTCAGTGAGCTTGGGCTTAGTTTGTTCTTCTTTTCCTAGTTCCTTTAGGTATAAATTTAGCTTGTTTATTTGAGAGCTGGACTTTTTATTAATGTAGGTGTTTACTGCTATAAAATTTCCTCTTACAACTGCTTTTGCTACATCTCATAAGTTCTGGTATGTCACGTTTCTACGTTCATTTGTCTCAAGATATTTATTTCTTCTTTGACGCACTGATTGTTCAGAAGCATATTGTCTAAACCCACATATTTGAGAATTTTCCAGTTTCCTACCACTATAGTCAGAAATGATGCTTGATATGATTTCAATCTTCTGAAATTTACTAAGACTTGCTTTGTGGCCTAACATGTGATCTATCCGGGATTATGTTCCATGTGCTCTTGAAAAGAATGTGTTTTTCTAATGTTGGCTGGAACATTGTGTGAATGTCTGTTAAGAGGATTTGTGTAGGAGCACCTGGATGGCTCACTCAGTTAAGCGTCTGCCTTTGGTTCAGGTCATGATCTGTGGGTCCTGGGATCAAGTCCCACATCGAGCAGCCTGCTCAGTGGGGAGTCTGCTTCTCTCTCTCTCTCTCTCTCTATCTCTGCCCCTTCCCCTTGTGCTCACTGTGTCTCTCTGTAATAAATCTTTAAAAATCTTAAAAAGAAAAAATAACATTTGGATAATATATAGTTTGAGCCCAGTGTCTCTGTATTAATTTTCTATCTGGATAATCTATCTATTGTTTACAGTGGGGTTTTGAAACCTTCTATTATTATTGTGTTGCTAATTTTCCCTTTAGGTCTATTACTATTTGTTTTATACATTTATGTGCTTTTATATTGGGTACATAAATATTTACAAACGTTATCTTCTCGATAAATTGATCCCTTTGTCATTATATAAGGTGCTCCATTAGTCTTTTACAGTCTGTGATTAAAGTCTATTTTGTCTGACAGAAGTACAGGTATGATTCCTTCCTTTTACCTTCCATTTGTACAACCTATCTTTCTCTGTCCCATCATTTTCAGTCAGTTTCTTTAAAGCTGAAGTAAGTCTCTTGTATGCTACACGCAGTTGGGTCTTACTTTTTTCATCCTTTCAACCAATCTCTATCTTTTGATTAGAAAATTTAATACATCTACTTTCTAGTAATTATCAATTTGCATGGACTTACTATTGCCATTTTATTATTTTCCGGCAGAAATGTAATTCATTTGTTCCTTTCTTCCTCTTCTGTTCTCTTACTTTGTGATTTGATGATTTTCTGTACTGGTATATGTCGATTTCTCTATCTTTTGTGTATCTACCATAGGTTTTTGTCTTATAACTACCATGGGTCTTACATAAAAGAACTTATATTTATAACTCTGCTTTAAACGGATAACAACTTTTAATGTATACAAAATCTTTACATTTATATACTCCCACACCCACATTTTGTTTTTGATGTAGCAATTTACATCTTTTTACACTATTAAATTATTATATAGTTTTTAAATATTCTACATACTTATTTTAACACCTGCATTTTAACATCCATACTAGAGTTACGAGCCTATAACCATTAAACTTTTATAAATGTATAGATGCACCTTCATAGTAACATTTGCACCTTCATATGCCTTCCTGTTCCTTGAGAGCTTGTTTGGAGGTTCTAGCAGAGGAGCGCAGCTACTCGTATACCCTTGACCGAAGAACGGTCCTCTCCTCTATCGGGGAAGGTCGTCCTCTTCGACCGAGCGCGCAGCTTCGGGAGGGACGCACATGGAGCGGTGAGGGAGGAAGGGGACCCCCGCCTAGCCAGCCAGATCAGCCGAATCAACCCTGGCGATCAATGGGGTGACAGATGTCGCAGGCAGATCGCCCTCACATCCTGCCTTCCTGTTCCTAATTACCTCTTCTGCTTCAGTTTGAAAACATCCCTTTAACCCTTCCTTTGAGGGCAGTCCAGTGATGACGAACTCCTTCACTGTTTACTTGTTTGGAAAACTGTACCTCAATTTTGAAGAATACTTTTGCTGGGTAAACTATTCTTGCTTGGCAGAGTTCATTTCTTCCACCTTCCCGGCCTCCCTTCTTTCCTTTCTCTCTCTTTCCTTCAGAACACTGAAGAGACTATGTCATTCTCTCCTGGCCTGCAACGTTTCCACTGAAAAAATCTGCTGGCAACCTTAGCAGGGGTTTCCTTGTATGCACTAAGTCACGCTTCTCTTGCTGCTTTTAAGATTTTCTTCTTGTCTTTAACTTGTGACAATGTAACAAATATGTGTTGTGGTGTGGGTCTCTTTGGATTCATCTTTTCTTGGAACTCTAAGATTCCTAGATCTGAATATCTGATTCTTTCCACAAAATTAAAAAAAAAAGTTTTCAGCCATTTTTTTCTTCGTATAAATTTTCATCCCCTTTCTCTCTCTCTCCTGCTTCTGAGAACCCTATAATGTACATACCGGTCCAACTGATGTTGTCCTATAATTCCCCTAGACTACTGTCACTCTTTTTTATTCTTTTTCTTTTTGTTTATCTGATTGGAGGAATTTCACTACCCTGGTCTTGAGTCTGATGACCCTGTCTTCCACGATCTATCTGTTGTGGAGTACCTCTATCGAATATTTCAGTTCAATTACTGTATCTTCAGCTCTGTGATTTCTATTGGGAACTTTTGGAAACTTTCTCTATCTTTGTTGAAATGCTCTTTTTATTTATGTATTCTTCACCTGACCTTGGTGAGCACATTTATGACCATGATTCTAAACTCTCTATTGCGTAAATCACTTATCTCCATTTCATTAAGGTGAGTTTCTGGAGCTTTATCTTGTACTTGCATGAAACTAATTCCTGTTTCTTATTTTCTTGACACTCTGTGTTGGTTTCTACACATTTTTGGTAAAACAGCCACCTCCTGAACCCTGTCAATCAGCTTGGCCTGAGCGCTTGGTTTTATCTCAAGCCTCTGTGATTTTCAAACACCCTCTTTGTTCTTGGTGCCTCCTAGTCATTAAGAGTATGCTAAGACAAGTCAATTTCTCAAAGGAGAGGACTGCAGTCAGCACCTAGATGCAGGCTGATTGCAAACCAGTCCCTCAGACAACAGCTGGGGAAGTATGCAGTTGGGTCCCTTCCAGAGAGAAACTGAAAGATAAGTGTTTTTGCCTGCTCCCTCTCTCTGCTCTTGGGCTGGGTTAATAGCTCTGGAGTGGTACCCCTGTACCCTTTAAGAACTGCTCCTTGGTTTGCTACAGTCCCGTGGAACTTGTGAAGGCAAACGTCACCAGTTATTGAAGCCAAGCAATGTAGGGGTCCAGTCCCTGAGTGGCAGCCTCAAAAGCTGAGATGCCAGACATATGTACAAGTTACTGGTAAAGATACAAATATAGTGATCTGAAGGGACACATGCACCCAAATATTTATAGCAGCAATGTCCACAATAGCCAAACTATGGAAAGAACCTAGATGTCCATCAACAGAGGAATGGATCAAGAAGATGTGGTATAGATACACAATGGAATACTATGCAGCCATCAAAAGAAATGAAATCTTGCCATTTGCAATGACATGGATGGAACTAGAGGGTATTACGCTAAGTGAAACAAGTCAGTCAGAGAAACACAACTATTGTATGATCTCCCTGATAAGAGGAGTTTGGGAGGCAGGGCAGAGGGGGATGGGGGATAAGGAGGGAAAAAATGAAAAAAGATGGGATCAGACAAACCATAAGAGACTCTTAATTTCACAAAACAAAGTGAAGGTTGCTGGGGGGTAGGGGGAGGAATATAGGGTAGCTAGGATATGGACATTGGGGAGAGTATGTGCTATGGGGAATGTTGTGAAATGTGTAAGACTGATGATTCACAGACCTATACCCTTGGGGAAAATAATACATTCTATGTTAATAAAAATAATTTTTAAAAAAGTTAGAGCACTAAATATGGGGTCTAAACCCTTCACTTCTCAGGAAGAAGCTGGGAGTTGGGAGTTATCCTCACAATAATAAGGCACTAGTCCAGGGATGAGGTGTATGACAAATACATGCCTCAGTCTTTTCTACCCTTTTCTCTGAGTATGTTCCTCGTTCACCTTGATGAGGGAGCAGAAGGCAAGCCGAGGACAAAGCACAAGCTGACACCCTATAACCACCACCACCCCCACACCATGAGGGATGCATGTGACATTCCTCAGGCACTACTGGCTGCCCTAGAACAAAGGAAAGGGAATAACAAATGGTTAACCAGTAGAGATCACGTCATGCAGGTCATGAATCTCCATCAGTTTGCAACTGTCTTAATGATTTAAAAGGAAAACACAATCTCCAGAAACCTATAGACTCAATTTCCTGGAGCCCTAACATTACCCTCCCTTCGTAGAGTAGAAAATCTTATATAAATAGTCACCCCTCACAACCCTGGGGCAGCAGCTCTTTCTGCCCATGGATCCTGTCCCCATGCTTCAATAAAAACACCCTTTTGCACCAATGACACCTAGCTCAAGAATTCTTTCTTGGCCATTGTCTCTGAACTCTACTGCTCCAAACTACATCAACTTGATGTATAATTGTTTCTCTGCTAGTTTCTGGAATTCTTTCAGAGGGAACTGCTCCCTGTGTAGCCAGACATCCATTGTGTCCATGGGAAGAAGGGAGTTCAGATGATGTTGCCAACTAAAGAGAGTGGTAGCAACATTCTAACAGAGTGTCTCAACCAGTGACCAAATCTTGCCTTGTCTATTAGTATCATAACCCAAACAAAAACTGTAGAGATATGAAAAGGATCAGAACCCCTACCTGTAGAATTATTTGAACATTGACTAATGGATTTCATTCACTTGCCCAAAGCACAAGCCTCTATACATGCCTTAATAATAGCTTAAAATAGTCTGATGAGATTGGCTAACATCCTGCTATTTTATACACACACACACACACACACACACACACACACACATAATGTTTTTGTCACCTGGGGAAACCTTCAACACTCACTAGTAACAGAGAAATCCACCTTAAAAATGAAATACTAGGGACACCTGGGTGGCTCTGTCAGTTGAGTATCAGCCTTTGGCTCAGCTCACGGTTCCGGTGTCCTGGGATTGAGTCCTGCATCAGGCGCTCTGCTCAGCAGGGAGCATGCTTCTGCCTGCTTCTCCCTCTGCCTGCCACTCCCCTTGCTTGTGCTTACACTCTCTCTCTGCCAAATAACAAAAATAAAAAATCTTTTTTTAAAAAAGTACTAAAAATATAGTTTTAAAAAAAAGTGAATAGTGATGCAGATAGTTAAGCATCTGCCTTCAGCTCAGGTCATGATTTCCAGGTCCCAGGATCAAGCCCCATATCAGGCTCCCAGCTCATCAGGGAGTCTGCTTCTCCCTCTGCCCCTCTGCCTCTCCCCCTGCTCATGATCTCTGTCTGTCTCTCTCTCTCTCTCAAATGAATAAATAAAGTCTTTTTTAAAAAGTAAAGTACTGGGCGCCTGGGTGGCTCAGTGGGTTAAGCCGCTGCCTTCAGCTCAGGTCATGATCTCAGGGTCCTGGGATCGAGTCCCGCATCGGGCTCTCTGCTCAGCAGGGAGCCTGCTTCCTCCTCTCTCTCTGTCTGCCTCTCTGCCTACTTGTGATCACTCTCTGTCAAATAAGTAAATAAAATCTTTTTTTAAAAAAAAAAGTAAAGTACTTAAGCAGTTATGAACAAAATACTAAAACACAATAATATTCCCAAACTCTGGGAGAAAAGAATAGACTAATAGTACCTTAAATCAGCACAATCCAAATTTTCAGACAAGTTTAATCTATTTGACCTAAACTTTATCTATAGTCCTAATGATATAAAATATACATTAAACAAATTCCTATAAACTTTTGTGAGTTCTCATAAATTTGTTGCAAGAAAACTTACGAACCTTATACTATACTACTCTTCTCCACTGACACTACATTGTCATGTTATGATTATATCACTTACTGTTAAAATACATGTCAGATACACAGACATATGCTTGGCAAGAACAAGTTACATTTCCAAAAAGAAACCAACAGACATACATCTACATAATATACATCCAGGAGACTGAACATACAGGAAGACACCAATAAAAAACAAACTTAGCATTACTTAGAAAAGAACCATATTGAGTTTTTATAAACACAAATACTGTTCTTGAATTCCAAGGTATCTACCCACGGAACCATGTTTTCCTGTGTAAGTGTGCCAATGATCCTGTAATTGGAAATACGTGTTCGACTTGAGATCGAACCCTGCAGCTTACTACGAAGCCAATAGAAGCAAACATCTAACCCAAGAATTTAGAGCTCATAAAGATATCAGGTATGCATTACTTCCTTCTAAGACTTTTGGGCCAAGATCCATAATCAGATGACGGACTTACACCCAGATTACATTTTATTGTTTCTTTTTCTGTCACTGATTGCCATAATCTCTCCATGGGTTTTGGTGCAGGTAGATGGTGCTTCTCCTTCATTAAAATGGCTTATGCTTTTTTGTCCTTCTTTCAATAGATCTCCATTTTGTAAACTTTTAAATTCCTTTATTTTCAATTACCAAACAACTGCAATGGCCAACCATCCTTCCAATGGTTGAGTTTGCCATTTGTCCCTAGATCCCACTGTCAGAATGAACTTCAGTACACCGACCTGCCTTAACTGGACCTACATCTCAACAATTAGCTGCTTCTATTTATTTGTCACAGAGCCACAGAGAAATTCGGAACCTGTCAGGGCTACAAAAGAACACAGGACTGATGATATAAACTATCACCCAATTATTTTCTCATAAATCTATATATACAGAAACCGTTACATTATTTGTTTAATTACACCCAGGGTGAAACCAATTAAATTTTAATGACAATTCCTAAAACCTCTGTGTCCGTTCAGCGCACACCCTTGCGATATTCTCCTTGTATGATCACAGAGCCCTTCCCATGTTAACCCACATCAAAATATGCCCTAGATTTTAACACAGTTGTCTGGTCTTTCCAAGTGCTCAAAACGAATTGTTAAATGTCTGACGTAGGGGCACCTGGGTGGCTCAGTTGGTTAAGTGTCTGCTCAGGTCATGATCCTGGGGTCCTGTGATCGAGCCCCAAGCCCTCGGGCTCCCTGATCAGCAGGGAGTGTGATTTCCCTCTCCCTTTGCTCCCCTCACTTGTCCTCTCTCTCTCTCTCTCTCAAATAAATAAAATCTTTAAAAAATAAATATTAAAAAAAATAGAAGTCTGATGTAATTACCATGATGGATCCAAGATACCAAAT
Organism: Mustela lutreola; assembly: GCF_030435805.1. NCBI lineage: Eukaryota > Metazoa > Chordata > Mammalia > Carnivora > Mustelidae > Mustela > Mustela lutreola. The sequence continues at coordinate 154,287,784 of NC_081295.1, forward strand.
TTCATCAGTTCCCATAAGGATTTCTACTCTACACTAAAATACATAATCTTTACTTAATCTCTGACTTTCCTGCAAATAACAAATAGAACAGTTCAAAGTTTAGAGGCAAAAAAAAAAAATCGACATAAGTTTATGATCTAGAATATTCTTAGACGAGAAAACTGCCTGCAACTACATCATCATCAAGCAAAATGGGAGTTCGGAAAATAACTCGTACCTAGAAACACTTTAGGAAAAGTGGGATCATCAGTTACTTAATTGAGTAGCCTCTTTGATTGACCAAACTGAAGTAGGAGGCTTATTCTCATGGTGAGGTATACGTGAACTCAAGATCTGAATCCAGAATGGATTTCCAAGGTTGTTTATGATGATTGAAATTACCCTCTCTCTTTCCTATCATACATCTCAGGGCTTCTACGTTATTATATTGCCATTAGCCTAAGCCAACCCGGGAGAGAAATTTCTGGATCATAGAGGACATAATTATATTCAACGTGTACAATACCAAAGACTCATCCCCCGTGATCTTACCCATTTATTTTCCCACTTGCAGAGATGAGCCTTCCAGATACCGATGTTCTTGGAAATATTTAGAAATGACAAGTCTTTAATTGTAGCCACTCTGGTGGATACATAATGATATTGTGCTACAGTTTTAATTCACATTTGCCTGATGAAAAATTGTGGTTGAGAACAAATGTTTGCTTGCCCTTCGTCAGCCTCTTTGTAAAGTGTCAGTTCAAGTCTCCAAACATTTTCTTATAAATTCGGAGGAGTTCTTTATGTGTTCTGATGTAAGCCCTTTGCACTTGTTGCATCATAAATATCTCCTCCCCATCTGCAACTTGCCTTTTCACTCCCTTAATGGGGTCATTTGGAGAACAGAAGTTCTTGATTTTAATATATCTTTCTCTTCAGTGACACTGTGTCCTACTTAAGAAATCTTTGTATATGCCAAACTGATAAACATAACCTCTTATTTCTTCTAAGTGCTTTCTTATTTTATATTTTACATTAGGATGTGCCTTCCACAGGGTATTAAATTTGCTGTGGTATCAGTGAGGATCAAGTTTCATTTTTTTTTCCATGTGAATTTCAATTTCGCCCAGCACTATCCATGGAGAGGTCATTCTCTGAAGTGCCACTTTCATTAATACCTGAAGTGCCCACTGCATATGGTCTTTCTTTGGACCAATACAAAATCATAATTATTGTAGCCTTGTAATAAGTTTTGCTGTCTGACAGAGGTATCCTCCAAAATTGTCTTAGCTATTCATGGACGGCCTTTCCATTTCCATAGATATTTCAGAACTAGCTTGTGAATTTCCACAAAGATGCACTTACTGGGGTTTAGACTGAACATATCCTCCAGATCACTGCCACTCATCTTCTGCTGTTTCCGGTCTGCTGTTACACCCATCAGACAAATTCCTAATTACAAATGTCATGTTTTTATTTTCCAGTTCTAGAATATTCATTTGTTCCTTTTTATGGATTCCAATCCTCTGTTGAAAATCTCCATATTTTGAGGGGCACCTGGGTGGTTCAGTTGGTTAATCACCTGACTCTTGATTTGGGCTCAGGTCATGATGTCAGGGTCCTGAGATCAAGCTCTGTGCTCAGCGGGGAGTCTGTGTGGGATTCTTCCCTCCCTCTTCCCCTCCCCCTCCCCCTACTCATGCACATATGCGCTCTCTCTCTCCTAAAATAAATAAATCTTTCTTAAAAAAAGAAAATCTCCATATTTGTATCTATTTTGTCCATCTTTTTCTTCATATTCTTAAACATATTATTCAAAGTTTTAACCATATCTGATACCTCCAATAACTTCATCACCATTTACCTGTTTTTTGCTATCTGTGCTCTGCTTCTTGCTTTACCCCCTGCCTCCTTAGCATCCCTTCTAAATGTGTATCCCCAGCTTGATATTGTGGATAAAATCCTGTTCAGGACCTGGATGATACATTCCTCCAAAAAGGTTCAGATTTCGTGTTTGTGTGTTGGGTTTTTGTTTATTCCGTTTGTTGTTCTGTTTCGGTTGTTGCTGTCCTGTTTGGATTCGCAGGCAGCTAGCATATCAGCATATCACTTGATCCTGCCCGAGCCTTTGTTTTAGGCTGTAGGAGAGCACGGTTACCTCAGTTTCCCTTTACTACAGGCGTGCAAAACTCCTAGAACACATGCTTCACTCTGGAACTGTGGCCATTACTTCCAGAGCCTCTGGGGTCCCAAAATTAAACCCAGAAGATTTACCAAGGTGGTTATCTTGGGGAACATAAACTTGAATCTCTTTCTTCCCAGTAACTAATTATTGCTGAAATCTCTACTCAGCTCTTCGGACTCCAGCTGTTATTTGTCTGTTGTTTCTTTGAGATTCACCCCATTCGAGTGCAGCTGAGAAGCTGGCTGACTCCTTAGAAGAAGTTGTACACGGATTTTTAGGCTCCTTCTCTGCAGTTCCCTCCTCACTGAGAATTTCCCTTCTCTAGGATACTATCCAGAGGTTTCACAGCCCTAAACTCCAACCTGTACGCCAGCAGAGTAAAACGGCCACATTCTGATTCATTTCCAAATACAGGGTTTGTAGATGTCCTACGTGACCAAGCCCTACTCATGTACATACGCTCTGCCCCTCTGCCAGAGAACCAGCTCACTCATAAGTAACACCAACAACCCACAGCATTTTTGTTTCTCCAGCCATTTTATTAACTGGAACAGTGACTTGGAATCACAGAGTTCTAAAACTAGGAAAGACCACACAGAATTTTCATTCCAACACTTTTATCAAAATATAAAAATAAGCTATACCCAGAGATTAAAAAAATAAAAAATAAGTCTGAAATCTAATAGCTTCATACACAATCTCTTTCCAAAGCTTTATATGGACTCTTTTACCGTGTTCCGTCTTTCCATTTTCTTCTTTCTCACCCATTCTCATAAGGCTTTTTAAATTGCTCAAGAATTTGTAGCTACTACCACAAAATGACAATTCTACACTTTCACTGTTCAATCGGGTTATTCCTGAAAAACTTATCTCCATCAGCATGAAGGTTACTTCACCAAATTTTGATAATGTTATTCTCACTGCTCTCCTTACCACGAAAACAACAGTAATAAAGATTTCTTCTCCAGCTGAATCCAAGAAAATGTTTGCCTCATTAGCTCTGGAAACACTATCACAAGCTAATTCATTCAGTATTAGAGGCAAGAGTAGATAGCATATGGCTTCGCTCTGCCAACGTAGTCTCAAGACATTTAAGAAAACAAACAAAGCAACACATTCATCTGTGTTTCTGCCACTGTGGAATCAATGTCCAACAAACGAAACCCATACACAGTGACCGTCATACAGAAGTAGCTTTCCTTTCTGTCTGAAATAAACAATGTAGCCCATGAATGCATTCACCTCCTCAGGAGAAGCTGGTTCTTGTTAGACGTGGAACTGGGGTCTTCTGGGGGAATTGATGCAGACAGAGGAAGCCAGCCAGGGCAAAGTTTCTCTTTCTTCCAAGCATTCAAGGACAATATTTTTTTTTTTCCTCCCTGGTACCCACAGATAATCTATTTAATAATGATATTATAAACAGAAGTTACAGTAAAAATGGCCACATGTAGATGAAAACTCAATTTCTTTTCCATAACTACCAATCAGTGTTCTGGACAATGGAGTGTGGTCGGTTCCAAGCCTGGCCCATGAAGACCTCTCACCCATGACCTCATACTCTCTCCCCATCTGTCAGCCACAGGCAGAAAAAGACAGACCCTATGAGGTGGCAAAACCATATAGCGGAAGGTCCTTGGAGCCCCGGGTAATTTGTGGATAAGAGTTCCCCAAACCGTCACTGCCAGTCCACACTGGACTATGTAATTTTTTTTAAATTTCCTATAAAAGAGTACAATTTAGGAACATCATTGGTTTTTGCTGTTCTTGTATCAGAATCCTTGCCAAATTCATCAAATCAAGTACTTTATCTGTTTTGTGCTTCGTATTTTCTACTCACAATCATATCATTCGTAATTAATGGAAATTTTCGTTCTTACTTTCAAATCCTTACAACTTCTGTTCCTTTTTCTTGATTTAAACACTCGTTATGTTCTCCAGTAAAATGCTGAATAGAGGTGGTATAACTGGTATATTTCTTGTGCTTAATATCAAAGAAACTTGGATTCTGTTTCTTGCTGTCAGCCTTTTCAGGCATACATTAGATTAAGAGATTTCCCTTTATTCATATATTGTTAAGAGATTTATTATGAATAGCTTCTGGACTTTATCATATACTTTTCTGAAACTGTTTAATTGACTTCATGTTTTTTCTTTATTAACGTGGTGAGTTACAATGATTGAGTTAATTACCTTAAATGAATGTCACACTCCTGGAATGAAACAAGCTTAGCCTAATATATTAGCATTTTTATATTTTTTCAAATATTATAATTTTTATGATTTATATCTAATTGGCGTGCTCTGTGTTTTTCAGGATACCTCCCCCATCTCTTTCAAGATTTGCCAGTAATTTCTCTTTCTTATAATATCCCTATATGGTTTTAGTATTAAATTTATGTTACTTTCACAAGATGGGATTGGGAGGGAGACAAACCATAAGAGACTCTTAATCTCACAAAACAAAACTGAGGGTTGCTGGGGGGAAGGGGGTTGAGAGAGGGGGGTGGGGTTATGGACATTGGGGAGGGTATGTGCAAGGGTGAGTGCTGTGAAGTGTGTAAACCTGGTGATTCACAGACCTGTACCCCTGGGGATAAAAATACATTATATGTTTATTAAAAAATAAATAAATAAAAATAAATTTTTAAAAAATAAATAAAATTAAAGAATAAATTTATGTTAGTTTCATTAAATATGTTGGAAAATGCTTTTTTTTTTCCTTGAAGATTTCCTGTTAGTATTTGACTGAATTCACCTTTAAACACAAGGGTAACTGTAATATTCCTTGTAGAAACATTTTTATTTACAGACTCAGTAACTTTAATAGATAAAAGACTATTCAAATTTTTTATATCTTCTTATATCAGTTCCATCCATCTCATCTAGATTTTTTACTTTATTGGCACAAATAATATGTTGTTACTATACCCTTACATTACCATTTCTGCCAGATTTGTAGTAAGTCCCCTTTGTTATTTCTGCTTTGTGACTTCTCTCCTTTTTTTTAAACTTAGTCTCACAAGAAGGTAATCAATTCTATTAATTCCATCAAAGAACTAGTTTACAGCTTTGTTGATCTCTATTGTATGTTCTTTATTTTATTAAATTATATTGTTAACAATTTTATTTCCTTCCCTCAACTTTCATTGGGTTGATTTTTCTATATTTTCTAAGTTTGTGAAAGAGATGCTTAGCTCACTAATTTTAAGTCCATTATCTTCTTTAATGCGTGTGTTTATGCTAAATATATCTAGGAAACCTTGTAATCCCATCTCCCACATTTGGTATGTAGTTTTCTTAAATTTGAATCTGACACTACAGATATTTATAACACTTCTGGTTCTCTTTCTACAGTCCATTGTTTCTGTTGGATTAATTTACATGATCTCATGTAGCTATTTATTTTTTAGAGTGCGAGTCATTGTAAACTTAAATTCATCTGTGGAAATAAGTTTCTTTGAATAATTAGGCTAAAATAAAGTTCCTCCCCTCCAAAGAAGTTTTTGGGTTTTGTTGTTGTTGTTTTTTTTTTAAATTTCCTCTTACTGGATTCTTAGGAGTATTAGCAAGCTATGATCACCTTTATCCAATTTTAGAGATTGTGGTTTTTCTTGAAGCACCTAGATGACTCTAAGCCGGACTACAGTATGTGTTAAAGCTGAGTGACCTCTGACTTTCTCTGAATCCTAAGGGTGCATCCACCAGGCTCCCATTCCAAAACGTAGTGAGTTTACCAGGGTGCTCTTTGTAAGCCCTTAATACAACTGAAATTCTCTTAGTCACATGAAACTATAAAATCTGTTTCACAGACCTTCACTTGAGTTCTGTTCAGCTCTAGATTAATAAATATCCCAAGACTAATAAAAACCCCAAATCTTAGACTTGCTTCTCTGAATTTCTGTCTACTCTAAAATATTGTCTTGATATCTCCTTCTCTCTATATCCTCTAGCACCTTTCTAGAAGATTTTTTCTTTTTTACGTCTTATTCAGCTTCCTAATTGTTGTCAGTGGATACACTGTTCCAGTTTGGCTGGTTTGCTCCAGCCAACATTATTTACTTTTGATAGTTTAAAAAAAAAAAGTAAAAATGAAGTTATATAAATGTATATATATTTTAGACTCTTAAACAAAGTTCTATCTCTTCCCCAGATAAACAATATATTAAGTTGAATGGTACCTTCAAAATCAATATAAAGAAAGGTTAAGGCTTTGGGATAGCCCATGTTCCTCAGTCTAGATCATTAAAATTGCCTAACTAGGAAAACAACGCTCAGTGGTTCCGCATTCCAATGTTCCATTTATCGTTTTGTTAGACAAGCATTTTACGTTTGTTGTCTTTAGTTGTATTATGGAGAATTTAGGATTTTGTGTATCTTACTCTGTTGGTGTAACTAGAACATATGATCTCTTATGAGCACCCCGCAAGTCATTCAGACTATTCCTAGGAGTAAACACAAAAGGTTGCTAAGCTGGTGACTTTAGTCTATCCTTGTAATATCTATCAACTCTCTGCTTTCCACTCTCAGTCATCCTCTGTAAAGAAGGTCTTCATACAAAAATGATACATTTCTTACGCAAATGGAACTTCAAAACAAGTCCTCTTTACGTTAATTCCAACCCTATGATTGTTCCAAACTCTTTTTTAAAAATGAAATTCTAGACCGTGACTACTATCAGTTCTATGAGAGAACATTTCTATTGTCCATATATAGCATATGGATTAAGAGCAGATGCCTGCTGCCATGAAATTTATGTCTGACTCAAGTAGAGCTTCTGCATGAGAAAAACAAAACTTTTGCAAGTCTTCTGGAACGCCTAAACTTAGTTTGGGTATAATAAAGGGAATGGGTAAAAAAAATGTCTTGAGAATACTCTGACATTCTATCGCCAACTTCTAAACCCTATGTCAAGAAATAATTTCAAATAAATTTCTAGAAAGGGGGGCGGATACCAGAATGATAAACACATCAGTCACTACAACCCTAGAGACAAAAATTCACAGACAATGCCATCTTTGTTCAACTAGATGGTGTCCTAGAAGAAATATTTCATAGCAATAGTCGATGCCAGCGCTGTGTTAAACACCTTACATATACTATCTCTAGCCTGGAAATAATGTTGCAAAGTAGTTATTATCATCCTCAGATAAGGAAACGGAGGTTCAAAATTTCAAAGCCATGTCAAAGCAGGAAGATTTAGAACAATTCTCCAAGTCACCTCTCTGATAGAACCACTTACCTAACATATGTGAGATCAGAAAGTGCCCCTTCCAGGATACAACCTCATATTTCTTCTGAGCTCTTTGCTCATTAATTTTAAAAAATAGTTATTTATCATCTACTATGAATCTGAAATATTCTGAGTACAGGGAAAGTAGAAAATGAGAAAACATTATTCTTATGCTCATAAAGCTTACATTGTAGTGTAGAAGGAAGATAATAATCAAGTAAACCAATAATTATTTTGGTAGAGATAAATGTTTTGAAGAAGATGAAAGGAGAAATGAGAACTAACTGAGATAAAGGACTTAGGCAAGACATTTCTAAGGGTGGCAACTTTTAAGCTGGGTCCAAAAATGATGAAGTAATACCCAAGTAAGCAAAGATTTAGGGTAACAGTGTTACTGGCAGTGAGAACAACAGGTAGTGCAAAGGCCCTGACAATGCATCCTCTACCTGAGATGCCCACTTTCTTCACATTTTCTTCCTCTTCTAAAAACCTTAGGCTTATAAGTAACTGAAAAGGAGTGCCTGGGTGGCTCAGTCAGTTGAGTGTCTGACTCTTAATTTCAGCTCTGGTCTTGATCTCAGAGTTATGAGCTCAAGACCTGCACTGGGCTCCACACTGGGCATGGAGCCTACATTTAAAATAAAAAAAAAAAGAAGAAGAAGAAGAACTAAAAAGATCTGAAAATGTTGCCCCTTTCAAAGGTCCTTATGGTTTACTAGGATAAAATGATTAAATCTAAAGGGAAAAACCCCAAAAGTGAAATTCCTCCCAGGGAAGCACTCAAGAGCCAGTTATAATCTCTGCACCTACAAAAAAATTCTGACATAGGTTATTGCCTGCTGAGCTCTACCTGTGCTTCATCAAGATTCTCACTGAACGATATACTCTGGTGCCAATTTTTCGTGTCTAAAATAGGAAATGAGAACTTGATATGCACAGTATCTTTTCCCAGCACAGGAAGTTCCCAATGCACCAATTTGCCACATTTCAGTGCTTTGTGAGTTGGACTTTTGGAACAGAGACTACATTTCCCTGTAGCAACAATGATATTAATTGCAAATTAGACCCTTAAGGAAGTCTACAAAAGCCCGCCCAAGTTAAAATGCTGCTGACAGTCTACAAATTTGCAATGGGTAACAGAATTCTGTCACATAACTAGGGAATAAATGGGGGGGGGGGAGATACTGAGTGAGAGAGAGTTTATCTTGAATGGCATTGCATAAAGAAAGCCAGGTTTAAGAAAAATTAAGGAGAAGGTGTTTAAGGAGATTTTTTTAGCAACTTTTCTTTTTTTTACCAACCAAAATTCTGGCAGATGATGGAATAGGTTGCTTAGTTGTGTCTAATTTTGTTCCATAAACTGGCTTTCCTTATTCCCAGTATAGTTGCAATACTGTTCTGTTTTCTGGCTTGGGTTTTTGTTTTGTTTTGTCTTTTTCTGATGCATAACCACCCATGATTACAAGTGGCCGACTCAGTGCTCTTCACAGGCTTGTGATGGTGTTAAGGATTCATGCAAGTTACAGAGAGAATGGGGGTAAGAGAAGAGAGAGAGAGGGAAATCAGAAGTTCTCAGAGGTCAGCATGAATCAGAATTCTTCAGAGGACTTATTGAAACACGGAGTTCTGAGCTTCATGCCAGAACTTCTGATCAACCGTGTGGGGTGAGGCAGAGAATTTGCACTTCCAACTAGTTCCCAGGTAATCTTGGTGGTACTAATCCAGGGACAATGCTTTGAAAACTTCTATCCAAAACACAAAAGGTTCAAGCCAGAAAGAAGACTGAAATTTGCCGCAGGCACTGCTGTTGACTCTGGCAGGTTGAACCTTATCACGGTGTTTAGAGATAGGTCACTGACTGGTCACTCGTGATACATGTGAATGGCTCGAGAAGGACCAATATGTCCGGCAGCAGCCTTTTCCAGTGTTTTGAGGTTTCTGAAGGCAGGTCAAAGAATTAATAGTTCCTCCCAGATTTTTTAAGATTCTCCTTCTTCCTGTGTAAAGAACAATTTCTGGTACTATGTGAGGTCATTCTGGAAGCTGATTTAACCCTTTTAAACCCAAAACACACTACTTGAAGAGTGTCATTTTATAGCTTCCTAGCAAACATGTATTAAGCACCTACTAGTTTCAAGACAGTGTAGTAAAGAGGAAATGGGGGAAGGAGATTATTTCACCTAAAGGCAGAGCAGTCCTGTACAGGAAAAACTAAAGCCACGTCCTCAGAGTGACACAGGTAGAATGCAATGAATTTACATGTGGGAAGGATGCTTCTACCTGGAGAAACAAGGCAAGCACGGGGCGTAAGCCTGATCATGACATAAAGTTGTGAATTCGAGTAATTGGGAGCAGAGGAGGGACATGACGGAAGGAAAATGTGTGTCCAGGAAGAGAGAACAATGTGGAAAAGCGTCACACAGGTGAGGGTGGAAAGGAACAAGAAGGTCTGGCTGGCTGAAGTGCAGGTCACAGGAGGACAGGGAGGAGGGGGGAGGTAAAGGGGCATCATCATCGTGAAGCCCTTAGACATCAGGAAACCAGTTTGGAAGTGACGAGGTATCAGGGGAGCGCTGAAACTTGTTGAGCGTAAGAATGACAATCTGGGGGGCGTCTGGGTGGCTCAGTGGGTTAAGCCGCTGCCTTCGGCTCAGGTCATGATCTCAGGGTCCTGGGATCGAGCCCCGCATCGGGCTCTCTGCTCAGTGGGGAGACTGCTTCCTCCTCTCTCTCTCTCTGCCTGCCTCTCTGCCTACTTGTGATCTCTCTCTGTCAAATAAATAAATAAAATCTTAAAAAAAAAAAAAAAAAAGAATGACAATCTGGTTTTAGGATAACTCACTGGGCGGCAGAAAATGTGGAGTCGTGAGAAATCTGTTATAGTAGCCGGACTTCCTGGTGTGGGGAACTGAGGGGAGAGCGCAGAGCAGTGATGGATAATGTGTAGGTCGAATCCTCATCACCCAGCAACAGATTTGAAGTCAAGGATGAGAGAGAGACAGAGAGAGAGAGAGAGAGAAGAAGAAGAAGAAGAAGAAGAAGAAGAAGAGGAGGAAGAGGAGGAGGAGGAGGGGTGGGGGGAGGGGGAGGAGAGAGAAGAGGAGGAAGGGGGCAGGGGCAGAAAGGAAGACAAAAAGGACCCTGTTGTTCTGAACCTCAGCAACCAGCTAGATGGTAGCATCTCTAACAGGAACGTGGAACAGTCTAAAAAACATTCTAATCCTAAAAGAACTGCTAAACCCCAGGTAGCACAAATTCCCACCCCATAAGGGAGGTGAAAATTTCTTTATAAAAGCCTAACTTTCTCGGTTCCATTCTCCAGCCCCACCAGCCATGGACTACAACCCCGAAGTCAGTGGCTATCCATTTTTTTTCCTACCTCAACCTGCAAGTGAGAGTAGAAATACATAACAAGCAAAATGTCAAGAAGGAGTATTTAACCTTCCATGTACGATGCACTCTGAGACTTTCTCCTCTGTTCCGTTTCACCTTTTAAATACACCCATAGCCAGGGCGCCTGGGTGGCTCAGTGGGTTAAAGCCTCTGCCTTCAGCTCAGGTCATGATCCCAGGGTCCTGGGATCGAGCCCCCCATTGGGCTCTCTGCTCAGTGGGGAGCCTGCTTCCCCCTCTCTCTCTCTGCCTGCCTCTCTGCCTACTTGTGATGTCTATCAAATAAATAAATAAATAAAATCTTTTTTAAATAAATAAATACATTCATAGCCACCACCAAACTGCTTTCCTGACTCACAAATGCGTTGTATCCCACAGTCTGGAAAACACTGTCCTGCACTATAAGATTCAGCCATTAAGTAGGTATAGAAAGGGGAAGAGCAACCACTCTCAGATGTAAGGGGGAAACATCTGCAGAAGCAATGCATCCTTCTTACTCTCCAGAATGTTTCCAATTACCTCTCCAAAATGTAAGACACCTATAAATATCAAGCAATAATGGACAACTCCTCCACAAGGAGAATACATTCTGTGTCTATTTTAACCAGAGGCTCAAGATGTTGGACATAGTTTATCAGTGCACCTCATGAAAACTCAGTACTGTACATGAAGACCCATACTTATAACTTAGTAAACTGAGATGAAAGAAGTTAAGCATTCCCGTTTCAAAAGCAACCCTTACTTTATGAAAAGATCTTTTACTAATTTTAAATAAAAATAATCCTCCTAATACATTGAAGTCAGTAACAAAATTAACCAACCACTCGACAGAACCACTGAAAAGGAAACTCGATTCAAATATCATTGTCAGGGCACCTGGGTGGCTCACGAGGTTAGGTGTCTGACTCATGACTGGCTCAGGGGGGGGCTGTCGGTTCAAAAGATCAAGCCTGTGTCATGGGCTCTGTGCCGGGAGTCTGCTTGAAATTCTCTCCATCTTCTTCTTCCTCTGCCCTTCTCCCCCGAAATAAACAAATAAATCTTTTTGGAAAATATCATTGTTAATTTCCTCTCGGTCAGAGATGAGACAAAACTTTGTAATAGGAAAGATGCTCCAAGGCAAGATGTTTCCATTTATAAAAGTCTTGTTGACACCCAACTTTTCATTCATTAATTAATTTTTTAAAGATTTTATGTATTTATCTGAGAGAGAAAGAGTGTGTTCACACAGGGGGAGAAGCTAATTCCCTGCTGAACAGGGAGCCTAATGCAGAACTCGATCCCATGACCCTGGGATCACGACCTGAGCTGAAGACAGATGCTTAACTGACTGAGCCAGCCAGGTGCCCCTTCACCCAACTTTTTTAAAGTACCAGGACAAGGTGGGGCTCCTGCAGCCAACAGTGAGATAACACACCTTGTTCCTCAGTCAGTCCTGATCAGAAGAGCAAGAATTATCCATAGAGAAGCTGGGAATACAGTCTGTTTGCTCACCAGCCTTTATTACCCCTAACACATCACTTTAATGAAATAGACCCCACATGCGTACTACTCTGAAGGAAGACTGAGAAACAGACAAGCGGACTGACTTGCCATAACCAGCTCATACACGACTTCATAAGAAGCAGAATAAAAAACTGACCCAAAGTGGTCATTAGTATGCATGGTATTGTGCTAAGGACTTTCACACCAGCGATCCCCTGAGAACCTGATGAGAGGTTCAGTCCAAGAAGCGAAATAACTCAGCCAACGCCAAGTAGCTGGGAAGTACAGAGCTGAGATGTGAAGACAAGATCCTTACTTTCTCAAACTCCTCCATAAGAAATAAAAGGACAGCTGCAAAAGACACAGGTCAGGTGGTCCCCCGTGTGTCCTCGGTAGAGCTCTATTCAAAAAGGTAACCGGCTCCAGAGTGGGTGTTTGCATACGGAGTCTACACAGCAGGACAGGCAATCGAGACCTCCAGTAATAAATCTTCCCAGATGCTTGGCTGTTGAGGCTGTTTTCTGTACTTCCTCCACCCCCTAATCTGTCTACCTCCCTCCACCTCTTGGTTTTCATTTCTTTCCATCAGTAGCCATGGTAACATCCAAAGATAAAACAGGGGCAGGAGAGTCTCGCAAGTATCTGAAAACATGGCCCCTTGCCAGCATTTTTCATCAGAATCACGCCGAGGACCACACAAACACGGCGGCACCCTCCTCCCGGAGCCCTTCATCTCCAACCCACTTAAGTGGCAGCCAAGGCCGTTTGTGCGTCTTACGAGATGACTGACTGGTGCAGGTGTATTCATAAACTTGCAGATCAGTCTTTCAATGTTTCAAAAAAAAAAAAATGCTGGAGCTGGAAACTGGTGGGTTCGTCTCACTACGTCTCATTAACTCTTTCCTAAGAACGAGGCTTTCTGTTCATCGTTTATCTTAACTGGAGGTGACTTCCCATATATGCTGAATATTCAGGGAAATTTTACCTCACACAGGCTCTTCTGAATTTCTTGGGGAGGTTGTGAATACTGAAAGATAGGAGAATGGAGTCTGAAAGCAGGCTTGGTTCGATGTGTTTTACTTAAAAACAGCCGTGATTAGATTTGTGAATATCAGGTCTACCCAGCCAGAATGCCTAATGACTGACGGCATGGTTACCAATCAGAGGAGATTACCAAACAACGACCATCGGTGTAGGCACGGACACCGTGTGGATGGGAGCCCTGTATGTATGTCTGAGGGTATGTGTCAGCACAACAGTCTCTTTTTAGCTTTATTATCCTTCCAACTGCCTAACTGAGCACTGACGGTTGTTTTTTAGAATTATTAATTTTTTTAATCTATTGGCTTTCTTTCCAAAAATACTAATAATGACTTTCTCATGGACAGCAAGACTTAAACACACAGCCTACCTCTTTAGGAGGTGAGACACACTGACCCCATGATTCCCTGACCTCCTCCATTCTAGAAACAGCTACTTGTGGGCGCTATGAAGGGACAGGCCCTAATGCTGGACATACAAGTCCTTGTTCATTCTTCCCACAATCTTATGTGGTATTGTTCTGTGCTGGTCTCAGCCTCCCCATGAGCAGTGCTGTGGTTAGACAGGCCCCAGTGCTACTGATGTAGGAAATGTGCAGGTCTGGAGCCCAAAGGCCAAGAAAGAACTCCTGAGATGTCTTTGGTGCAAACGGTGGTTTTATTAAAGCACAGGGATAGGACCCACGGGGAGAAAGAGCGGTGCTGGGGTCACAGAGAGTGGCTGATCATATACTTTCAAGTTGGAAAGGGGATTAGGGAGAGCCTAAGTCTCTAAGCAAGGTTTCCAGGACCTTGAGGGGGCCAGTTATTGTTAGGAAAAGGTCATTTATCACTGTCCAATAAAGTCCTAGTCATGAGACCCTTCAGAGCTGTATCAGTGGGTCGCATGCTTAGAAGATGATGGCGAACGTGTATCTGGTGAGGGGAGAGGGTGGTTATGGATAAAGGAAGTTTCCAAAGGAATTTTTATATGTAAAAGGAGACTCACAGGATCCCAGGGAGATTGGGCTAAGAATGCCTTTGCCCTTTAGCAAAGCATCAGCACGGATGCAGCTGAGCTCCCTGAGGAAGGTCACTCTACCTGACTCAAGGACTTGTCAATGGGTTGTAGGAAAAAAAGAAATTTATTTTTTTTTTCTTTTGCCTTTGATTCCCACATCACTTCTTCTTATGATTGCACGACGCCCTTCAGCAATGACTATCAGGAAACTGAAAAAATAAGGTTTATTACTTAAAACACTGGAAATTACACAGCATGCCTCAGGCCACCCAGTGAGATCACAGGAAGACAAACAGTTCACTGTTCGGGAAATCTGCTTTTATTATGGTCCACCGTAGGGGCTCCAGGGTGGTGGGCTCACTCTTCACCGGTGTATTTAAAATACAAGAGCGGGAATTTAAAGTGAGGGAGGAGAAAATACAAGCGGCCCAAATGGTCTGTTCCCACAACCAAGAAACGTTCTCAAACAAAGGAGCCTTAGCTGGGGGAGATGGTCTTGCTCCTTCCTAGCTGTGTGGCTGGCACTGTGTGTATACAGAGCCTTCTCTGAAGTCAGGGCCTCTTTGAAATGGATGCCTCAGCTGTCAAAGCTTCAGTCAGGCCCTTGCATCAGAAAACCAAAAGTAAAACTGTCAAAAATAAAACTGACACTGATGGGTGCATTTTTATGACAGGGGAGATGGAGGCTCAGAGAGATTAAACAGTCTGCTCGAGGTCACACAGCAAAGCGGTAGCCCCCCTCACCTGAGAGGAGGCCTCAGGTCTGCACTGCCCCACACTCTCACCTTCCACCCTCCCGTCAATTACCCAGAGCTCCGTCACCCACATTCAGCTGCGCAAGCATCTGAAGATATCCCACCAACTGTGGGTTCTCCCGGCTGCCATATTTCTTATGTGCTGCCCCTCATCTCCTCATTTTGCATAGCCCACCAGTACCGTTAGCGCAAGATCCTTCCTCGCTGGTCCACTTCCACCTTTTGCTCAGCTGCTCCCCTTGAGTCCTACAGAACTGCTTCCAGTTCTTCAACTGTACCCATCTTGGCACTCATCGACTCTTGGCACACCCTAACCCTGGAGGCCACCAGCCACAATCTTCTCCTAGTCATGGAGCAACCAGTGATGGGGCAAGTGAAGAAGACAGGTAGACCGTCTGCACACAAAGGTTGTTAACCAACCTCAATTTCATTATTACTATGCCTGGGTAAGCCCTTCGTACTTTCCAGTTAGATTCCCACATTCTCTGGACTCTTACTACAAAGGCTCTGTCCTCAGACTCATGGCCACAGTCCCTTCTATCCTTCCCTTAATGAGAAGCTCACAGTCCACTTCACCGAAGTGACAGAAGCCCTTTGACGATACACACACAGCTTTCCCCTCGTCTTCTCAAGCACGCGTTTCTCTTGCTTCCGTCTTAGGGGGGAGAAAAATACTCCATCTCAGAATCTATACCGTCATGCATCACCCTTCAACAAGTTAAATGACACAAAAAGGAAATAATCAGTCAAATCCAGAATGTGAGGCATTCTACACTACAAATGGCTCAGTTTTTTCAACTAATAAATGGCATGGGATGCGATGGAAGAACTCTCTGGGAAAGGCAGTTGCAGATCGAAAGAGACGTCAAAGAAGTCATGACCAAGTGCAGACCCCACGTGGACGCCGATTCCAACAAGCTCTGTGTAAAAAGTCTTTTGGAGAGAAATGGGGACAATCTCAATATAGGCAAGGTATTAGGTGACAATGAGAAGTTGATGGCAATTTTTTAAGTCTAATAATAGCATTATGGTTATGAAAACAAAGGTACTTATCAGCATAGAGACGCATATTAAATTATTATTAGTGAAATGATACACGGTATCTGGAATGTATTTCAGAATACTTTGGCAACTTTTTCTTCCCCCTGTGGCAAGCGGATGAAACAAATTTTGGAAAGATTGGTAAGGATCCAAAGCTGGATGACAGGTAATTATAGGTTGTCTCTATTCTTGTGCATGTTTGAAAATATACATGCTAAAAAAAAATTTAAAAATAATAAAGCAACTGAAAATCTTTCAAAAATCATTATTTTAAAATTATTCTCTCTCTCTAACTTGGTATATCTACCTCTGTTTGATCATTCCTCCTTCTGTCTTCAAAACAAGCCTCTTCTGGCTTGATCTTCTCTGAATAGCACAGTTTCCAGACACTGTAATTATTTCCCTCGCTCTCCTGAAGCCCTGACATTTTAAGAAAGGAGCCCAGATCACTTCTGTCCTGCCCAAATGACATTCACCCTATCCCTGCCTCCCCAGCTCCTCTCGCCCCGGCAATCGGACTGTTCTCACAGCCACTTCTCCAGCTCCGAAAATCTAGGTGCTGAGCCACTACCCAACACGCAACAAACAGGTCTCTCTCTCAAGCTCGCTCCTTCTGCAACCACCTTGTCTCCTCTCTTCTAGACCATTCTAAAGACGTGATTTACATCTATCAGCTCATGCTGTGGGGTGGGTACTAGTATTATCCCCATTTTATGAAAGGGGAAAATTGAGGTTGAGGACAGTTAACTAACCCACCCATGCTCACACGGCTAGTAACTGGTGGGGCTGGAATCCTGGACAGGCTGACCTTTGGTCCGTGACCTTAACTGCCTCACTAATCATCTCTTATTAAAGGCTACCACAGGGCTCCTTCTGCCCCATGAGCTTTGTACATGCTGTACAAGATATGAGATAAGAAAAACATTTGGGACTTGGAGATTCTGTCACAGTGTCCTGCCTGTCCCAAAAGAGGGAATCATCTAATATTCAGCATGGTAAATAACATCATGACAAAGTTCACTTTATTTTTAATAAACTAGTCAGCAAAAATGATCCCAACATGACAAGCTAAAAGCTAAAAAGACAAAACAGCTAGAGAAAGGACAAATACTTGAATCATCACTTTCCTCTGATGAATCTGTTTTTCTTTTATTTTCAGCAGCTCCCCAGGAGAATGAAGGCCAGGTTACCTTCTGGTGGCCCCGGGCCCTCACTGCTACCTACCACCACTTGCTGATGTGTTCCACACAATCTATCTGCATTTCCTGAGGGGCTGTGGAGTTTCAGCCCCCAGACCCTGAGTACCTTTGTTTCCAGTGCGTACCTATGAGCCACGCTGAACTACAACCTCCTGCAGCTGTCCCGCTTCTTCACCCTTCGGATCCTCAGAGCTCTTTCCAGGGCCCACATTTATACGGCTCTCACTCTGTTGTGACTATTTGTATCCATATTTTGAGGAGCTCTGCTGAGCTGGAAGAAGCCCAACTGAGCTGTCAGGTGTAGGACACCCCATGAAAATGAGGCAAAAATGAAGGCACCAAGCCCTTAATCACGTACGATATTATAAGTCAGAGTCTAAAACCAGAGGAAGTACCCACTCCTCACCTTCCATGTTCCCCCAGGGAATGGTAGACGGGTTGACCCGTGCAGATCAGAAGGTCCTTCTCTTGCCTGAGTTTTGCTTTATGGACTCTGAAGTGGGATGCAGAGGGCACACAAGGTGGGCTAGAAGTGAACCGAGTCACAGTGAGGGAAAAGGGTCTTCAAGGTTCTCCCTTCATTTCCTGGAAGGAGCGCTCAGCAGGGGTGGGCACCTGCAGAGGACGCTGTCCAGACCCCAGCGAAGAGACCGAAGAGACCGGGGATGAAGGTACTGCACGGAGGCATGAAAAGATGGGAAAGATGAAGACGACAAGTCCCTTCAGACTTCAGGGCACCAGTTGTGCCCCAAGACGGCCACAGCCAGGATGACTTCTCCCTGAGGCCAGTCAGGTAAAGCCTTTGTAACTGACTTTAGTCGGGCCTGAAAAACCACACCTGTGCTTTAATCTGCAGCTGGACTCCTCACACATCAGTCTGTCCGCCCTACTGAATTTTACCTGCTTGAGAGCATCAGTCATGACTCGTCTTTGTTTCTCCGTGCACAGCAGATGCTCAACCACATCCAAGACCTTGTCAGTTGGGTGACTATCTCTCCCACCTGGTATTTTTCCACTTGGGAAAATTCCACATTCCACAAAAAGTCCACATCTTTTCCACTTGGATCCAACTAGAAAACCACTGGGATAGAATACTCTCCCTCTGGTTGTCTTAGACATCAAATCTTAAAAGGCACAAATTTAATAAATTTTAACAGTGTTATACCAAGATCCACCTGATTCAAATCTGTCCCAAAAAACAACTATAGTATTTTTGGGCACCTTGAAAAAAGAAACTAATTCTCTGGTTTACTAAGTCCAGAAATTAACACAAAGAACTGCTACTTATACTATCAAGTTCATCTTATGCTGATTCTGGTGCTTAGGACAAAGGTTTCGAAAGTACAGGAATCTGATTAAGATTCCAAATTTAAGGTTTACAGTGATTATTGTTTGTTTTGGTTTGTTTTGTTTTTAACCTTCCCTTCATTCATTTTTAATGTGAGGCATCTCAGGAATATCTGATTTTGTTTAGCATAGTTGTTTTCAGTCTGATTATCTTTGATATTGCCGATTATAGATGCTCTTTGAGTACCATGCCTTCAGGATTACTTCCCCAGGCAACCTGCAGGTCAACACACCTAGGGGAAGAGCTGTGCCTTCTTCCTCTCTCTTCCCCCAGTACACACTATGGATCCTGGGATATACAAGGATTCAATATACATTTGTCAAGTTGAATTGACCTACACTTTACCTTAAATATTTGATATTTAAACAATGGTCTCTCTTACTTTGTGGTTTATTTGGAGAAAGAGCTTCTTACTTTATGAAACACGATTGTGTAGAGATAGAAAAATGTTCCCTTCATCCCTTCTAGGTTCTTTGGCTCGTCTAACAATCAGATTGACACAAAAGAGATTAATAGGAGAAAAACAAATGTAATTACATGTATATGGGGTCCCCACAAGGACAGGAGATCCAAAGCCTGTTGGGCAATTGAGGTTTATGTGCCCTCCTGAGTTGAGAAGGGGGTAGTGGTCTAGAGTCAAAGGGAAGGAAGATAATTCACAGGAAGAGCACATGTATGGTAAACAAACGCATGCCACACCATGAAACTGAGCCTTTCTGATATAAAAACTATCTTTGGGAATAGATCTCTTCCTTATACAGGCCCTTACCTAAATTCTCTTAGGCAGGTAAGGCGGGGGTAAGAAATTCTTCCGGGGTCTGTTGGGTCTTGATTGCCTTCAACCCAAAGAAACCCACATGCCAAAGTGGCCTATTTTGGGGTAATGTATTCTGTGACCCCTTAGCCTCTTCCTGATTTCTCTATTGTATTTCTTCACATATATTATTACGTTAATGGGGTCCCAGCAAACCACAATAACATTACAGATTTTATCACCCAGCATTACCAGTCTTGTTTCTGACGAAATTAGATATTAACTTTTGATCACACATATTTACGGACTAGGAAGCTTCAGTTGAAGATACTATCATTAGGTTTTATGAATCATTTCCAAGCTAGTGTCCTGAGTCTCCTAAAGAGATTGTTACTACTTCTTCCTTTGCTTATTAACTTTAAATCATAGATTTTCTTCACCCACATCTGTTCTCTTTCTCATTTGTATTCTGCCAGGTATTAATTATCTTTTGTAGAGATTGGAAAAGAGGGTGTTTGAGAAATGCTTGAAATATATGATATATGTACAAACACATGGCACAAGTAATAAAAAGTACTGAATGAAAGTCCTCAACCAAACCATAAGCACAGAAACACAATTAATGCCAAGTGAACTATGAAGAAGAGCCAACACACAGCTTTTAAACTTTAATTATTGCCTGTGTCACACAGAAGGGGGAAAACAAAACCTGTTTCTAGCACTTTGTGTACCTGCTGACGACTCTAAAAGGAATCAGACATACAGGTATTTCTCTGGTAGTTAAAGAGGTTAGTACCCAAGTACTGTGTAAAGACATTAATTAAATCCCAATTTCATTCTGCACTAAGACACTGCTCTCTTGAAGCTGTAAATAAATGAGAACTATTCCAAATAGATTCAGGGCACCACACGTCAAGGAAAAACAGGAGTGTGGGCATGTCAACAGATGCATTATGAATTAGCTCTTTCAGGAAGAAGAAAAAGGAAAAGGTAGAGAAACAGAAGTGAGGTCTTATTACATGTGGCCGAGTCGCAGATCACAGTACTAATGGGGCTGGACCGCTCACGTATAAATATGTATGAAGCCCCTACTGTTTGTGTAGCATAAAAACATATAGTGCCCAAAGGCCCTCAGAATCCAGTTGATGAAAAAAACACATAAATTCAGAAAAAGGCACTGTCCCAATTGTCCACATACAAGATCAACACACAAAAATCAATCACATTTTTATACATTTACAATGGCTGTGAAGAAACTGAAATTTTAAAAAACAGTATTATTTAAAAATTTCTTCAAAGAAGATGAAATGCTTAGGTATAAACCTAACAAAAGAAGTACAGAATCTGTATGGGAAAGAGACTACAAAACATTGATGAAAGAAATCAAAGAAAGCCCACCTGGAGAGAAACACTGCTCATGGGCTGGTGAACTCAACACAGCAACAATGTCAGTTCTCCCTAAATTGATCTAAAGATGTAATTCAATTTCCATCTAAATCTCACTAAGGTATTTTGTAGACGTAGATAAGTTGATTTTAAAACTGATATGGAAAGGGGTCCCTGGGTGGCTCAGTCAGTTAAGTGTCTGCCTTCAGCTCAGGTCATGATCCCAGAGTCCTGGGATTGAGCCCCACGTTGGGCTCCCTGCTCAGTGGGGAGCCTGCTTTTCCCTCTCCCTCTCCCCCCGCTTGTGTTCCCTCTCTCTCTCTTTTCTCTCTTTTGCTCTTTCTTGGTCTCTCTCTCAAATAAATAAAATCTTTAAATAAAATAAAATAAAATTTATATGGAAAGACCTAGAAGAGCTGAGAAAATCTTGAAAATGAAGAATAAAGTAGGAAGAATCACTTTATTTGGTGTTAAAACTGACTATACAGCTGCAGTAATCAAGACGGTATGGTATTGGCAAAGGGATAAATACACAGGTCAATGGAAGAGAGAATCCAGAAAGAAACCCGCAGCTTTATGCTCAGCTGATTTTTGGCAAAGGTGCAAATGCAGTTCAATAGAAAAAGGATAGCCTTTTTTTTTTTATTTTTATTTTTTATAAACATATAATATATTTTTATCCCCACGGGGACAGGTCTGTGAATCACCAGGTTGACACACTTCACAGCACTCACCATAGCACATACCCTCCCCAATAAGTCAAGCGGAGAAAGACAACTATCATATGATCTCCCCTGATAGGAGGAAGGGGTGATGCAATAAAGGATAGCTTTTTTAGCCAATGGTGCTGGAGTAACTGGATATTCATGAGTCAAAAATGAATCTCAACCCAAACCTCAGGCCTCATGCTAACATTTTTTTAAAGATTTTATTTATTGATTGATTGATTGATTGATTCTCCTGAGAGAGAGGAGAAGAAGAGAGCAGAAGCAGGGGGAGAGACAGAAGCAGACTCCCTGCTGAGCAGGGAGCCAGACCCAGGGCTCCATCCCAGGACCCTGAAATCACAACCTGAGCTGAGAGCAGACATTTAATTGTCTGAGTCCCCTAGGTGCCCCACCTTATTTCAATATTGACTCAAAATCACCTTGGGCTTAAATGTGAAACAGAAAATATAGAATTTTTAGGGAAAAATAAAGGAGAAAATCTTCAGGACCTAGGGTTAAGCAGAGAGTTCTTAAACTTGATACCATCAACAAAATTCATAAAAGAACCCAATGAATTAACTGGACTTCGTTACAATGTTAAAATACTTGTTTTGTGAAAGATCCTGTTAGATAAAAAGATGAGCAACCAACAGACATGAAAGTATGTGCAAACCACATGTCTGGCAAAGGACTAGTACTTAGAATATATAAAGAACTCTCAGAACTCAACGACGAAAAAAGCAAACAATCCAATTAGAAAAGAGACAAGAGATCTAAAGGAACATGTTATTATAGAGAATAGTCAGATGGTAAATTAGCACATGAAAAAAGTTCAACCTCACTAGCCATTAAAGAAATGCAAATTAAGACCCCATGGGATATTATTACATACCACCAACACAGCTAAAATAAAAAATTGT
Source organism: Mustela lutreola (assembly GCF_030435805.1). Lineage (NCBI taxonomy): Eukaryota > Metazoa > Chordata > Mammalia > Carnivora > Mustelidae > Mustela > Mustela lutreola. The sequence continues at coordinate 154,310,205 of NC_081295.1, forward strand.
GGGGGCACCTGGGTTGTTCAGTCAGTTAAGTGTCTGCCTTCAGCTCAAGTTATGATCTCAGGGTCCTGGGACTGAGCCCATGTTGGGCTCCATCCTCAGCAGGGAGTCTGCTTCTCCCTCTCCCTTTGCCCCTCTCCCCTACTCATGCTCTCTCTCTCTCTCTCTCTCTCTATCTATCTATCTCTAATAAATAAATAAAATCTTTTTTTAAAAATTGTGATAACACCAAATGCCAGCATGGAAACAGAGAAAAGCAATCTTCCATACATTGCCGATGCGAATGCAAAATTATACTTCTGGAATACGACTGGCAATTTCTTATAATAACTAAATATGCAAGTACCATATGACCCAGAAACTACATTCTTGGGCATCTACCCCAGAGAAATGAAGACTTATGTTTACACAAAAACCTACACATGAATGTTGATAGCAGCTTAATTTATCATAGTCAAAGCTGGAGACAACACAAATACCCTTCAACAGTGAAGGATTTAAAAAATCATGAAAAAAGACAAAAGGTGAATATGTGAGTTGATGGGTTGTGAACTGTTTGTGGGAGCTTTGACAATGTATACGTATATCAAATCACCACATTGTATGTTTTAAATACATTATAATTTTATTTGTTAATTATATTTTGATAAAGCTAAAAAAAAATCCTGTGGTATATCCTTACCTTGGAATAGTAACCAGCAATAATTAAGAACAAAATATTGATACTCACAAAAACTTTCATCATATTCCAACCTCAACAGAAGTAAAAGAAAATGGATTCTTCCCCTATGATACATGTTTATTGAGATTTTGAATATGATGGGACCTTACCAAGTCCAACTTCCTCTTCCAACAGATGGGAAACAGATGGGAAACCTGAATTTTGACAGGGAAGGGACTTACCTGAGGCCATACAGCTAGAAAGAGGAACCGAGAGCTGGTCAGATATGACAAACCAACTGGTTTTTTAAAATGGAAGTGATTATAACTTTGGGAGAAACCAAACATGTGTTAAGACTCCTTGATATCCAAATAGGGGAATTCTGTCCCACATTAGAGGTAGACTTGAGATTTTAAAAAGCTAGCAAAAAAAAAAAGAAAGAAGAAAAAAGAAAAAAAAATTCAGATAGGCTATCTAAAAACAAAGCAAGTAGAGGCCCATATTAGGGAAGAAATACTTACATAGATATCTGGAAAGATACTTTTTAAAGACTACATGCAACAGATAAAATGAAAAAGACTTCATCAACATTAAACTACAAACGAGTTACACAGACCTATAATCCTATAATTTGAATAATGTCAGAAGACCTAAACCCCAGAACCCACTATAAAAATAAATTAAATTAAATGAAATAAAATAAATCAGCAATTTAACAATAGTAAAAAATAACTAAGAATAGTTAGCAAAATTAAATGGCTTTTTAAATTGTTCTCTGAGAAAAGAAGAACAAGAGTCTTATCCATTTCTGAAAGCAGATGGTTTTATATTAATTTGACCAAATATGTTTGCAAAATATATTTTATTAAATATATTGTATTTATTAAATACATTATAGAAGCAAAATCAGCTCAGATTTCATTGTGCATTCTCTGTTGAAGAAATGCATCTGAGTCATAAAAGTGTACAACAAACCTGTTGCAGGGAACAGGGTGTAATATTCATCCATTCCTTCACTCATTCTCCCCCCCCAAAAAAAATATTTAGGCTCATACAATATGCTAGGTATTTCTCAAGGGGTACAAAGTGGTGTAAACATGGCACAGAAGATAAAAAAGTGACAAGGATCTAAAAGTGAGCAAAACCGGGAGACCTATGTTTCCTCAAAAAGTTCACTGATTTACTATAGGAGACATACTCATGCAATTGTCACCCAAATAAGTGTAAGATCACATTTCCAAAGTACTACAAAGAAGTATGTGGTGGTATGATTTGGGAAGATCTGATTTAGAGGAAAAGAGGAGCATGTCAGGACATGATTGGGACAAGCTTCCTTAGGGAAGGATCACTGAGCTGAGATCTGAAGATGAGTGTGAGCGAAAGTCCGATAAAAACAAGACAGAGAAGAGCCCGGCCGGCAGGAGGTAGTTACCAGTGCAAGATCAGGGAAGCAAGGTGCGCACACTCGGGTGCAGAAAGAAGACCAAGGTGGCCAAGGATGAAGGATGATGTAGGTGGAGGGCAATGTAGCTGCAGAGGTAGGCAGGGCAAGCCTGGGCTTTCTAAGCCACGGTCAAGATTTTAACTTTTATTCCAGAATAAAGGGAATTCAGTATAGAATGATATGATCAGATTCATATCTCAGAAGAGCAGCATGCACCTCAGGAGTTGCCCCAGGTGCCCAGTTAGGAAGCTATTTTCTCAGATGAGGTGAGAAATCATGTACTTTGAACTGGTATAGGAGAAGGAGCGTTAATAGGGAGGGGGAAATGTGGGGCGCCTGGGTGGCTCAGTTGGTTGGGCTCTGTTTTCGGCTCAGGTCATGATCCCAGGATTCTGGGATCAAGTCCTACATTGGGCTCCTTGTTTTGCAGGGAGCCTGCTTCTCTCTCGGCCTCTGCCTGCTTGTGTGTGTGCTCTCTCTCTCTCTCTGACGAATAAATAAAAAATCTTTAAAAAAAAAAATAAGAAGGGGGAAATGTGAAAACTATTTTGAGAAGGTATATAATCCATTGAATTTTTTTGATGGCTTGGATACAGAGTAAGATGTTCATGACTGTTTTCTAGTCATGGTTTGCCGAATTGCTCAGATGATGGTGCCCTTCACCAAGCTAAAATACGGCAAAGACGACCACAGTTGGGTGTGGATATCAGGAGTTCAAGGTAATTTGAATCATGTTTGAGACATCCCAGTGAAGATGTCAAATTGGCAGTTGGATACGTAATTCTGGCACCTAGAGGCAAGGTTTCAATCATGGAGGAGATTCTACGAAAGCCGTTTGCTGATTCCAGGATGTTAAAGTCTCCTACATATAGATAGAGATCAATATAGAGGTACAGATAGATAAAGATATCTAGTATTTACCAGGTAAAAAAAAACTACAGAAAAACTGTAGATAGAATCTTGGATCTATGGTTCATCATCTTTAACATTATTACTTTTTAAATTTTAATTAGCAGAGAATAAAGTCAGAATAAAAAAAGAATACCTTGAATCCTAATGTTTCCATACAAGTCCCTATCTTCTCAACTGGGGGTGATTTTGCAACTCCTCCCAAAGACATTCTAGTAACATCTGAAGGTCTAGTTTTGTTTTCACAACTCGGGAAGGAGGGAGAGAGATGGGGGAGGTGGTACTAAGACTATCTAGGGGGTAAAGCCAGAGACACTGGTAAACATCCCACAATGCCGAGGACAGCCCCATCCCTGCTTCCATCAACCAAGAAAGAATTTTCCGATCCAAAAGTCACTAGTGTTGCTGCTGAGAAAATCTGATATAAGTGAACAGGTTAGAACAAAGAGTCAAATATAGCAAAATTTAATACAGATCATTATTGCATTTTTATATTTACTTCCTCCCAGAATAAAGGGAATCCACTGAAAATCATGGGCAAGGAATTAAGTGTTATTTCCTTCCACTATAGTAGTGTTTGGAGGGGGTCTTCTTGTTCCTGCTACTCAGTTTAAGAAGAGAAACCCATTCCCACAGACTGACTTAAGTCTCAGGGCTTGTTTCTTTGTATAAAAAGGAGGTTGAACATGATGATATTTGTTGTAGGTAGAAAAGAGCCCCCCCAAAAGACATCCCCATTCAAATACCCAGAGCCATATCTGAATAAAGGACTCTTGGCTGACGTGACTAAATTGAGGGTAGTGGTGCAGAGATTACCCCAGATTCTCTAGGTGGGTCCTAAGTGCCATCGCAAGGGTCTTAATAAGAAAGAGGCAGAGGGAAATGACACCACAGAGGAGAAGGAGGCACTTGTGCCCACAGAGGAGAGACTGGACAGGGGATGCGGTTGTGACCCAGGGAATGCTGGCAGCCAACAGGAGCCAGAAGAGGCAAGGCATGGGTTCTCTCCTAGAGCCTCTGGAGGGAGCTCAGTCATGCTAATGCCTTGATTTGGGTCCAGGCTTACTAATTTCATACTTGGGGTTTCCAGAGCGAGGAGAGTATGCACTGCTTGAAGCCATCAAGTCTATGGCGATTTACTGCAGTGGCCATGAGAAACAAGCAGTTTGCTCAGGATGGATCTCGAGAAGAGGAACTTACCCTGTATGACCCAGGTGGTCTCTAAATGCAATGATATTCACCCTTATAAGAAAGATGCAGAGGGAGTTTGGGGGCAGACCCACCAAAGTGAAGGCAATATACAGAGGAACTTGAGACGCAGTCACAAGCCAAGGAATGCCAGTGGCATCGGAAGCTGAAAAAGGGCAGGAGATCATTCCCTAGAGCCCTGGAGGCAGTACAGCTGCAGACTTCTGGCCAACAGAGCTGTGAGAGAATAAGTTTCTGTTCTTTGGATCTACCAAGTTTGTGCTAGTTTATTGCAGCAACGTTGAGAAACTAACATAATATTCTATAATTCTTTGTTTTTTAAATGATTTTATTTATTTATTTGAGGGAGAGAGCACCCACACATATAGTCGGGGGAGGGGCAGAGGAGGAGGGAGAGGGACAAGCAGACTCCCCGCTGAGCACTGATTCCCAGGACCCCAAGATCATGAACTGACCCAAAATCAAAAGTCGCCCCTCAACTAACTGAGCCACCCAGGTGCCCAAATATGCTACAGTTCTAAAAATAAAATGGAGAGCTGTAATGTCCTAACAGTAGATAACTTTTATAACTTAAATAACCAAGGTTTCCATGTGCCTGTGCACTCAGAATTATGTTGCTGTCATAAGTGCACCGTAGCCTAGACTTTCTGAACAGAAGATACAGTGAAAAGAGACTGATGCCCTGTTAACCCCACAATATGATGGGTTCTCGGTGTTGCAATTATTTTAATGATTTTTTTATTTTTAAGTCATCTCTATACCCAACAGGGACTTGAACTCATAACCCTGAGATCAAGGGTTGTATGCTCTACTGACTGAGCCAGCCAGAAGTCCCATCTGAGCTAGAATTTTAAAAAACAATTGACATACTGAAATTTGCACAAAGAAAAAAGACCAAGAGGAAAGAGAAGCCATGCATATGCCAAAGTTGAAAAAAACTTAGTAGTATTAGCGCATACCTTGAAAAAATGATACAAGGAATATGGCCCTTGTCCTCAAACTACACAGAAGTCTGCCTTGTGGGGGAGGGAAGAGCTGATGTCCTCTTTGGCTCTAAAGATCAGGACGTGGATCGAAGGAGAGGCTACACAGATGTAGATTCAGGCTCCATAAATTAAAATCCTCAAATTTTTATGGAAATGCCCAAGTGGCACTGCAAATCTGACACCCGAGGTGGTGAATGAATGGTTACATACTGGGAAATGTTGTCTGGGGAACTCCTACAGAAAGTAACATCTTAGATGAGAAGCCCCAAGGACCCATTCAAATCTGACTGAGTAACGGCACTGCCATTAAGAAAGCGGAATAAGTCAATTTCTGTCCTACAACATCTGAAGATTTGTTCATTTACGGCTTAGCCTCTCTTTCTACAGACTGATAAATGGTGGCTTCTTTGATCCTTACTGAGACTATTATCATCCAACATGAAAGCACTCTTCACCTTCTCTGAACACTCCAAATTCTTCTTGACTTCCCCAGTTGCAGAGTCTAGTACAAATCCCAGCCCTGAACCTGGGTGTGATCAATTAGAAGCAGAACCAGAAAACAGCAGCTTATATTCTGTTTTCCTGTTAAATCCTGTCCCTGTACAAACTCACATTTGCTTTTCTAAAAGGGTGAACCATTCAACCTTTGCCTCTATCCTGAGTATTTCTGAACTTCATTTTGTAAAGCTTCCTGAGCTTTTCCATATGAATAAGATACACTTGGAAGGAACTGAACTTAGTTCTGTTTGTTTCTAACGTCTAATTAAATGCTAATCCTATCCTCCAGAGGGCCCCTGTCCTTGGCCAACTTACACTGTACCTTCTCTTCCTTTCCTCGTGTTCTCCAACCAACTAGACAAACAATACAGAACCCAAGGGAGAACTCTGAACCCTCCTCTTCAGCTTTGCCTATAAAAGAGAAAAGCAATCTAGAAATCAAAGAACCAATTATTTGAAAAAGAGAAAACCAAACCACTGGTTTGTCTAATATTTTAACTGCTTCTGGACCAGCAGAGTGGTTGTGATCTCCTTCCAAGCTGAAAGTGCTTTATGAATGGCCACTTTGTGGGCATGACCTAGTATGTCCATGGCTCCAGCCTACGATGTAATTACGTAGGAGAAATCAAATCTCTGCCAGTGGTTTCCAAGTATTCCACAGGAGCCTACAATTCTAATATAGGTTCCCCTTTTTAGGAAGAAATTCTTGAGAGGTACCATTATTATGTACTATCATATGCCTACCATGGTGTTACGATTTATGGTAAGAAATATATATTTGGTCTTCATTCACCTTCTTGGCACACAACTCTTAAATCTTCTGGAATTTGCTAAGTGAGGAGAGCAATAATGGTGTCTTCTGTTATGCTGATGATATAACATTTGGAAAGCCCTTAGGTAGTCTAAGGATGAGGGCTAGTTGCCAGGAGGCTTACTCATGTGATTAGAGAGTGGGAAATTTCAGTCTCAACATTGCACCTCAACCTCCAAGGAGGGGAGAGGAGTTGCAGGTTGAGTCAATCACCAAAGCCCAGTGATTTTTTTAAAAGACTTTATTTATTTATTTGAGAGAGAGGGCACAAGCGGGGCTGGGAGAAGTAGAGGGAGAGAGAGAAGCAGACTCTCCGCTGAGCAGGGAGCCCAATGTGGGGCTTCAACCCCTAACTCTGGGATCATGACCTGAGCAAAAAGGCAGACACTTAACTGACTGAGCCCCCCAGGCATCCACCAATGGCCAATGACTCAATCAATCATGACAATATAAGGAAGCTTCCACAAAACCCCAAAAGGACGGGGTTTGGAGGGCTTCCAGGCTAGGGAACACATGGAGATCTGGGGGAGAGTGGTGCACTCAGAGTCATGGATGCTCCATGCCCTCTCCCCACACTTTGCCCAAAGCATGTCTTCTATCGGGCTGTTCCTAGCCTATTTCCTTTTATAATAAACTAGTAATCTGATAAGTAAATTGTTTCTCCAAGTTCTATGAGCCACTCTGAACAAATTAACGGAATACAAGGAGATGGTTGTTGGAACCTCAAATCTATAAGCAGTGGGTCAAAAGCATGGGTAAGAACCTGGTTTTATGACTGGTGTCTGCAGGGCGGGGAGGGAGTTTGTTAAGACTGAGCCCTTAACCTGTGGGATCTGAAGCTAACCCCAGGTAGAAAGCATCAAAATTGAGCTGAATTATAGGATACCCAGCTGGCATGGGAGAAATCCTTGATGTGGGGGAAGGGGCTATACACTGGAATTGGGTGCAGAATCATACCCATCAAAAACACACTGCTGGCGAGGATGCGGAGAAAGGGGAACCCTCCTACACTGTTGGTGGGAATGCAAGCTGGTGCAGCCACTCTGGAAAACAGCATGGAGGTTCCTCAAAATGTTGAAAATAGAACTGCCCTATGACCCAGCAATTGCACTATTGGGTATTTACCCTAAAGATACAAATGTAGTGATCCAAAGGGACACATGCACCCGAATGTTTATAGCAGCAATGTCCACAATAGCCAAACTATGGAAAGAACCTAGATGTCCATCAACAGATGAATGGATCAAGAAGATGTGGTATATATACACAATGGAATACTATGCAGCCATCAAAAGAAATGAAATCTTGCCATTTGCAACAACATGGATGGAACTAGAGCGTATCATGCTTAGCGAAATAAGTCAAGCAGAGAAAGACAACTATCATATGATCTCCCTGATATGAGGAAGTGGTGATGCAACATGGGGGCTTAAGTGGGTAGGAGAAGAATCAATGAATCAAGATGGGATTGGGAGGGAGACAAACCATAAGTGACTCTTAATCTCACAAAACAAACTGAGGGTTGCCGGGGGGAGGGGGTTGGGGAGAAGGGGGTGGGATTATGGACATTGGGGAGGGTATGTGATTTGGTGAGTGCTGTGAAGTGTGTAAACCTGGTGATTCACAGACCTGGGGATAAAAATATATGTATATAAAAAATATATGTTTATAAAAAATAAAAAATAAAAAAAAAAAAAATAAGAAAAAAAAAAAAAAAAAAAAAAAAACACTAAAGTGAAGACTAAAGCACCCACTACCAGAAAAATTAGATTAACAGATTCTGAGACTTACTTCCATTGAATGCTTCCTCCTACCTAAACATTTAGGCACACAATTTTGACTTCAATTTTCCTGGAACAAAACTGATAACCCATTTTAACTAACATGCCAAATTTATTTCTGAAACACACAAACTAGCAAAGGTTTATTTGAATCCATTGATTGTAGTCTGCAAGTGAATTATGAAGTCAAGATATTCAACTTAAGTCTAACCTTGCATCTAAAAATTGGAAATGGTGAGGCGCCTGGGTGGCTCAGTCATTAAGCCTCTGCCTTTGGCTCAGGTCATGATCCCAGGGTCCTGGGATCGAGCCCCACACTGGGCTCCCTGCTCAGTGGGAAGCCTGCTTCTCCCTCTCCCACCCCTCCCCCCGGTTTGTGTTCCCTCTCTCACTGTCTGTCAAATTAATAAATAAAATCTTAAAAACATAAAAATTATAAAATTAAAGAAATAAATAAAAATTGGAAATGAAATGTTATACCCTAAGATTGTTTTGTTTTCTTTTACCTAAAACAATCCACTCACCAACCAACACAAATGCACGGAAATCCCAAAAGGCACATGATCATCACTAATAAAAATGACTGGAATGCATTTTATTCATGTAAAAATATGACGTAAATGCTGAATAATTATAAGTCATTATTTCAATCTGATTTGAGAGGCAAAGCATCTCCATTTGGCAAGACTTGTCCTCTGCTCCTGGTCACTGAGCAACCTTGAAATTCACTATCAACAATGACTGGCATCTTATTCACAAAAGCTTTCTTATTTTCAAGTTATAAGATTTTATGTCAGTATGGAAGAGTTCTTATTTCGTCCACCTCATGGAAGAGTCCCAAAAGTTGAGACAGTGAAGGTCAGAAATATTTTCTAGGAAGGAGAAAACCAACTTGGTTTCCATGAGCAGGATAGAGCATTCCTCCAGAGCAGGACCAGCTGGTGTATGAAAGTGAGTTCAGTGAGCCAATCCTCCACAAATACAGACTATCCATTAGCACAGAATATATTAAACTCCATTTTACCTCAAAGCTAAAGACTACATCTTTCCCTCATAAAGAAGTCCTGTGTTCTCTCAAGTATTACAGTGATTTTCACACTGTGTTCTGAAGGTCCCCAGGAGTGCGGCTCTGAGTCAGAATCATAGACGGGATCTTCCTCATGCAAATACAGACCATGCCTGGGAGACCTCATCGTGAGAAAGCCGCCCTCTCAACGTGAGACTTGGTGCAGATGCTGGAAGGGGTGGCTGTCAAGGGCTGTGCCTCCCTCACCCTCCTACCCACCAACCACGCTCATACATGTATTTGCATTTCCGGTCTAGGCACCTCCATTCAGAAGCCTCCTTGTGTGTGTTGGGGCGGGAAGGGCTGCTCTCCATTCCCCTCGACCCCAGGCCATCAAATGGCAAGAGGCTTTTATCTGGGGGCTCCTGGAGCAGTGAGACCATCCCCTGCCTCCATTTGTGCTGATCCATCTAAATGGTCATGCCGTTTTGGAAAGCCAAGAGCCCAGCATAACCACTCAGGTTATCAATCATGACAGACCACTCTCAGACCAGGGGGGGCTCAGCCATCACAGTAAAGGGGATCCTAAGACTGTATCAAAGTTGTAAAGAACATGATGGGCATTAACACATATCGTTACCAGAATGTTCCATTCAAGGAGAGGGAAGAGGTGGAAGCATATCTTATATGGACTCAGTGATTAACGGACACGAGGGTTCTTCCTAACACCATAATTGGCACCACATCCCAGTGCCTACTGTTGACTGAATACCCACATTGCAAACACACACCAGACCGGAAATCCTCATACGTTGTCAGAATTAATCCTTTCACAAAACCTTGAAGTATAATCCCCATTTACTGATGAAGAAACCGAAACTGGAAGGGATTGAATAATATTTCCAAGGCCACCCAGTCAATGAATTCCAACACCTTGACCAGTTTTATTACAGTCTATGCTTTCAACTCCTACTCAATCATTCCCTCCCCACGAACATTCCAACCTGCACCACCCAGAAATAATATCTGTTCTATTACTTGTCCCTTGTACGGGGCACCTGAGTAACAGATGACCCACAAAAGAGTATTTCCAGATAGTCAAAGCAAACTAGTTCTGACATGCTCAGATGTATGCAGGGAAACAAAGCCAACAAACAAAAACAAAACCCAAGGACCCAACCAAATTTTCAACCAGTCCCGGACCCAACCCATATGTGAGGTCTTTTTCAACTTTCTACCTAACCGTCTCCTCTCCGAGAATGAAGAGTGAACAGGAGGTCCCATCAGCAAACTGCAGGAACATCTGGTTTGACTTTTCCCCTAAACCAGTGATCACGTTCAGTTACTCCCCCCACATGCTCTTGCTTGCTGTGTGATCAAAAACTAGGTCTTCTGATTGTGACAATAAACTACAAAGATGTTAAAGAGCGGTCTGTGGGTTTTGAACACGCTATCATGAAGTTTCTACTGACCTGTATTTTAATGAATTCACTGTTAAGATCCAAATCCCAGAAAACATGACACACGATTTCTCCCTTCTGCCCCCAGGCTCACCCGAATACCTTGACAGCACTTTCTCACTCCCAGCCCACTCCAAGATGCTTATATTTCAGAAGAGAATGTAAACTTGAGGCAGCATAATACTTATAAAATTAGCCCACTGCCCAGCTCTTTCTCACTTGAGTTAATTTGCATCTGTGAGCAATTAAGCCAAGAAGGTATATTTCTGTGTCCCCGTGTGTGCCTCGTCTGTCATTTGTCAGTATGAATTCATGGTTAGCCACTGCCCAGAAAGGAAATCTCTTCCACTTCTCCACGGCTTTCAGGGTCAGTTAATAGAGCCCCATCTAGTTGCTAATCCACTCAGCTGAAATTCAGTGAACTGTCACTGTAAGTGGCTTAAATGGCAAGTTTGCAACCTACTGGGACAGGTGTCATACATTCTCCAAGCTCAACCCAAGTACAGATGCTCAGCACAAGTCAGGGCACAGCCGACTTACCTGGCGATGGCCGCGGATGACTAGCTGTTAGAGCAGAGACACCGCCAGTGTGAACGACCCTGTCCCGTTTTCTCAATCCGCCAGCTCGGTTTTACGATTGGCGGTTGCAATGCCCATTTCTTCTGCCTGAAAACAATAAAAATATCCGAGTCAATTCTAGCCAGACTGGCCTGTATCTTTCCTTATGGGACTCCAAGACCATACGAGGCAACAAGCACAAGAAAGTGGAAGCAGAACCTCTACCGAGCCTGGAGTGAGGGGACCCTGCTCGGCACCTCTCCGACACAGGATGCAGGAAGAACCCTCAACGTCCTCTAGGCTCTGTCCCCTAGGATGGTGGAGAGCAGAGGTCAGTGAGGCAAGGGACACGACTCCAGACAAGGAACATTTGTGTTTGTTTGTTTGTTTGTTTGTTTTTTTAATTTCTATTAAATGGCCGATTTTTTCCATTTTTATTATTATTTTTATTAACATAGAATATATTATGTGCCCCAGGGGTACAGGTCTGTGAATCATCAGGCTTACACACTTCACAGCATTCACCAGAGCCCATACCCTCCCCAATGTCCATCACCCAGCCACCCCATCCCTCCCCCGACCCCCAGCAACCCTCAGTTTGTTTCCTGAGATTAAGAGTCTCCTATGGTTTGTCAGAACGTTTGTACTTTAAAAAGAATTTCCTAGGATGACACTGACTCCAGCTCTCTAGAATGCTGGCACCTCAGGAATCTTGGTATCTCTGCAAACTCTTCCACAAAATAACAACAATAATAATAATGATGATGATGATGATAATTTTAAAAATTACATTATTATAATATAATGCTATAATACAATAATATTATAATAAATATGATTGTTGTTATTATTATTAATGGAGCCCTTACTCAGTGCTAGACATTATACTTACTGTTTCATTCACATTATCTCATTTTATCTTGCAACCCCAGCAAGTAGGCGAGAATCCTACCTGTGAGGCAGCAGATCAAAGCAGTAAGGGGATGGGCTCTGCCCCCTAGTAGCTCTATCACCCTGGACCTCACGGGGTGATTTTTGCAATTTAAGGTGTGGACCTGTAGAAAGCCCTCAGTCTGACTATGATCACTGCCACACCATCAGGGGTTAACTGGGAGCCGCAGAGCAGGGACCAGGGCAGTGGATGTGATCCAGTGGCTCCAATGAGACCCAGCTCTGAAGAGTCTAGTCTTCACTGCTAGTCAGAAAGCTGCCATATGCGAGCAGCCCTCATCAGACATGGTAGCACAGATATTCATCCTTCATCTGCTGTGAAGGTAGCCATCTACAGACCAGCAAAAGACAAGAGGGCGCCATTTCTCTAATAATGCCAAAACCAGACCCTTGTTCCTAGGAAAAGAAGGCACCCACAGTCCCTGTCCTTGTGCTCAAATTCTGACCCAGTGGCAAATGTCTATTCAAGATGAAGTTCCCTCAGTAAGACAGATACAGTTCTTGTCTTATCTGGGGTCCCCTAGAAGCAGAGCCTGAGACAAGGGTTTGGCAAACAAGATTTTTTGAGGGGGGGTCGGTGCTCCTGAAAATTCCTGAAGGGGAGAGAGAGAGAATCAGGCTAGGGAAAGGAAAAAACTGAACAGGGATGTAGTCTCAGATCAAGGGCAGCCTCAACCTGGACCACAGAGGATTCTAGAATATAAATCACATCACAAAGTTGTCCTCACCTTGAAGCGAGGGGCCCGGTCGTTTGCACCCTCCTATCAGTGAGTCATTAGCCATGAAGAGCTTCCAGGGTGAATGACAGCCAAGGGTAGTTCTACAGGAGGGGCAGAGGAGGTTGGGTGATAAGCCCTGGACAGCCAATCCCCATGGCAGCTGGGTGACTGGACAGGGCCGCAAAAGCACCTACTACATTCCTGTCAGGCACGGAGCTATAGAAACAAAGTTATTGCCCCTCACACCCTTTACACAAGTAGACTCCATAAAGAAAGAGTTTAGCACAGAGGATTAAATGGCTAATTTGCCTTCTTATATTTTAAAACCACCAACATAAAATCTCTGCATCTCAAAGATCAACCCAAGCTAAGCAGACTCAGCAGGGTTCTTTGTTTTGGGGGAGACATGATAAGTTGGAGCTCATGGCCACAAGAAGTTCCAGCTAACAGTCTTCTTGCCCATCCCCTGAATAAACCAGTTGTTCTGGCTTAGCTCTGCTGAAATGGACACAGGCTAAAGGAAATCGCTTCTGACGCTTATTGGCAGAGAAATTCAGGGTAAGGAAGAATGTTCTCAACCTTCCTTCTCTAAGGAAATTACAAGAGTGAGACAGTTCAGTTACAGGAGTGTAATTAATGTTACTAAATCACCGTTGGGGAATGATTATGCCTTGAATTTAGAGGTCACCTCCCCACAGGGATTCACGAAGGAAAAATCCTTCCCTTACATGGTCTTACTCATCTTGACGGCACCTCCTGTGAGACAGGCTGACAATCTGCTGTAGTGTGTGTGGCCTTCCTGGGCAAGCACACACATTTAATTTAGCATCCCCTGATGCTTCTCCTAGAGAACTGGCTTCCTGCACGCCTTTTTGCATCATGCGCAGCTCCAGCTTTGAAGACGTGTGACCTGCACAGTTGCACAGGGCTCCGCATTTAGAACTTCAGATGCTACCTTCCTGGAACTCCTAATAATTTTTAAATAAGGGGCCACATGTTTCCATTTTACACCGGACCCCACAAATCTTACAGCCCTCCTTGGGTGCCTAGCTTCATCTGAACCTGGGAGGTCTGTAAGAAACGGTCTCAGCAAGCTGACTATGGCATGTAACCTCTCCGGGGATTGTGCATCCCAGGGATGTGGTAGGCATTAGCCCTGCCGATCACAAATTTTGGGTTCTTCTTGCAGAACAAGGTAGAGATTGGCCTGGAACTTGCTGTTGATAAAATGTGAGCAGACTGTGATGATGCCACATCTGGGCAAAAGGTTTAGAGGCCAGAGCTCCATTTGCCACATCCCCTTTCTCCTGCCTGGATCACTAAGATGGAGCTTCTCTTGGCGAGTCCCTGAGAGAGATAGAGCCTGCAGACAACCTGCAAGGAGCATGTTCTACGAGCTAGATAAACTGCGGTTTGAAGCCACTGAGATTTGTTTTTTTCCCATAATGTGGCCTATCCTGATAGACACAGAGGATGATAAGCAGATTCTCAAAACATCCTTCGCAATACTTAGAGACAGAGCTGGGGAGAAAGAGCAGGGTGCGAGGCAACGATGTTTCCCATAATGGAGAAGGCTCCTACATAAAGGGAGGGATGGGTGGGAGCCCTACAGGCTACTGTTGAATTTATTTAGTCCTACTATTCACCACTGGACACAGAAAATACAGCATTAACAGGGTTCAACAACAAATCAGTTGTGTCACAGGAAAAAAAAAAAAGTGATACAATTTGTATGTTCTTCCATCCCTGCCATTTTGTTAGTCAAACACTTGACAAATGCAAATTGCTCCTTTCTGAGGGATGAGGAAAAGAGGGAAAGATAAAATGATCCTAAAAGACCCCAAAAACTTTCCTGGGGCTGACCAGTGAGGCTCAGCAAATACAGAGTATTTGAATGAAATGTCTGATTTGATATTTGTCTCTCTCCTAAGCAAGGAAGTCAAGGTCACTGTGAGGGTACAGTAACCTCTGGAACAGCTCTGTAAAGAAGGGTCTTGTCCTGCCTGCAAGCTGTAGCAGCTGCTGAGTTCTTTTATTCATGACCAATGATTCCAGAATGATTAAACTAGCATTGTAAATGTGCAGTCTATAGCAGCTGAGTGACAAGGATTAAGCGAGGTTCAGATTAAAATGCTAAGTGAGTTTGTCCCAAGATCAAGCCAGATAAATGGTTAACACTAAGAAAATACATGCTGAAGAAGAAGTGTAAAAACAACCACCTAGAGAAAACCTCAGAATAACAAATTGTACCAGAGAAAGTGTCTTGAATGGTAAGTAAGCCAGCGTGGGCTGAAATTACCTTTTTGAAAGTACAACTACTCAACGATATTTAGGAAAAATATACAGCAGACCAACAACTTAATCAGCATGCATGTTCACAGCAGATTTGATTCTGAGGGGAATGTGCCACCTTGGCATGAGGATTATTTTGAACTGAAGACAATCAAGGCCCATAAACTCAGGAAGAGATTTTAACTTTGTTCTCAACTACCTGTAAGAATTTAGATAGAGGGCTATCACCAGAGACAACTACAGAGTCTGGGCCAGTTGTGGTCTGCTGTGGGGAGCTGGACAGGGCCTGCTTGGTCAAAGCCCTCTCCATGTCCTGCTCTCTCCCACTGGCATGGCAAACATCTGTTTATCAAACATTTGCTCTTCCCATCTTCCTGTGAATTGTCTTCCTTTCCTTTGAAGCTCCAGAACCCTATTTTGTTCCTTAGCCCAGGATGGCATATAAGCTACTTGGCCTTGAGTCTCACATTCTGGGGCTCCCATATGTAAGAAATTAAATTTTTTTCTCCTATTGATCTGTCTAGGATGTAATTCAGGTAACAGACCAACCAAAAGAACTTGTAATAGTAGAAGAAAAAATTTTCCTCCCCTACAGTTAAAAAAAAAAGGGGGAGGGTGGAAAATACTAAAAATCTATTTCATTGACACAATAAATATTGATAAACAAATTTCAGAACAAAATATAAGTTGGAAACCAAAAATTATTAGAACTGCTAGCCTTCCTACTACAAAAGAATAAGAATGCTTTGCATCACGTAGAGTTTTTCTCCCAGGAAAGCCACAGTCAAAAGCCAAAGTGAATGTAAATTTATTATTTACCAAATAGTAGCATAACAGAATAAAAAGAAAACACCATGAGAAAAAAATCTGCACCCACTGCATGAGTAATGCCCTGAAATGTTTCTGTATAATGAATAGAAATAAAATCACATACCCTTTTGCCTTTAATGACATTTAAAGTAATGAGACATTGATGAAAAATAGGGTATTTGAATTGATACCTCAAACCTCTCTATCTGTGGCTTTCTCATCTTCTCTAAATCATCTCACATTCCATGGAACTTAATCCCACTGGTCTGCAGGTCTTTGCTACAACCCGCATTTTTGCCTGGGAATTTCCCCTGTTGATTTCATGGGAACAGTTCTTCTCAGACTCATCAGACAATCTTTTTTTTTTTTTTTTTTCCCTCATCAGACACTCTGATATGTGCTCCTGAGGGCTGAGTACATACACCTCTCACTCATGAAGCACTGAAAAGAAACAGTGGAATGGTGGTTCTCTTTGCACACTTGGTGACAAATGAGGAACACAGACGTGGCCAGGATAAGATAACTTGGAGACCCTACAGGGTACAGTGCTTAAGAACAAGGGCTCCGAGTCCATCCAACCTAAGTGCGAAATTCCTGTTGCTCTAGTTTCCACATCTGTGGCATGGGGATGGTAATAACACAAAACACCTCATAAGCCAAATAATCTTTGTACAGAACTTATGGACTATCTTTCACATAGGATGTCAGCAATATTGGCATTGTGATTACAGTGAATTCTCTCTCTGTGAAAAATCGAGAGACACACAAAGGCTCTTGGCTCCTCCCACCCTCCTTGAAGAATCACAGATTTCTCCTTATGTGCTAAGGATACTGATATAAAATAGGTGAACAGATGTGGCTGTCCCAAAATTGGACAGAAAGATAAAATATAGAATGTTGAAGAAAGGTCAGAAAGAGGCAGCTGCACAGGAAGATTAAGTAGAAAACAATATTTAAGGTCCAACCCCTGATGAGGTGTTAAATGGCCGGTGGGAGCGATCCCAGCTGTAATCCAGTTAACATTTAGCACCTAATTATCACTTCTCAGCAGCGTCCAGACTAGATAATTGTGAACTGCAACCTCCGAGCTACACAGGAAATGTTTGATGCTACTAAGCTGCAGATTCAATCATTTAACAGGCACTGGCTATCCAGGAGCAAGTAACAAGAGCTGTAGAGTATTATTACTCTACTTAACCAGTAAGGCATCATCTCTCCTTGGGCTCTAGCCCACAGTTCAGCTGATTTTCACCAAACAAGAAGTGGATGATTTTTTTTTAAAGGTTTTATTTATTTATTTGAGGAAGAGGAGAGAAACACAGCATGAGCAGTGGGCGGGGAGCAGAGGAAGAAGCAGACTCCTCTCTGAGCAGGGAGCCTGATGTGGGACTGAGTCCATTCTAGGACCCTGGGATCATGACCTGAGCTGAAGGCAGATGCTGAACTGACTGAGCCACCCAGACTTCCAGATGTGGATGATTTATACCAAGATTTCCTTCTAAATTGCCTTCATGATCAATTTCCTCATCTTTCCAATCTTCTAAAAATAATTTTTTTTCTAAGTATCTCAAAAAGACACCTGCTGAGGGGGAACTAATAATGACAAAACACAAGTCCTACTCAAAAGAAGCTCTAATATGAAATTTTAATAATGAACACTAAGGGAAAAGGTGAAGATTTTCCATATAATCCTAAAAGCAACCAAAAAAAAAAAAAAAAAAGGTGTGAGAACACAGAAGGCAGAGCAATTAAATCTGCAATGCTATTTATGTCACGTCTCAAGAATAAGTAGGAGAAAGAAAAGACTTTCTGGGCAGAAGGAAAGGCAAATAGAACAAGACTTGGGATGTGTGAAGTGGGAAGTAGGAAGTTTGTTGCATGTGACGCAGATCTGGGGGCGTGACGCTGGAGAGATGGGCAGGGGATGTGGAGAGAAACAGGATTTGAGGAATGTGGTTAAAGAAACCTAGACATTTGGATTTAAGGCTGTAGGTATTGGGAACCAATGGTGAATTGTCTTTCAACTCTGTTTTCTTTTTTTTTTTTTTTTTTTTAAGATTTTCATTATTTATTTGACAGAGAGAGAGAGAAAGAGAAAGAGAGCACAAGCAGGGGGAGCAGAAGAGGGAGAAGCAGGCTCACCCTGAATAGGGAGCCCAATGCAGGGTTTGATCCCAGGACCCTGAGATCATGACCTAAGCCAAAGGCAGACACTTCACCAACTGAGCCACCCAGGTGTCCGTTGTTTTTGTTTTCAAGATAAGAAAGTGACACAAAGAGCTGTTCATTTTGAAACATGACAGTAGGTTCAGAGGATATAGTAGAAAGGAAGGGAATGGGAATGATAAAACCAAGTAGGACATGGTTGTGACGGTCCAGGGAGGAAAGGTTGGGCTTGTGGGTAGTGGAGAGGGGAAGACAGGACAATTTCAAAAGACATTTATGAGATGCAACCCCAAGAAACTAGTGATATTGGATGTCTGGGATGAAGAAGGGAGTAAGTTAAGAATATATTTGCAGTGAGTCATGGGATGAAAACCATACTGTGGCGCAGGGAGGAATGGAAAAAGAGAAACCCTCGCAAGCAGCTTCAAGGGAATGGGAGTTTTTCCCTCATCTCCTTTATGGAGAAGGTCCATATCCTCAGGAAGACTGCGTGGGAGTCATGGGACGAAATGGAGGCTCGTCATGGGATAAAATGAAGCTAAAGGAGTCACCTCGGGTCTGCAGTTCACTAGCATGGCCTCACCTGAACCACCTCCATCAACCAGACAGAGGCCAGAAATTTTCAAATGAGATACATTTACCAGGTGCATGCTTTCGTCAAACAAAGCCAGAAAGAAATTGCTTCCAATAGCTCTGCCTTTACCTCAGTCCCCCAGAAAGCAGAGCCCAAGACAGACGTGTGTACAAGAAATGTGTCAAGTGGGATCCCAGGAGCAGGAAGGTTAAGCAAGGAAGAGGGCAAGCCAACAGAGATGTGTCGGCCCCTGCCACCGCAGCCGGTTGTTCAAACCTCCACTCATCCGCTGAAGATGTCACACAGACAAACAGCTTCCTTGCTTCTCATTTACCCTCACCATTACTCTTTCCGATATTCAATCACTGAGCAATCACAGGTGTGCAAAACACACCTGTAGCATGCAAAGAACTGCAGAAGTATCCATTGTTACCTGTACCCAGATCAACACATGCTAAAAGTTTTATTCTCCAGGTTCAAGAGAGCTGGACTAGCTGTGGGCAACCGTCACTTCCTCGATGTACACCTCTTATGCATCTGCACTGTACAGGATTGAATAGTGTCTCCCAAAATTCATGTCCACTCAGGATCTCTGGGTGCAACCTTCTGTGGAAATAGGACCTTTGCAGGTGCACCTGGGTGGCTCAGTGGGTCAAGCATCTGCCTGTGGCTCAGGTCATGACTCCAGAGTTCTGGGATCAAGAATTCACTCAGCAGCAAGTCTACTTCTCCCTCTGCCCCCTTTCCCCCCTGCTTGTGCCCAAGCTCTCTTTCTCTCCAATAAATATATAAGATCTTTAAAAAAAAAAAAAAAAGAAAGAAAGAAAGAAGAAAGAAAAGGAAATATAATTTTTGCAGACACAATTGGTTGTGATGAGGTCATATAGGATTAGAATGACCCCTAAACCCAATGACTGGTCTTCATAAGAGACAAGAAGACATCCAGGACACATGGGAGAAAAGAAGAATGTGAAAATGGACACAGAAGTTTTAGTGACACATCTACAAGCCAAGAAGCACCAAGGACTGCTTGCGACCATCAGAACCCGGGACAGAGTCATGGGATGGTGTCTCTCCGCCAAGCCCCCAGAGGCACCGATGCTGCCAATACCTTGCTTTCAGATTTCAAGTCTCCAGAACATGAGAAATTGTCTGAAGTCTCTCAGTTTGTTATGACAGCCCTGGGAAACGGACATTGATTTCAGTGAAAGTCCCCCAATCAAGGTAGAGTGTCTGGGATCCGTCCTGGAGCTGCCAAACCAGACCCCCAACTCAATAAAATACATCCAACCAGCTGGCTGCTGTAAATTTTCCAAAATGTTCCACCAACCTGTGACTAAACACTACATCTGCATCCTCCAAAAAACACACATAGAGTTTTATCCTGTAAAGCTGAGTTGAATATTTCTGCTACTGAATTATACTAACCTTCAGAAAACTTGAAGAAGGGCTCACAGACCGTCTCTCTCTCTCTCTCTCTCTCTCACACACACACACACACTTTTTTTTTTTAATCTGTAGGTGTTTTAGGGAAAAGGAGGTGGGGCATCCAACTCTAGTGCTTTTAAAATAAGGGCAAGGAACTGAACTTCACATTATAAAAATGTTCGGGTCGTATTAGGGTCCCTGAAGGGAGAGGAGAAATAAGGGTACGTGGATGAGAAGAAACAGGAAAAAGAAAGAAAAAGAACAGAATAAAGAAACACCCTATTTCATCATTGCTAAGACATACATTCTTTCACAGACGATGCTCTGAAATCAAGATGCATCGCACCACGGGTAAGGTTTTATGATCATGAGGTAAATGTTACGCCATATTTCGGTGAAGATCTATCTTCCTTTGACAATTTCTGGAAAGGTTAAAAAAACAAAAGGCAAGAGTATCAAAGCACACTGGAGTTGACAAAATGTGAGTAATAAAGAAGAAGACAAGAACTTCTGTAGAAGAAGACTTGCTCATTCACACTGGATAGTTCCCTGGGGGTTGGGTCATACCCTTGCCCTGGTCGCCCTGCTCAATGGGGGGTGCAGAATCTGGCTGTTAGACCCTAGAAAACGCAATCTGCTGTCAACCATGGCAAGATCTTTTTCTTTTTAAGGAAGAACCTTTGAGGGGGTGAGGGGATTTTACAGTTTTCACAGAACATGAAGGAATGGCCAGGAATATTAAATTGGGGGAAGACCCGGGTCTTTAGTGTATAATCTCGATTTTACAAACTTCGTAAAATTGAAAGACAAAGAAATTAGGTGATGTTTACTAGGTTGCCTTTCAGGTGCACTGAGAGCTGAGTATTTGAGACGGCACACGCATTTCCTGGGTTTTAGTGAGCCATTTGGAAAGACCATAGGTAAATTTATTACCTATGCCAAAAACTCGTTACACCATCTTTAATCTTTAAGGAGTCATGGACACTGCATTGCTAATACATAAGAGTTTCACTGAACCCTTCAAGCCAAATCCAGACTTCTGGTCTAATTGGATCTTGGTTCATACAATATGTATTGTGCTTTCATTGTGAAAAAATGCTGATTATTAGAACTCTGACCTCAGAGGCATGGCATACTGTACCTGTCCAACACAGCATAAACTCAATTAAGAATTAAATAGAACTTTTCAGGCATTACTGTCCAACTTCTTGTTGGACAGTAATGTGCAATTACTTGTCAACTGCTCTTCGGAAGCATTAAGCAGCTCCTCTGTAATTACTACGGCTGACGGTAATCCAGGGCTCAGCCACAGAAGTAGAACTCCGTCTGCTCCTTCAGGGCCTCACACCTGAGGCACAGGCTGTCCTCCACTCTCGTTGCCGGTCCTCTTTCTTGGACTTCCTTCATTAAGCTTCGGAATCGATACCAGCTGAACACAGACTTTCCTACTTCTATTCCCACTTGAAGCTCTTCAATTCCCTTTGCTATTAGAGATGCTGAGACTCTCTGTGGAAGACACTCCAAAAACCATGCCTTGTTTCAGACTGAAGCACTGGAGGTGCACTAACATGCGTTATGGCGCGTGCAATGGGGAAAGGACACCTCTGATGTCTGCCACGATCGGCCATGACCACTGTGACTTTACCACATTGAGCCACCAGTCACCAATCGGGCTACCAAGGGAGGGACACAAGATAAACGGTGAGAACACATTTACTCCACGGGTCCTCTCAGAGAAAGCAAGCATGGCTAAGCAGCCTGAGGGACCAGGGTCAGAAAACAGCAGAGGCAAAAGGAAAACATTAATAAAAGGCTACAGAGGAAATTTTCTCTTACTTAGCAATGTGGGTTGAGACCTGACATCTGCAGTAACAAACCCTCATCCTCTCTCTCTCTCTCTCTCTCTCTCACTCGTTCTCTCCTACACACACACACACACACACACACACACATACACACACCATCATTCCTACCGTTTTAGCTCTGCATTCAGGGAAGAAATAATATTCTACTTCATGACACCCATTATTGCTACAGTTTTGCGGTTAATGAGTTAATATATGCAAAGCATTTAGAAGTATGGCAGACATAGGGTGGGTGTCTGTGATTATCACGTATCAATTATTACCACCACATCCATCCATTTATATTTTTCACACACACACAAACACACACACACATGCATTATCAAGAGTCTCTTAAATGCCTAGCATGGAAGTAGGTGCTACAAAAATGAAGAGACACCAAATTCCTGGTTTTGAAGGTTCTGGTGTGATAAAAACACATGAAAATGGATGGTGTTTAAATCCTTCTACTAATCTGATGAGTTAAGAGCTGTTACATACCCATGAGCAAGTCGAGATTTGGAGAAGTGACTTGGGAATCCTGAAGTTAGGACTTGAGACCAGGTCTGTCCAAAGCCAGATCAGAGCTGTGGTTCCGAGAGCATGACGTGTGGTTCTTAGAGTTTTGAGGAGACTCCTGGGTCAATGGTTTGGAAAAGGAAACATAAGAGCGAGAAGGAACTAATGCTACCTGGGAAAATCAGGGAAATCTTCAGAGAGTAGGTGACACTGGACCAGAGAGGAATTTAAAAAAGAGAGAGAGAGAAGGCAGGGAGGTAGAGGGCCTTTCAGTTTAAGGAGCAATCCCCTATATCAGGGTTTGGGTGATGGGGTCCAGGGACATCTGAGAGCTACTTAAGTCCTCTGCTCCCCTTTCCTTGTTTGGGACAGTTGATCTACTCCCCTCAGGGATGATTTACTGAGCAACTACTATGGGGACAGACATCACATTAGGCACCATATTAGGCATCGTCGTGGATATGAAGAAGATTCCAAACCACACTCCATCCCCAGGGATCTTCCTCCAGTAAGACACTGAGCAGGTTAGCTCCCCCTTCACCCTCTTCTTCAGCATTCAAAATCCATGTGTTTCTCCCCCTGCCCTGGCGTGGAAAGCAGGTGTAAAACGTTTCTGGCTAGAGCACACTTCCTGTTGCTCCAAGACTTACTACTTTCTAGAATACCAGAATACGGGTTACAAAAAATCCTTTTATTTTCAGAAGAGGCACACATGTGCAGAAGAGGCACTTAGGATGAGAAACCCCGAGATGGAAATAGGAGGTGAGCTCGGGACACCTGCCGAGTAGCAGGGTCAGAACCTGAACCGAGGTATAGATCGAAGGTTAAGAAGCCTTCTCCTTGGAAGCTGGTAAACATGACGAAAGGCATCTCCTTGGTTCTGGGGATGGGTGGAAGGTAATTGGGAAATCTAAGTGGTTATTAATGAATTTGAAAATCTATTACATTTGCTCTGATTCTATGACACAACATAATTCCGTCACGGGCAGCACATTCTACTCGCCCCACAGCAATGTCCCTGGGTGAACGAGATGTGTCCCGTTCCTGTGGGTTCTCTAGTCAAGGCTGATGTGCTAACAGTCTGTGTGTTCTACCACCACGACTAAGGACAGCAGCAGCAGGAGCGGATAGGTATTTTTATCCTCATTAGCAGGTATTATTATCCTCATTTTACAAGTAAGTTGACCAAAACTCAGAGAAGTTTAGACAAAGGGAGAACTGACCAAACTTAACGTTCTCACTCCCACCCCCAAAGGAAAGGATCCCTCTAGGATACTGTTAACAGAAGAATCTTCCTAATGCAGATAAGCCATGATGGGATTTGCAAACATAATCGTTACCCGACTTCCCGGGGCACGTGTCCTGCAGGAAACCAGGTGTCCTGGAAGCGTAGTCACGGAGAGATGCCCTTCCCCAGAAATGAAAATCTGCTTACAAGACAAGTCATCAGAAACTTCCCGAAATGTAGCCCCCCTAGTACTTATTCACATCAATGGGGACTTAGACAGGGTGACCGAGACGAGAAGATACTAACTGCCCAGCACGTGGCGGGTTTGTCAGGGAAGCATCAGCAGGCAGCGGCGCTCACGGGGCTCACCAACCTTACCCTCTCGGTACTTCCAGGCTGTCCGTCACCCAGACTCCCGGAGGGACAGTCCGTCTACCTGCAGAGAATTCTCTCATCCCCATAGAATGGCCTGGGCTTTCCAGCGACGTTCAAATATTCTCTCTTGTCGTCAGACCGCGTCTCCCAACATCAAGTTTAGAATATCTGTTCGTGTTCTCTTTAACTTACAGCCGGTGTAAAACATGGATTCCTCTGACAGAAGGAAGGAGGAAAGAGAGGAAGACAGAACAGAGGGAAGAGAAGACAAGAGAAAAGAAAGGAGGAAAGAAAAGACAAAGATGAAACAGAAAGAGAAGCCGCGAGCAAACCTTTCCTTTTGCCCACGCGAGGACCTCGGGAGGCACAGGGCACAGCGCCTGATCCAGACTGAGGAGGGCGGCACGGGGACCCGTTCACAAGGGGGCACGGCCGCCCTCAAAGAAACAAGAAGGATGAATGTGTCCCGCCTGGCAGTAAAGCCTCCTGTGTAGGTCTGTCTCCCCTACTGCTCCCCACCCCCACACACATTTTTATGTTATTCATGGTCATTTGAAGAACTAATCAAGTGCTAGATGAGGTGTGAATTTGCAGGTTTTGCCTGTAGTTGGCAAGCCTGCCTCCTGACAAATTAATTACCTGCGAATACCTCCCAGCAGCCCAGGACCTTCTCAGATGAAAGAAAGGGGAGAGCAGGCGCTCAGCATTTCGAAAGGCAAGCCTAGTGCATGGAGCCATGAAACCACACGGCTCTGACCCGGAGCCAGGACGGAAAGCCTGCTGTGGGTTCCTGGCGACCTTGTTTTCATCAGCATCAGTACCACAGGGCCCAGGGCCTGGCACTGCCCGCAGAATGGACAGAATCGTTAGTGCGGGGCAGGAGGACGGAGAAGTCATGGGGGCAAAGGAGCTCTAGAAGGAGAGAGGCCGCCCGCGACTGGGAGGCGCAGCCTGGGAAGTTCTCCAGGGGAGGGAGAGCGTTCAAAGGGAGAAGAGGAGGAGGAGAGGAGGGTGAAGCTGCAGGATCCACGGCCTCGTGGCCTCGAGGAGCACCCTACCTTTGCCGGGGTTGGAGCAGTGGCTTGTGGCCCCTGTGCAGGCAGAGCTGGCTCTCACTACAGCAGCCCCCTGATCGGCAGGAGCTTGCTTCCACGGGGCCTTGCAATTTCTCCTTGTTCCACCGAGATCAGAGCCTGGTTTTCAATGCCTCAAGGGCAGGAACCAAGATGGTTGTTTCTTGTATAGCTTCCTACTGAGCCACACAGCATTTGCATAAAGTTTTAGGGCTTACAAATGCTTCTCAGGTACCAGCTCACTTGTTCTCGGCCATAACCTTGGTGGGGGGGGGGGGGGGTCTGCTGTTATTCTCCACAGTGTTCAGTGTATACATGAATGCTGCTTTACCTGTGGACGGTTCGTCCATTTTGTTAAAAGGCTAATGTGTTTTTCTTATTATACTGGGTACCCATCACCCAGATATAGAAGAAGAAAACATGTACCACTTTGTGAACCTGTAAACTATATTATAGGTTAAAGGTTTGGAGAATTTTGAACATGGGTTTGAGGTTAGAAAACTTCCAAGGAGTATAAAAAAATGTGGCAAGAAATGAGGTTCCATGAGATTGGCCTTGGTCTTCAAGTAAATCCAGCTGAGAAGGGGAGCTCCCTATCAGCCAGAATAAGTGGTTCTCCGGTCCTCGTGGACTTCGAGCATTATCTGTAGTTGAAGTAACATGTCTCATCTGCATACAGCTATTTTGTGAAAGATCAAATCACATTTAAGAATTAAGAGGGGGACCTGGGTGTCTCAGCTCAGGTCATGATCTCAGGGTTGTGGGATCGAGGCCCGCATTGGGCTCCTTGCCCAGCAGAGGGTGTGCTTGAGATTCTCTCTCTCTCTCTCTCTCA
Source organism: Mustela lutreola (assembly GCF_030435805.1). NCBI lineage: Eukaryota > Metazoa > Chordata > Mammalia > Carnivora > Mustelidae > Mustela > Mustela lutreola. The sequence continues at coordinate 154,336,339 of NC_081295.1, forward strand.
AATAAGCAAATAAACCTTTTTTCTTTTTTTTTAAAAAAAGTATTACTCCACTCACAGTAGCAGTTTGTTCATTGTATACATTCTCGAACAAGAGTCACTAGATGAACCACTGCTTCCCCCGAGAGCCATCACTTTTCAAAGGGCCCCCATGGGGTAGTTGATCTCACTTATAGGGTCAGATATTTGAATGGCCCCTGGGTTCCTGAGTCCCAGACGATCCTCAAGAAATGTGTGAGCACGGCAGGTGTTGGATCAGAGTGTGTAAGGATCACCCACAGATGACACGAATGATGAGAGATCTCCGGAATCAACGGTCTCCTTGGATCTCTTCCGCACTATGTTCTAAGGAGACTCCATCCAGGGAAAAGTCTCCTCCAAGGAGAGAAGGAATAAACAGAGGAGATGGCTCATGGTATCGCTGTAATCTTTGATCGTCCCAATCACCCTGTTTGGAGCTCCAGAAAATGCTCTGGCAGAAATTGGAGAGCAATCTTCAACATCCTTGTCATTGACCACAAAGATACTGATGAAGTCCCAGAACCTAAGTCAGGTTCGGTGGGGTGAGGAGGTTCGGAGCCGACGACTAAAGAAAGAATTCTTAAGACGTCGTTGGTGCAAAAGGTGATTTATTAGAGCACGGGGACAGGGCCCGTGGGCAGGCGGAGATGCGGCTGCCCCGGGTTGTGAGGGGTGGTTGGTTATATACGCAGGAGTTGGGTAGGTGAGGACAAAGGGTTATTGGGGCAAAGAATACTATCAGGATATTGAAGGCTTAGTTACTATTAAGTAAAGACAATTGAGAGTCTCCTGGTGGAATGTTACATTCCTGCCATCAAACATCCTTGTTAATGAGATTTAGGTTTAGAATAAATTTAACTTTATTTGCTTTTCCTTCTACCTCCGCCTCCTTCGGTTTTTATGGAGGGGAGGGTGACATTAGGCTTGAGAAACTGAGTTCTGTGTCTTTGGAATTTGGGCTATTGATAAGGTAACTTCTTTGTTTGTAAATCTCAAGGACATTTGCAAACCAAGGGAGACTCCTGTCTTGTAGGATTGTGATCTTAGCAAGTTAACTATTTATCATTTTATGGCAGTCAGGGGTGCCTGAGGAATGCTACACCTATGGAGGGGAGCGGATGGAAGGGGGGGGGTGCAAGGCGCCAGCTCTTGCTTTGTCCTCAGCCAGCCTCCTGTTCCCTCATCAGATACTACTTCTCCCCAACGGAACCCATGTATTCAGTATGATTCCAACCAGAGCCCAGCTAAGTGTCTTCATGTAACATTCAAACCGATCCTAGAATTCGTTTGGAAGAGCAAATGGGCCAGAATAGCCAAGATAATTCTCTAAGAGAGCACAACTGAATCGAGCCCTCTCAGTGTCAGGACATATTAAAAATTACAGTAATTACATGGTAGCAGTGAAGGAATACATAGATTATTTCAAGAAAGAAAACTTAAAATGGATTCATGTATTGGTAGGAATAATATTTCACAAAAATGACGCTTTATGAAGAAAGAGTAGATCAGTGAGCAAGTGATACTGGGAATACCAGACTTCCTTTCGAAACAAAATAAAATTTGTTCATATGGAGATTCCATATGGATTAAAGACAGAAATATAAAATATGTATCTGTAAAAGTGATAAAAAAAATAGTAGACAATATCTCTGTGGCTTTGAGGGCAACAGAATTTCTCCTTAAGAAGCCAAAAAAGCAAGAATGACAAATTTAACTACATCAAAATTTAACACTTACGTTTACCAAAAGACACCACAAACAGACGTGAAATATAAACAGACATTAGGATAAAATATTTGCAACATACAGAACAATGGATTAGTATTCCCTACCCATTAAAAAAAAAAAAAAGTCAAACAAGCCAGTAGAAAAATGGGCAACATGTATTACCAGGCAAGTACCAGAAAAGAAAATATAAATGGCCAATAAACATATGAAAGGATCCTCAAACCCATTGGTAATTAGCTCACTAAAACATATGATATACTTTATCCATTCATCTGTTGATGGAAATCTTGTCATTTGCGACAACATGGATGGAGCTAGAGCGTATCATGCTTAGCGAAATAAGTCAATCGGAGAAAGACAACAATGATCTCCCCGATATGAGGAAGTGGTGATGCAACATGGGGGCTTAAGGGGGTAGGAGAAGAATCAATGAAACAAGATGGGATTGGGAGGGAGACAAACCCTAAGTGACTCTTAATCTCACAAAACAAACTGAGGGTTGCTGGGGGGAGGGGGTTTGGGAGAAGGGGGTGGGGTTATGGACACTGGGGAGGGTATGTGCTTTGGTGAGTGCTGTGAAGTGTGTAAACCTGGCGATTCACAGACCTGTACCCCTGGGGATAAAAATATATGTTTATAAAAAATAAAAAATTGGTGAAGAAAAAGCATTTGACAAAATCCAGCATCCGCTCCTGACTAAAACGCTGCAAAGTATAGGGATAGAGGGAATAATCGTCAACTTCATAAAATGTTTCTATGAAAAACCCACAGTGTATACCATCCTCAAAAGGAAAAAGCTGACAGACTTATCAAAAAAATTTAAGGTGATGATAAGTTTGACAAGAAATTAGGGGAAAGGTCTCTCTCATGTGCTGTGGTTATTATTTAAACTGGCACAGCCACCTTGCTGCTCAGTGTACAGATCTGGCTGAAGCTAAAAGATCTATGTGCTTTACGAACCTACATATCTCATTCCTGAGGGCTCCCCTACTTGCATGAGTGAGTTAGGAAGGTGTTTGTTCCAACACCGCTTGTGCAAGAGAAAAACCAGAATTAACCCAAATATCCATCAACAGGGAAATGGTTTTTATTAATACGAGACACACATAATAGGGGACTCTGCCGTAGTTAAAATTAATGAGGTCATTCAAACCTATTAACCTGGATAAATCTTGAAAACATACTGTGGGGGGGGGAGCTGCAGAATAATGCTAGATGTATTTTCTAAAGGAAAAGAAAGAAAATATATATATATATATATATATTTATAACATATATATTATATATGTGCATGCACACACACACACACACACACACACCTCAATGCCCAGCAAAAGACCAAGGAAGACACAAATGCGCAAACACACATGTAAGCAGCAGGAGTAATTACCTCCCAATAGTGGCCTAGGATGCTAAGAATGAAATTAGAGAGGATGAATAGCTTGAAGGGCACTTTGGCCTTTCTGTAATATTGCAATATTTTTGCAGAGATAATATATTTTTATGTAATTAAAATTTAATCTAAAATGAACACTTTTCAATAAACAGTGTTCGTTGAAAACATATGGGTCAGACACTGTGCAAGGTGATTTATGGGCATTATTTCCTCTGAAGCTCAAAACAAGCCTCCCTGTATTATTATTTCCATTTTACAGATGAGAAAGCTGAGTCTAACAGAGAGGAAGTCATGGGTCTGTTCTATCTACAGTTTGCTGCCTTCTCTTAGAGTTAGAAAGGTGCTTGGAAATGATATGTCTTAGGGCACCTGGGTGGCTCAGTGGGTTAAGCTTCCAAATCTTGGTTTAGGTTCAGGTCATGATCTCAGGGTCCTGAGATCAAGCCCCACCAAGGCATGCTCCCTGCTCAGCAGGGGTCTGCTTCTCCCTCTCCTTCTGCCCCTCCCCTCACTCACACTCTCTGTCCCTCTCTCTCCCTCTCAAAATAAATAATAAAATAAATGTTAAAAAAAAAAAAAAAAGAAATGAAATTAAATGACACATCTCCTTACCATACATAAGCATATGTCTTTCTCTAGAATAAGGTATCAGGAATTTTAATTTCTGGGCCATGAAGTAAACATAGATTGAACTTCGACAAATTTGATCAACCTGAGCCCCCAGGGTTGGCACACCCGTTGACACTAGGCTAAGCCTGTCACTTTTCAGAGGAGGATGCTCTGGTCCAGGGACCAGAAGACTAGCCTCAACATCTCAGGTCAGCATTCCCCAGCACGATGTGACATCCTGTCCCAGAACCTCATTCCAGTCCCAGACCAACGTTTCACAAACGTTGGAGTCCACAGGGCAGTGGTTAACCTCCATTAGGTGAGACTCAAAGGCCAAACAATGTTAATCTTTCACCGAAGGGATCCTGCAGCTACTGGCAGTGGGTTTTAATTGGGTTTTCTATTAAGGCGATTTTCTTCTCCGTGACTTATCATAAAGAAAGGAAACAATTAAGTTTCATTTGGAAACACTAGTGAATTATTTAGCAGGAGTCCAGCAAAAAGAAAACATGAGCTCTGTTCGTCTCATCTGAGTTAGAAGAAGAACTAGAAGAAACAGCTCAAGACAGCAAGAAGGCGGGGGGCATGCTGGAGAGTTGCGGCTGTCCACACGAGCTCCTTCATTCCTGGGGACCTCCCACCCCAAGCTGTCCTGGACTGATTCACAAGAAAAAACAAACACTTGGTAAATTCCATTTTGGCCAGCCTTGTCCCTGTTCTCCACTGGCTCAGGTAATGAGGATCAGTCCTTCCGCCTGGTCTCCAAAGCTCATTCTATGGATCTCTCCCTTTCTGGCCTTTACCTCTATTTTCCAACCGAAATTGGGTGTGGCTAAGTCTCTGTGCTTCAGAGATGTCCTTTGAGGAGCCCATCCCTGTGAACTGTGTGCCCCGCGACCTCTGCACAGAAGTCTTCACTGGAGAAACCAGACCCGGGCTGTCCTCACACCAATAGCCCCAACATGTCCCAGCATGTTCTCTACGGATCTTAACGAAGCCCGGCAGCAGACTCAACCACAGACACAGTTTACGTCAACCCATGTGATGGAGAGAAAAACATCATAACTGAAAACAGCCATTTCTGCATGGGAACAGAATAAAAGGACACTTCTCCGTGAGGAAAGCTTCCTGAGATAGTGGTCTGCCACTAACTCTCCTGAACAACCCAAAAGCACACAGACCACATTAGCAACTGATTTGTGACATTTGCCAATTTCTGTGGTGTAAAGACTCCTAGTGTAGCCAGTAAGCCCCAAATTCCTGAACACTTCATGAAGAGCTCTTTCCAGTCAGTCCCGGAAGGCTCCGGCATGCAGAGAACTCTCACTGGATTCTCGAATAACAGAGGTTAAGCCCCCAAAGACAAAAAAACAAAGAGCAACTGAAGTAGCTAGCAGCTGGCTCACGCTAGGAACACAGCAAGTAGAGGAGTCTAGGAAGAGAGGCCAATGAAAAATTCCTGGACCACTTCGCCCAAGGCCTTTTAAAATCCAGTAGGAGATGTTCCTTTGATGTGAGTGATTTGCAACGTTGTAATGGAAATTCCCTTAATAACTCTGAAGCTTCCATTAAAGTCAGGCTCCATCTCCACCCTGTGGGGATGGCATTCTTGGGAGCAAGAACATACCAGGAGGCATCCAACAGGGAATTACATGAGAAGGAGAAAGAGGAGCCACACGGCGCCAAGACAATGCCAGGAAACTGGGTGGTTAGGAAGAACAGGTATGCAGAGCTGAAGAAGGAAAACAGCCCATTCCACAACTTCCATCCAGAAGTGCCCCAGAGAGCCCGGAAGCTGGAGACATGAGGGTTCAACTGCGTTCTAGCTGACCTCCAGGAAGCAGAGTGACTTCGGGGTGCATCTGTATTACCAACTCTAATGGCTTTCCTTCTTATTTTGTCTTTATGTAGCATGTGTGTCTGTCACACACACACACACACACACACACACGGACAGACTGGAAGAGTCAACGTTCCAGGGTCCATTGGACATAAACCCAGCAGAGAATGAAATTCAGCAGCTGTGGGTACATCAGATCCGAAACAAAGTCTCAGAGGCAAGCAAAAGTGAGGAAGAGGAGAGAGGTTTTTTCCAAAGGTGAATCTAGTCAAGTAGGACCAAAACTCAGTGAGTTGCATTAGAAGAGCTGCAGAAGGGCAAGGCCAGCCTCCTGGTAAGGGACCTGGCAGCCAGAGGGGCAGGTCTCCACAGGGGGCACCTCAGCAATGGCTTGTGGTCAGAAAGCTAGCCGCGATGCTCATGGCCAGGCATGGGGGTCCCTCGTCCATACGGCTGTGACCGTGGCTGCTGGAAGGAAGCAGAGGTGATGGCCAGGGCCAGCTGACAATGTGCTCTGGTGATTTTAAGGGTCTTTCGGTTCTGCTCTTGGGGCCAAAAATGCAGCCTACCAACTCCCTTGATTAAACTACAGGTGGCAAAGTTACCATCTTTTGTCTTTCTTCCTTCCCTGGGAAACTAGTTCTCCCAGAATCTCCTGCCGGCCGCAGGTCCGTTCCAGCTGTCCCCGAGCAATGAGCCTGTGGACATGCATTGGGCACCTGGCTCCCACCCTCCGAAACCATCAAGGAGAGCATGACACAGCAGCTTTGGTGAGAGGAGAGGAACATTTTAACGGACAATGTGATAATTAGCAAAACAAAAGCAGGAAACATCCTGATCACCAGCCACCCTTGGAGCCTAGGATCAGCAGCTGTAGGGCAGAGCAGGAGTATCACCGCTGGCTCTCTGGAGTGGGGTCTGTCCCCTCCACACTGAGCAAGATGATCTAGGATGCAACAGACTTACGAGAAAACGGATTATTTTGAAACACTGGCACATTTTTCTCACAGAGATAAATTCTTTCGGTCTTCAGCCTCACGCGGCTTGGAAAAGCACAGGCGTGGCAATTAGCATGCTGCCCGCACGCTCAGGAAACCACACACAGTCAGATGCACCCTGGAATTCATCTTGCTGATTTTATCAAGTCTCGCTCAGTTCTAAATTACTGATTCTGAGCTCAGAAAGGGCTCCACGGGGGGCTGGAAGAGGTCATTTGGATTCCCAACGTTTCCACGTCCTCCTGCATCGTCTGGCCAACACATTACTTGCTGGGGAAATCAGGCAAGAACCTCAAGTATTGAATCATTTCCCCAAGCCATCGCCTCCTCCCAGCACCCCCACAGCCCTCTCAGCCTAGCCTCCGCAGGGGGTCTACCCACACCCGGCCTCACACCTTCCCAACTTCCACAGAGCAACCCAAAGAGACTGTGCTCCAGAACACATCTGATGATCTTCTTGCTCTGTTGAAAACCACACAATAGGTTTCTATTGCTCCTAAGATGACGCAGAAGGGCCCACGTGCCTTGGCCTCCCCTCCAGCCACAGCTCCATCCCTCACCGCTGTCCCCACCACGAAACCCCCAACCCCTGGTTCCCGCCATCATAAGCGCCAGGGCCTGGAGCAACCCCTCTCTCCCATCTGTAAACTTTCATGCCCGGTGCTCCTCTGGCTCATCCTCTTGTCCCTTTGCCTAGTTAGGTCTCGTGCACTCCCTGCAGGGCAGACGAGGTTTATTCTGGGAAGACTGTCCTGACCCCAAGCTCTGAGTGAGGAACTCACCAGCTGTGGCCCGCATCTGCCCCGACCCCATCTCCCTGAACACTGTGATGGCTGGCCTGCTGGCCACGGCCGCACTAGCTGACTTCTTCTGGCAAAGCCAGGCACAGGGCTCGTCTGGTTCACAGACACCTCTGCAGCACTGGGCATAAAGCCTGACCACAGAAGTTACACAATCGGTATCTGCGGATAGATACAGGAAAACAAGAAGTATTGACTATGTATAATATACTCCATGTGCATTACGCCAAGTAAATTAAAGACAGACAGTGATGCACAAAATCTTAACGTTTTTCCTCAGTGTCTGAGTTTTTTTTTCTTTCAAATCTCTGAGCCCCTCACAACTGTCAGGTTAGGGGTTCGACGGGTAAATCTTGGTTCACAACCTCAGGGATTTCCCAGATGAAATCTGAAATCCCTACCTGGAGGGCAGGGAGACCAAAGAAAGAGGAAGGCTCTGTAGGTGCATGGGGGGGGGGGGGGGGGTTCTAATGCACAAAGGAACCTACACACGAGGCTTGTTCCCTGTGGCTGCCCAGTCAGTAGACCTCCCCATCTGCCCACAGGAACCTTAAACATTTATACAAACACACATACAGTCCGTATGGTCCCATACAAAACCTTACTCTCAAGGCTGTGTCCTTGAAAATGGTCCCCACTGCGGGAATGGCGGTACATTCAGGAGCAGGGGAGGGGCTCATGAGCCTGGGACCAGCTCTCTGGTCAACCTGTGGTCACGTCTTCTTCTTGATGATCTCCAACAGCAAGCCATGAAAGCACCTTGTCCCAAGTCCTCGTGCAAGGTCTTGCCAAAGCAAGCGCTAGAGTTCTGACCGATTCTCTCTGCTCTAACAGGCCCCCCCCACTATTCTCATGGGAGAAAAAAGTCTGATTTCTACCAAAGAAAAGAGTCTCACAGGATTCCCTGATGCAACCTTCAGACAGTGAAAGACGTGATCATGCAATTTGTGATTCTCTTCAGAAAATCTTCAGGTTATCAGGAGACTTCTATCTGTCTTCAAATTCTTGGGAGAAAAAAAAATTCATATTGTGGACAATCTCATTTACCCATTTCATTTTTTTGTAAGAATATATTCAGGTCAAAGGACAAGAAACTCTAAAAATTAAAAAAAAAAATTTTAAAAACAGCCATTTTCATGACACGACGCAACATCAGTCAGAGTTAAAATGCAGGGAGGAAGCCACCTGCGGTCGAAAGGGGAAACTGACCAGTCAGAGGTCTCAGCTCACCTGCTTCTCTGCCCTCTGAACTTGCTGTTCCTGAACAGCCCTGACACATCAAAGTGCCACCCACACCCAGCACGTACCAAGAAGCCCTAATTACCTCTTTGTCAGAGAGAAAGAGAGAGAGAGAATGAGGGAGGGCGAGATAAAAACCAGAGCCAGTCTCTCCTAGGACATCCGAGCACTGCCTCCAAGGGAACCAACTCAAGTTGCAAGCATTTGGAAAGCGTTTGGTGAAGACAGCCCTTCTCACCTGTCCTCCTTACAGAACAGTCTGCAAGCGTTTCTTAGCAGCAAGAAATCAACCAACGAGAAATCAAGTAGCCACTCTGTCCCCTGCCCCTGTGTTTGGTGTAGTCCAGAATTTGAGAAGGTCCATTAGGGAGAACCTCTGCCCTCATGGAATTTCAAATCTTGCAGGACAGCCGAAACACATAGAAGGAGGGAGAGGTACACAGATAGGGACAGGGAGCTCCCCACTGAAAATTAAGACATGACTTCCAACTTGCCAAACTGCAGTGAGACACCACGTCACACCCGCGAGAAGGACTAAACTCAAAACGGCTCAAAACACCACCTGGGCCACTCTCATATTGCTGGTGGGATTCCGAAATCGGTGCAACCACTTTGGAAAACCTGTTTGGAAGTTTTTCATGGAGCGAAACATACACTTGGCTCAAACTGCCACTCTGGTGCCCAAAAGAAATGAAAACACATGTCCACCAAAAGACTTGCATGAGAATGTTCATAGCATCCTTACTCACAGTAGCCCAAACTGGAAACCACCCAAATGTCCCGTCATCGGGAGGGAGGGATAAATAAATTGGAGCATCTCCCTGTAATGGAGTGCTTCTCTGTGACTGCACGACCGATCTACTGACATATGAAATAGCATGAATGACTCTCAAAGTATGTTGAGTGAAAGGAGCCAGGCACAAATCCATAGATATGACATGATTCCACTTATATGAAATCCCAAACACAGGGAAAACGAACACATTGTGATAGAAATCAGAAAGTTGTCAAGACCACAAAGCATACAGAGAACTCACTGAGGGGATGGGAGTTTTACGTATCTTATCTTGGGTGGTAGCCACAAAAGTGTATGTAGTCATCAAAATGCACCAAAAACCCATAAGTTTTCTTTTGCGTTAATCAGTTCTGAATTAAAAAACATAAAAGACCTAATTTGGCAGGTTAGTGACACAAGGCCTGTTCAGGGTTCCCAGAACTCCCTGATCTCTATGACTTAACTGCCAAGAGGTCCGGCCTTCTTTATATGCCACAGATCTCCCGGAAGAGGGACTTCTAAACATCTTCAGTCTGTGGGGGTAGATACGGTACTCAGAGAAGGCAGCTATCCCATCTTACAACAGGAAGCAGAAGTTCAGAGAGCTTAAGCAACTCTCTCAAAGTCACCCAGCTGGCAAGCAAGAGAATCAACACTCAGTATCACATTACCTGTGTCTAAAGTTTATTCTTCTTCCAATATTCCTATGACATCATTCCAGAGCGTAGAAATCAGTGCCAGGATCCTGCATCCGGCATGCCAAAAGAAGGGAATTTTATGACCCTAAGAGCTCCTCAGGGAAGGGGAGATTAATATCCATCGACATGAGTGTAAGGAAATTTACTCAACACCACAGAAAGGCACTCCTTTGTCATAAATTCAATAAACAAATCTTAGCATCCAAAAGATATAAAGACCTCCTACAACCTAGTGAAGAAAAATACCAACAATCCACAGAAAAATAGCTAAAAGACATAGCAGCAATTTACAGAATATAAAAGCCAAAAACAGTCTTGGTAACAAAGGAACACAAAGTGAATAATGAAATATGAATTCTGTCCATAAGTTTGTCAAATGTTTTTACAGATTGATAATATCCTGTGTTGGCAGGAATATGGACTCACACATACAGTGCAAGCGAGTATAAATTGGTACAACATTTTTGGAAGACAATTTGACAGTATCTAACAAAATATAAAACATAAATTCCCTCCAACTCACAATCTCACTTTCATCTTACAGAAACACGGACACAAATCCACAGTGACGTGTAGGAAGATTTTCATTAAAGCGTTGTTTGCCACCGGGACAGTTAGAAGCAATACCCATGCCAGTGAATAGGGACCGAGTAAACACACGATGTTGAATTAGGTAATGAAATACTATGTAACTGTTAGAAAGAATAAAGTGGTCTTAAAATGGCAGAGGAAGGGCTATGCTTGGAAAGGTGTCCTTGATACATAATGAATATATAGAAAATGTTGCTGTTTTTGCAAACTGGGTCCTGGGTAATGATTCCTCATTCGGCGCACTTTCAGACTGAGTAAGAAAGTGCCTTTGGGCACAGTAGAAACTCAAGTATGGTTTGGGTTTGAATTTCAGGAGTGCTAACATAGGCCACCAGAAAAGAGGGAGGTGCTGATCCTTGGCTGGCCTCCTGGGGGCTGAGACCCAGTTGCGTCTTGATAACCCATTAAGATGTAAATGACAGCCATGGTTTTTATTTCTTTAGCACTTCAGAACTGTTGAAGTACTTTCTTGTATATTCCCTCATCTAATACTCTCATCCCTTTTTTGGGGTTGGCCTTGTCCCCCTCAGACCACGAGGAGGGAGTCTTCAGATCGCTCCTCGAGTAACGCAAGTCCACTCCAGTCTGTGCAATTCCCCCACAGTGCTCCTGGGGCTTTGGTCACAGCGCACCACACCCAGGAAGAAAAGGGGTATTTCGTGAGTCTGCGAGTGAGTGGGTGGGTGAGTGAGTGAAAATGAGCAAATCCACTGTCACTTGTGACGGAAGCTCATTCCGCTCATCCCCACCCCTCCAGCTAGGCAGGCAGGGAGTGCCCAGCACAAGACAAGACAATGTCAAGAAAACAACCCAAAACAGACAGCAGCCTCATCTCCTCCTCCCGCAGCTCTGGAATTTTACGTCTCTAGGGCAGAAGCAATGGCAGCTCGTCTAGACGAGCATCTCTTGGGGCAGACTAACCAGCAGGGCCGCCCAGGAGGGTCCCTGTGAGGTCTAGCTCTTCACACCCTCTCCTGTCTCTTCCATCAGAATATGGTGGAGTGGTACAGAGACCTGACTTCAGATCTCCGCTCGGTCCCTTGCTAGCTTTGTGGACTGAGGCCAATCACGTAATTTCTCTGAGCTTGTGTCCTTGTCAGTAAGGGAGGGACACTCAAAGCTGCTGCCTAGCGAGGATATAAAAGGTTAATGGGATAATGCCGATAAAGTATGGCATCTGATATTTGGTTAACGAACATGCAATAGTTTGTCATTAGCTTCTGATCACCACCTGGCAGGACCAGCTTCGGAAGTAGGACCACAGGCTACCTGCCGAGAGCACTTTAGGCAAAGGTGTTTGCATGCAAACGTGTGCGCGCTGTTGAGCCTCAATGCCGAGCACAGGTGGTTTTGCGGTTTGCTCAAAGAAGCTGTGTGACGAGTGGGGAGCTCAAACCATGTTACTACCCTCCTGGAAAACCATTAAGACACTGCCCAAGCCCAGCCCCAAAGCTGGAGTCACCGCAGGTATCTCTCCCCTGCCCGAGCAGCCTCTGTGACATCCCTCCCCACACGTGGGCACAATCGGGAAACCCCTGAGAACGCTTTCTGACCGGAAGCTTGTTGTTTCAGTATTCGACCCCCCAAGAAGTGACGCTTTGCTACCTGACTATCGTGAGGAGTAAGAGAGACCCCACAGTTCTCGGTGCTTTTGTGTCACAATCACGTTTACTGATCAAGAGGCTCCATCTATTCCCAAACGTTTCCAGAGTGTCATTCCTCCAAACTGGAGAGGGCTTTGCCATTTTGCTCGGAATCCGCAACTACTGGGGAAATGAAAAGAGGTAGCTTTTCTGCCACCATCCTCATCTCTCACCTGAAACTGTTTCTCTTCCCATTGTTAAGAGGGAAGAGAAATCCCAAGAACTCAGCGGCGCTCCTCCCACTGGACGTGTTACCATGACGCTCCACGCAGGCGGCCCCGAGGGTGCAGTCTGGGTTGGGCTGTCTTCCCACCAAAACCATCGAATACAGGAGCTTAAGAAATGTCTTCACTGGGGAGGTTACGGGCTATGGTGAGTGCTGTGAAGTGTGTACACCTGATGATTCACAGACCTGTACCCCTGGGGCAAATAATACATTATATGGTAACAAAAATAATTTAAAAAAACAAAAACAAAACAAGAGTCGGACGTTCAGCCCACTGCTCCACCTAGATGCCCTGCACGTTTAAGTTTCTTACTGAAGGGGCACCTGGGTGGCTCAGTGGGTTAAGCCGCTGCCTTCGGCTCGGGTCATGATCTCAGGGTCCTGGGATCGAGTCCCGCATCGGGCTCTCTGCTCAGCAGGGAGCCTGCTTCCTCCTCTCTCTCTCTCTGTCTGCCTCTCTGCCTACTTGTGATCTCTGTCTGTCAAATAAATAAATAAAATCTTTAAAAAAAAAGTTTCTTACTGAAGAATGTCCATACAATCAAGTACACACACACACACACACACACACACACACACACACACGTCCTGAGTGGCACAGGAAACAAAGAGGAAGGAAAGACTTTCCAGAACAATCTGGTGTCTCCACAACACCACACAAGCCCCTGCTCAAAAACTGAGCATTTCCCCAGCAGAACTGCCCATGCTGTTTCCTCCCGGTTCCTCACCAGCACCAGGCTGCCAAAACTCTCATGCGCTCCCCAGGCTGCCAGGACTCTCATGCGCTCCCCTGGGGAGAGCTTGCACTGATTTCTGGAGGCTGCTCACCCCTTCCCAGGGACAGCCCTGCTTGGATATGGCGTCAGGTGGCCACTTGCTGGTTTTAAGGATGCCGTAGCCCCTGGGGGTCAGAACACACAGCGGAAACAGAGAGCCACAGAGTGCAAGAGGCAGCGAGGAGGGAGGGAAGGCTGGCTCTTAAGTAAAAGGAACCCTGGACGGCCCCTTCCAGTGGTTTCTACATGAGCAGTCTGCTAACTAGGAGTCTCCCAGGAATATTCCAGAAAAGCCAACACAGAAGTTTCTGATTAGTTCCACGAACATGTAGATCATCCTAACGCTGAGTCTTTAAAAATGAGCACAGCACAGGCCTGGCCCTGAGGAGCCCATGAGCTAACGCTGGAAGGTCCACCTGCAGCCTTGCATTCCTGCTGGTCACCTGGTGCCAGCAGGGCTCCAAGAGTCAGTCCGCAGGTAGTGTCCAGTGACAAAGCAGCTGCTGGCCTGGCCCAGAGCACACGGAATGGAGTGGGCGGAGAGCACACAGAGCAGTTGCCCAGGGTGGCCAGTGCCTCGGCAAGGAATTACCTTCAGGCCTAGGGGCTCTGAGGCTGCAGTGGGAATGGACAGGGGGTGACCTACTCCTTGCTCACTGTTTGGATAGCTTTAACTCTCTTTTCTATTCCAAAGACTGTAAAACTCCCATACAGATGTCAGAGACTTGGGGCCTGACTGGTTTGCAAAATGAGCCTTCACTCATCCCGACAGAGGATACCCGGGCTCCCGGTCCAGTCCTCAAGCCACACCTCAGGGTGGAAGTGAGATTATTCAGCCAAGGAGAATTGTATCCAGTAACAGACATACTAGCTGTAAAAAAATAAAAATATGCACATTTCTCCAAATCTTTACCAAAATTGAATATAATCATTTAAATTTTTTCACTTCCATGGGTATTTTAATTATGCCACATCTATGAAATAACACATGGCTGTAGACAATTTGATTTTTGAAAAACAATGACACGATATAGCTTCAGTTGTATGCCTGAAAAAGATGTGCTGAAGTACTTACCCCCGGTACCTGTGAGTGTGATCTTATCTGGAAATAAGGTCAATTGAGGTAGGTCGGTCAATATTTTCTACCATATTTACTGGTCCCGTACTTCCTTATGAGAATTATCTGCTCAAACCCTTCCAGGAAAGGTAATTTTTGAGGTTGAGAGTTCGCACTCCAGCCCAGGACTCTCCAGTAGCTGCAGGGCCGGCCCCTCGGCTGCCCTTCCTTGAGTCTCCTTCAGTCTACTCTTTTATGCTCTGAAGATTAAAACCTGATCCCCTCAGTTGCCCTTGAGTTCCTTTCCAAGGGTCGGTTTGGCCACTGACCTGAGCTTCCTCTTTGGCAGAGAACAGATTCAATACAAAATTATTTAGCTTAAATTACTTCCAATGTTTCAAGCACATTTCCTGTTCCAGGAGGGCAGAATTAAGACAAGTACAATAGCTTAGGAACATTCGATATTGCATAATTGGCTGATTGGGGCTCTTACTGTTGTCAAGCTCTTGACTGAGCACCTTTGGAATTTCAGATGGGCCCAAGAGGACGGGACGTACCTTCCTTCCCTATGCATTCCCTTCCTTACCAAGCTGTCTATCCTCAAAAGCCCGACACAGATAAGAAGGAATTCATAGGCATGAGAATCCGCAGTCTGCTCCCTTCCCTCTGCCCTCCCTCTTCCCCATCAATAATAAGCCACAGCCTCTGTCTCTCTCCAGAGCAAGCTGGCCACAGAGCAAGGCTGCGGGTGAGAGGGTAAGGCATGGTCATTTTACAGGAGACGCATTATGAGGTCAGTTGCTTATGGGGTACTTTCATACTATACACTCTTTTCATATTTGAGGATTTCTAAAGACAATCTGTAGTTGTAATTTTTCACAAGCAACCTACTGTCTGTTTTCCTCCCAAACTGATGATTCTCCAGTTGGGAATCCTCAAAGAAGTTATCAAGTGTAAACCCTGATTCTATTATAACCCTTATCACTCTGTATTGGTTTATGGGGTACAGGTATGGATTTGCATTTCTAGACTATGAGCTCTTGGGTTCAAGGTCATGATTTATTTCTCTTTGCATTTTCCCAGCCTGGATCCTACATGGTACAAGCTCTATACAGTCAATATTCTTTTGAGGAAGATTCTGAAAGTTTGATCTGGCCTCCTTAGTCCCAGAGTGGGGCAGGACGGAAGGAAAAGCAGAGAAAACTGGAGGAATCACCCACACACCCTTACAGTGTGGTCGTTGGAACAGCTTAGGGAATGTCTCCCATAGGAGGTGACCTTCCAACCAGAGCAGGAAAAAAGACTATAATTTCACCCAGTGGGAAGGGGGAATGAAGGAGAAGCCTAAAACAGTGTGCAAGTGAGTTTGTGTCATTACTTTGGTGTGCCTGGAGCATAGGGCGGGCAGAAGGCCTGATGGAAACCTGCAAAAAGTTGCAAAATGTTCTCCCAGATTAAGCCTTCCCCGCTAATGAGCATGGTCACTTTACTGTGGTCTGTTCCTGACTTTAAATCCAGCCTGGCTCTCTCTCTCACTCAGCGGGCACACCGAGCATCTACAGAATTGAAGACACTGGGTTAGGATTCGTATGTCGCGGTCCCACGCCTACAGTGGGCCATCCATTGCTCCAGAAAGGTGATGCAGACATTCTGTGCCGTCTCCTTTAGCTCTGAACTTAAAGGATGAGCTAGAGATTGCATCTCTAATCCTTTCATATCTTCCCACCAAACATGCAAGATGTTTTATAGCCACGGGTATTAATAAGTGCTTTCGAGTTGAATTAGGCTATTCTCGGGTACAAGGATAGCAGAAGGAAGAGGAGTAACAGGTGGGGAGGATAAATACTAAAGAAGAACACCTGGAAAGGAAAATGTTAGGGCAAGGGAGGAAATAATTAGAACAGAGAATAAAGGAGGTTGAACAAGAAGGTGTTCAAGAGCACAGAGTCTTGAGTCTCAAAGGATGAACCTTGGGTTTAGACGGGTTTCCAGAGCAGAAACACTTAAGGACCCCTCGACTAGGAAGGAAGATGGGCAGGATTCTAACACTCTCTCTAACACTCAAGTTCTAGGCAGCATATAGCAACAGTGCTTTGACTCATATTTGATGAAGCAACTGCAGGCCTATGTACAGACCCTCAAAGATACGGCCCTTAGGCCATGTGCTGAACCACTTGGCAAAAGGCAGGGTGGTAGTTATAGCAGTTGAACCCACGCCTCAGGGCTGGGTAAATTAGGTTGACAGAATTCCAAAGCATTAAAAAAAAATCACAATAATCTTTCTTCTCGAACTCCAAGATACAGTGTCCAAGTTTTGAGGCTGTGAAAGCGGACGACCCAACCCAGACTGCGTTATGTCTCCACATTCATTATTTCTGACAAGCCAAGTGAGCAGCACCATTTCTAACTTGTGCAAATCAAACTGCTCTTCAGATTCGCTGCTTCCAAAGAGAGAAAATATTTCCCCAATGTTCCATTTCCCCCTTATGGTCTTGGTTGTCATACGGGCATCATAATAGTGACACATAACTCCCTTGTACTGTTTTTATTACATCAAGTTTCAGGGGACCTTGGGGAAGAGATGACTAATGACACCCCCTCCTTCTTCAGCGTGACAGAAATGAATCAGACACCCCACCAGGAAGCAGTGGAAATAGAACTAGCTTATGAATCAGCAACCGTGGCTCTTAGGTAAGGATTTGTCTCTAACTAGTGAGGAAACCTTGCACACATCTCTCCAAGCCTCACTGATCACCTTTTTAAAAATGTGTCCCCGTTAAACTTTGACATCCTTGTCTCCCAACCTTCTTCCAAAATCTAATTAAATTTCTATTTATGGTGAAATAGGTTTTATATGTTCATTGTCTGAGTGTTTTGGAGGACAAAGCATCCTATCCAAGTATTTGGACACCTGCTGAATAACACCCAGCTGCTACATAAGATTTGCCTCCTCCAAGCAATTAAAAGCAGAGGAAGCGTTTGGCATTGATTCCTCCAGAATTTAGAGAGGCTCCTTAAACAAAGTCTGCCATTTTGTTGGATGGACTTTTGCAGGCAACAAAGCTGGAGCCCAGATGAGCTGAGAAAAAGAAGCGATACCATGCATTTCATTTCTCCTCCAAGAACTCAAAGAATTCATTCATTAGACTACCAGGTTAATACTGTAAGACAGAATGTCAAAAGGAAGAAATCTTTAGCTACTGGGTCCTCAAAAGGTAGAGATATTATCAAGCATTTTGAGCTATACCATTAATACTGTAAAATACTAAATATGCTATTATTGGTCCTGATAGTATTAAATTTGCCACAAAAAAAAAAAAAAAAAGGTGGGAGAGTTGTCTCTTTTTAATCCAAAATTTCTTCTCTGGTCCTGTTGACATTGTGGCCATTCCCTTCAATGCACTCGGGCCCTTTCTTGACTAACAGATCAAAGAATTATCAACCACTCTTGGAGAATTTGACATGAGAAAAAGTTACACACTAGATGGATACTTTGGAATATTTCTGAAATTAGGTAGAAGTTGGAGAAAGACTTTTTTGAGAAATGATCTTCCCTCAAGGCCCTGAAATCAGAGTATTTCTATGTGTCAGCAGTTTTGTGTCGTGTCACATAAAAAGCCTTCCAGCAAGCAGGATGCCAACCAGGCATCACTTTATGATCACCAGCAACTTTTAACATGAACCAATTACTTAAAAGTTCAGGTCCTCCCAGCTTCTCTTGGGATTCAAAACTGAACACCTAAGTCTGAAATGATTTTAGAAGCTCCCTAAGGCGGTAAGAGTGAGCCTGAGAAATGTGGACCTGGCCCAGGATGTCTTTCATAATAAATCAGAAGATTCCCTAGTTAACAAAGGGTTAGAACAAAGGGAATCAACACTTTTCTTCCATCCACCAGTCAACAGTGGGTTGCACAGCCATGACCCACCAAGAAGGGAACTGAATGGGTTTTAGCGTTTTGAGAAATAACCTACTTACAAAGTAAGGTCCTACTTACAAAGCATCTTCTACATATCATAGCCACATACTGCTATGTTTAACCCCTCTCTCTACTACCTACCTACCTACTAGTTTCTGTCTCAAATAATAAACTCATCCTTGACACTGAAACCAGAATAATGGTGAACTCTCTGCGGTGACCACAAAACAGACCTGAAATCAATACTCATATTTAAAACCTTCAATCCTTGTGTTTGATACGTGTATCTCACACACACTCACACACACATACACACACACACACATTCCAGCCCATTCTCACATCGTACCAACTGGTTCTATAACATTTTCCCTCCAAACATTAGCCTTGACTTGAGATTAAATCTTGACACTCCTGTCTCCATTTTTATGAAGAACTTAAATCTCAGAAGGCAGCTACCATCATGATTACTAAACATTAATTCGTGTTCCAACATGTGCCAGGAACAAGAATTAGAAATACTTCAGAATCTTTAAGTCTAATTGGGGGAGATAGAGAAGAAACAGAACGAAAAAGGTAGTAACCCCGAATAAAACTGTTGGTTCCTAGAGCTACAGGGGATCACACTGGGCATTTTTTCCAGTCCCATCTCTGGATTTCCTCCCTGCAGTCACAAGTTTAAAAATTTCACTTGTATTTCAAAACCCAGGTCATTGGACACAGTTTTTTCAAAGACTTTCAAAGCCTCAAATCTAAGATGTACTTCATTTATCCCCAAATCAGAAGTGATTTCTCAATTCTTTCAACTGCCACAGCAGCTTATCTGTTTCTCTCCTGGGATACTTGTATCATAATTATTTATATACATGACTTATTTCCAGGGCCTGATTAGATTAGAAACCTCTGGAGGACAGAATCTATGTATCTGTAAATCTCAATATAACCTAGCACAAGGAGCAGGGGAGAGAGGGAAATGGGGAAATGTCAATCAAAAGTCAAAAACTTCCAGTGAGAGGGCGCCTGGGTGGCTCAGTGGGTTAAGCCGCTGCCTTCGGCTCAGGTTGTGATCTCAGGGTCCTAGGATCGAGTCCCGCATCAGGCTCCTTGCTCAGCGGGGAGCCTGCTTCCTCCTCTCTCTCGCTGCCTGCCTTTCTGCCTACTTGTGATCTCTCTCTATCAAATGAATAAATAAAATCTTTAAAAAAAAAAAAAAAAAAAAACTTCCAGTGAGAAGATGAGTAAGTTCTGGGATCCGAAGTAGAGCACGATACTTAGAGTCAGTAATACTGTATTACATTGTATACATATACTGAAAGTTGCTGAGAGTAGAACTTAAATGTTCTCACCAGAAAAGGGAATGGTAATTATGGGAGGTGATGGAAGTATTGACCGATATTCTGGGGGTAATCATTTTGCAAAGATGTAAATGTATAAATCAATGTGTTGTGTACCTTAAACTCACACAATATTGCATGTGTCAATTATATCTCAATAAAGTTCTGGGAGGGAACACAGTGAAAAAATAAAACAAAACAAACAAACAAACAAAAACCAGCATGGAAATATAGTGCTGAGATCTTGGGGCAGCTTTTCAGATTCTGAACCTATATTTTTTCCCAGCCCTATGGTATTCCTTCTCCATCCCTAAAATCAATCTGTTACAAGAAAGGATCTAATTGACTTTTCCACTAATCACCAAAGTAGCAGCTAATATATTTTCACACTCCAAAGATAAACTTATCAAAGAAACTATTTCAAATACCCAATATTCTCTTGTACCTATTAATTTACAAGTTCCACAGAAGTCCTAGTGTTACTTATTGCTGGGGGAAAAGGAAGGAATATACTTAGGGAGAGAGCACGCCTGGGACGCCCTCCAATCACCCGCTCCACCTGAGCAAGGCCCAGACCACTCCTGCCCACGGTGCCTTCAGTCCATATGAATCTGCAAAGCAAAAATTCCTGCAAAGGAAGCTGGGCCTCAGAACTGGGCTACACAGGATTTCTCAGCTACGGCATTTCAGAAAATGTGAAATTGGATCTTGATCATTGGGAACCTGCCATCATCATTAAACAGAGAAAAGCAGACAGACATCTGTTCTGTCCGGGAACACAGGCAGCATACTAATCACAAGCTACTGCCTGGTAAGGAACACTGTGGCCTCAGCCTGGGACAGGCTGTAGTCACCCTGGGAGCAAGGGAGGCCACCACCCAAGCGTCCTGCCTCTCATTGGTGAGTGAATGAATTATATGGAGCCCATTCCCCATCACTGCCCCTCCTCCCCTTAGAGGTCCTGGATTCCGGGGACAAATCTGAGAAGTGAGACTGCAGGCTGAATCTTGGGCTTTGCATTCCCTAAGCCCGCCATAATACTCTCTCCTCTCCTCCTTTTGTCCCAGTCTCATCCCCCTGGCAGGACTCATCCCCAGATCCTCGTTCTTCAACGACGGATTCATCTACCAAACATGAGTACTTACTTTATACAAAGTGATGTGCTAGTCTTTGTGCGAGATTCAAAGTGGATTGTGGGTAGATCCTTCTTTCACGACGTTTACAAGCCTGGAAAGCAAATAAATACATAAATAATGCCAATAGAAGGCCAAAAAAAAAAAAAAAAAGTGGCAGTAGCATAAGACAGATAAGACAGGATGCTATGTGTGTTCAAAATAAAGAGCAATGACCTCTATTCAAGTATGTCAAATAAGGCTTCGTTGAAAAGTGGTGGTCACATTTGGACTTGAAGAATGAGCAGGACTTGGAGTCTTAGATATGGAGGAAGAAGCACAAAGAACCACCAAAGGAAATAAAGAAAGAACATGCAAGCTGTGTTTACAGAACACTGAATACATTCAGAGTGATGAGAAATGAACTTAGAAAGGAATCATGAAATATCTACATAGGCAGGTTAAAGCCTAATCATAGCATCCCTTCTGGAAAACAACTTGAGCATCGACGACCTCTCCTGACCCCCTCTCTCTGTGACTTTCCATAACACTCTGTCTTCATCTCACCTTCTGAGCTCTGATTGGCAGACATTCCATAAATGTGTGTTGAATAATGAATTAACAATACTTTCACTGGTCAATGTTTTTATGTAACATCACCCAGGGAAATTGTGTGGTATGTTCTAAGTGAAAACTTAGTTGCTTCAACATGATCATCTTTGTTCCCTAATGTTTGCAAAGCTAATAAATAAAACCTATGAACTTGAAAAAGGCAAGATAATAGTGGTAATTCACATTTAAGGGCATCTTGAGATGTGTGAATCATCTTACTCTATCTCAAGTTACTTCAGACTGAGAAGGACCCAAAGGCAGATGTGCTAGAGGAACCTGGAAGAACTGGGTTGCCCCTAAGCTCCTGGACAGGTGTATCCCCAACCCCCAGGCCCCCAGGCCCCATGCTACCTCATCAGAAACATCCACCAAGAGGCCAGAGAGAGCATACATTGAAAACAGACCTGGTGAAAGAAGAAATGAAGCAAATGGAGAATGCTTGGAAAACTGAGAAGACTTGAGACTCCCAGCTGAAATTATTTATCAGCTCCCAAAACATTCAGCTAAGGAGCACCTGGGTGGCTCAGGGGGTTGGGCGACTGCCTTCAGCTCAGGTCATGATCCTGGAATCCCGGTATCAAGTCGCACATCGGGTTCCCTGCTCAGCGGGGAGTCTGCTTCTCCCTCTGACCTCTCCCCTCTCATGCTCTCTCTCTCTCTCTCATTCTCTCTCTCTCTCTCAAATAAATAAAATCTTAAAAAAAAATTCCGCTAAATCATCACCACCACCATTATCATCATCACCATCGTGATAATCTACAGAGTACTTACTATGCACCAGGCATTGTGATAAATGCTTTATAAATAGAATTTCATTAAAAAAATAAATAAATAGAATTTCTTTGAATACCCGTAACTACGATATGGAGAAATATTATTAAAACCACTTTATAGATGAGGAGAATGAGGTATACAGTGGGGAAGCCAGTGGACCAGGTTTAACAGCAGAAGTTGGCAGAACCAGGATTAAAAGTCGGGTCTGTCCAATTTCAAGCCCTATTCAGACTACCTGTCTGCATGTCTAATGGATGATGGATTCTTCATGCACTGTCCGAGGAGGCCAGGACACTTAGCAGAAACCAACACGGTAGGCAACTGGCAGTCAGCCGTGCCCTTGACGAAGCGTGACAGAGCTCCTGACTCTTACTGACTTTCAAGGATGGAAAACACAGCAGACATGTCACAAGCTAAGAATAAATAAATGTTCACCAGATCCACTCACTGAATATAAGAAAAGCAAGCTAACAAGCAACATGTCAAAACTCCTTAAAGAAGTACTTTTCGAAGACTGGGAAGGACCTACAGGTTTCAACAGTGTTGAAAAGTAGTGTAGAAACTTGGGGCAAGAGCTGAGAACCAAAAGAACGGAGAGCACACAGTCCTCCCTGGGGATCCTCCCCCTCGAAACATTCACTCAATATTTGCCTTGGTCTGTCCCCCCTTTAATGAAAATAGAGTAGCTTCTTTGTGTTTTTTTCAGGCAAGATATCATTTACATGCTCAAGCCTGTCTGGGAGATAAACCTACAGATTCCAGCCCTCCTCTCCCACGGACCAGTAGTGTGACCTGTGACAAGTCATGACGAGCCTTTGTCACTGTGGGCGCAAGCCACTTCTCTCTATACCTCGGCCTCCTCATCTGTAAAACTGGGATAACAAAGAATTACCACCACCCCCACCCCCCGACACACACAGCAGATGTGAGGGTTTAATACGCTTATAATGAACAGATACCTAACGGGCCTAAAGCAAGGTCTGCCGGGCACATAGCAACACTAGGTAAACTGAGGTATTCTAATTCTCTGTGCAGAGCCACTGGGCAAATACTATTTTTGCAGTCATTTCCATTAAATCCCACTTACCAGGGGTCTGCAGAGTCTCCCGAAGCAGGAGTCACTCTATTTACATGTTAACCTGCCCACACCTACACACATTTTTCTGAAAATTTCACGGGTAGTTTCTAGTGTGTTCTTGCTTTCACGCATCAGTGTGTGTGTGTGTGTTTCTTGAACTGAATTCACGCTCTTCGTCGCCCTCCCATCTCGCCCGTGGGGAGTCCCTGACGTTGGGACCTCACAGTGCTCAGTGGTGCCAACGCGGGAAGGTTCTTCCAGCAGGGCCGCGCTCCACCCGCCCAGCGGAGCTCCTCTCCTCGCGTGTCTCCTCAAGGGCAAAACTTAGGGTCCAGAGAAGCCTCTGCATACCCCCAAATGCACCCCAAACGGGGCGGTGGTGCAAACAGCTCAGCTCAGGCCGGCCTGCCTCCTCCACTGGGGAGATAGCACGAGGTGCACCTGCTGGGCGAGGCGCGGGGCTGGGCGGCACAGGGCACCAGGACTGCAGGAGGCCAGAGCTGGCGCCCCGCGCTCCCCCAGGCCACAGCGGCCGCTGCACAGACCACCAGCCGCGGCCTCCCGCTACCCCCCCACCAGCGCGGCCGGGCGGGGACGGGGTCGGCGCAGGCGCCGGGCGGGGCCCCGCCCACGCGCCGCCCGAGCGCGCCCCGCGGACGCACGTGGCCCTTCCGGCGGCCGCCGCAGCTGCGCGGGCCTCGGGCGCGCTAGCCGCCCAGCTGTCAATCACGCGGGCTGAGCTCCGCACGGCGGGAGCGGCGGCGGCGGCGGCGGCGGCGATGGGACCCCGGCGAGAGATCTGCGGCTAGCCGGCTGCACTTGCTCCACGGGTCAGGGGATCGGAGGGGGCAGGTAAAGCCTTGCGGGGCCCAGGGCAGGCTCTCTGTGCTCCGCTTGCCTCTCCCCACTTCTCCCGCTCCTCCCTTCCTCTCTCCTGCCTCGCTCCTCACGCGCACATCTTCCTGATCTGTTTTTCTGTGTCTGCCACACATACACAACCACACACACACACACACACACACACACACACACACACACCTTACTCGTTCACGTTTATTATATGTGCACGAATCTCTACAAAGATCATGCATATTAAAATCCGGGAACACATCCAAATTAGGGGTAGCCCACTCCATGCTTTGGTGATTTGTGGTTTGTGTTACGTAAGAGCTGGAGAGGTATACAGGGAAAACTTAAAAGAGTTTCTTTCCCGGGAGACGAGAAAAGTTATGTGTTAGGTAAGAATCAAATACGGATTGGAAGTTTGCAAATTGGTTTGATTTGTTTTCCAGGCTGAATCCACCCCACCCCCACATACTTGCTCTCCCCATTCCTTTGCCATATTCAAAGATACGTGAGGGCTTGGATCTAATCTCAGGACCTACTTCTTTGTGTTGTTAGAAAGAGGCCTTGGGTGGGGGTCAGAGCTGATGACCTCAAAGAAAACACAGCTGCGGTTAAACAGCTGATGTTGACTTAATTAGTTCCTGGCTCTGAAGCAGAAATGTTTTCAGCACGTTGGAGAGATCCCCGGGCTCCAGACCAGGCCAGCCTTTGGTAAAAGGCAAGTGGGGAGTCATTTCCTTCAGAGAAAAGGGGCAAAAAGACAGACAAAAAAGAAGAGACATTTAATTGAGAGAGAGGCACGGATGGGGGTGGGGGAGGGGGGCTGCTGTGAAGACCACTTGTTTTCTTTCACTTATCCAGATCCAGGACCCTAATAATATAATTTGCTCCCCTTAGCCCCCGCCAAATCTGCTCACATACCACCTACAAAATAAAATTTGGGGACAAAGAAGTGAGTCTATGGCTCATAGAGGCTGAAACTGGAAAATACAGAAAACAGTCTGTCAAGCCTCAACTAGACTTGCTCACCTCACGTCTTTGAGGTTCTCTTCCAGATGGAACTGTTCATCAGCAAGAATTTTTAGTGACTTCTTGAAAAATATTGCCCAGCTATTATTTTATTTCACATGACTAGAGTAATGTAGGGCGCCAGTATCTCTATAGCCAGCCCTGGCGTTTTAATTAAATCTTGCATGGGCACCTGCTTTTCTTAGGCAGATGGAAAGTAAAATGATCATGATAGGAAGAAATGGATGTAGGAGTAAAAAAATCAACGCAATGAGTAAATCATCTAAAGATGATTTACAGTAAGTCTAAAACGCATGTAAACAGATCGAAAATACCATGGCTATAAGATTAATTTACTTTACAGTATAATGGAACAGGCACCAGATAGATCAATTCTGGAGTATCTAGGGAGCAAATAAAGTTTTTATTTAGAATTTTTAAAATACAGGTGTATTAGTCTAGTTGTATTACTGACTATGCAGAATAAAATTATATCAAAATAAGAATAGTGTTTGCATAGTACGTTATAGTTTACGAAGCCTATTTATATTCTCGTTTACCCTAAAAAGTCTCCTGAGAGCCCATTAAAAAGTTATGAAATATGTATACTTTTGTTAAGAAGAAATAACTCCCTGCTCTTCAGCAAGAAGTCCTTTGCCAATGTTTTTGTCAACCTTAAAGTGACTCTTTACAGGGCATAAGAATGGCTTATGAAATTCAGATTTTTACCTATATCACATCCTGCAGAGTTTTGGTTTGTTTGTTTGTTTTTTTTTTTCTTAAATAGGTTTGAAGGACGATGTGCCGTTAAAAAGAAAGGCCAAAGACTAAATAAGGAGAAGAGGAAGAGGAAGACTTCCAAGGTAAGACTCCATCCTTGTCACAAGCAAATTCATAAGCACCTTGTGGTTTGCACATAGATAAAGAGGAGGTTTTAAGAGAATATGAGTTCTTTTCTCATTTTGATTTTGGACTTTGTATACCTTACTTTAAAAAACACCTCGAAGGAGTAATAAGGTAATTGCATATCATTACTCCTTTTTCAAAAATTATAAAAGTAGGAGCACCTGGGCAGCTCAGTTGGTTAAGCGGCTGACTCTTGGTTTTAGCTCAGGTCATGATCTCAGGGTGGTGACATTGAGCCCGGCGTTTAGCAATATGCACAATGTGGAGTCTGCTTGAGAGTCTCTCTCCTTCTCTCCCTGCCCCTCTAACTCATGGGCGCTCACTCTCTCTCTCTCTTTCAATCTCTCTCTCGAAAACAAACAAATCTTAAAAACATTATGAAAGTGGCTGCATACTTATTGACTTAGATGGCATTAAAAAGCTCAAAATGCAGAGCTGCAATCTCTACCACAGCTCCAAGGAAATAAAATTCCTCTGCGATGATCTTCTGGTAGAAACACATTTTCAAGTTTTAAGGTCATGCTTATACAATTCTAGAATACCTGATTTAAAAATGAAAGAGCTCTTAGCCAGCTTTCCTGCCTTCCTGCATCCATGCGGAGACTGAGCCCTTTTAGCAAATTGACCTTTTGGTTTGGTGCTGGATAAATGGTCTGAAGCAGCTTTGCGCCTCTACCCTGCGGCCCTGGCTCTGTGGAAAAGTGGCTCTAATGGGGACTTCACTCTCATTATCTCCGAAGGATTTTGTGGGAGAGAAAAGCAGTATGAAAAGATGGAGTGATATTTCAAAGAGAATAAATAGAACAGAGCCTGGGCCTGGATTCACAACCGACTCACCCAGGGAGCCACAGGAAAGCACTAATCTTTTTTGTGCCTCAATTTTCTGCCTCTCTTCCCTCAAGGAGACCATGAAGGCAAATAATATAGAGTCGATGATGTTCTTGGGGTTTCGAGAGGCATGAAGACTTATTTCTGTTTTCATGGCTAAGAACATTTTTTTTTTTTAAGTAAGATAAAAAAGCAATTGCCTTTATTTGACTGAGAGTCAAGTTTCCAACAAATTGATACAATCACATACTGGTACAGGTAGTGATCTTAATAGTACCTGTATGGGTTTACTTGCTGAAAGAGGAATTGTTCATGGAGGGAGGGAGGAAAAACAAAATAAGATGAAATCAGAGAGAGAGAGACAAACCCTAAGAGACTCTTAATCATAGGAAACAAACTGCAGGTTGCTGGGTTGGGGGGGAATGGGTGGTGGGCATTAAGGAGGGCTTGGTGGAATGAGCGTGGGGCGTCATATGCAACTGATGAACCCCTAAATCCTACCCTGAAATTAACAGTACACCTGTGGTAACGAAACTGAATTTTAAGAAAAAAAAATTTTTTTTAAGATTTTATTTATTTATTTGACAGACAGAGATCACAAGTAGGCAGAGAAGCAGGCAGAGAGAGAGAGAGAGGAGGAAGCAGGCTTCCTGCAGAGCAGAGAGCCCGATGTGGGGATCATGACCTGAGCCGAAGGCAGAGGCTTTAAACCACGGAGCCTCCCAGGTGCCCTAAGAAAAAAAAACAAAAATTTTTAAAAGAGGAATTGTTCAAAGGATTCTCAGCATTTTCACTCCTTCCAGCTACGAATATCTGAGGTTTTGGATTTATTTGTTTTTTGTCTTTTGTTTTTTTGTTTGTTTGTTTTTAAGATTTTATTTATTTACTTGACAGAGAGAGATCACGAGTGGGCAGAGAGGCAGGCGGAGGTTGGGGAGGGAAGCAGGCTCCCTGCTGAGCAAAGAGTCAGATGCGGGGCTCCATCCCAGGACCCTGAGACCATGACCTGAGCTGAAGGCAGAGGCTTAACCCACTGAGCCACCCAGGCGCCCTGTTTTTTTTGTTTGTTTGTTTTGCTTTGTTTTGTTTTGTTTGTTTTTTAAGATTTATTTATACTTGGGAGAGTACGTGCACAAGTTGGGGAAAGGAGCAGGGAGAGAATCTCAGGCAGATTCCCCGCTAAGTACGGAGCCTGAAATGGGGCCGGTCTCAACCCTGAGGTCATGATCTGAGCCAAAACCAAGAGTCGGACGTTCAACTGAATGAGCCATGCCAGGGCCCCAGCAAATATCTGGTTTTGGTGCCCATTTTGTCACCCTTCTTGCTTCAGCAGGGTTTCTCTTTCTAATCTAAGTGTCCACTGAGAGCAGATTGTGTGCTCCTCAGCTTTATTATCTCACACAATCTGGCCCATCATTAGTGCTGTAAAAACAAGGAAGGAAGGAAGGGAGGAATGAAAAAGGAAGGATGATCAGACCATCATCCACACCCACCCATGGACCCTTTTATTTCAAGGAGTTTCAAAGTGCTTGTCACCAGGACAGAAAGCGCCCACCCTCAGGAAGCTTCCAGTCCCTCACGTACATAGTGTTTTGGACCATGAACAAATACAGCACGTACGGAGCATCAGATGGTCACCAGCCCTTTACAAAGAAATGAGTTTGGACAAGAGAAAGAGAGGGATAGAGGGCTGGCATCGAACACTCTAATTGTTGGAGGCCACTCAGGAGAGTTGGGGAGGGGCGATGAGGCCTGATATCTTCCTCCTGTGGGTCTCCGGAACATGGCCGGTGTGCTGGATGCCAAGACTGGAGGAGCCAGTTGAATGTATAACTACAAAAGGAATTGAGATAGATACTACAGATTATATAAAGAAGAAAACCATGCCCAGATCCTCAACTAATTAGCCTAGAATGTCCTTTGAGGAGAGTAAAAATAACTCCCTCTTCATAGATGACCAAACCAACAGCCAGACGCTCGTGTTGCTCGAGCTCCATCATGATGGCCACGCCGGCAGCAAGGACAGAAAGTCAAACAGGAACCAGGTAGGGTGTTGATAAAAGGAGTACTCACGTAAGCCCATTTAGGTACAGTGCTGGAAAATATTTTCATTCCACCGCCCTACCCCCTGTTCATGCACTTCCTGGGATGTTAAGCCTTCTTCAGGACCCATCCCTGAACAAGAGTCACAGACAGAACATTACTGCTTCTGCAGCTGCTACTCCAGCTATCGTTACTCCAATATGAAAGCCAGAT
The DNA here is from genome assembly GCF_030435805.1 of Mustela lutreola. NCBI lineage: Eukaryota > Metazoa > Chordata > Mammalia > Carnivora > Mustelidae > Mustela > Mustela lutreola. Next base: position 154,365,404 of record NC_081295.1, read on the forward strand.
TTCTCCGGAGACCTTGCTCACTGAGTAAATGTTGAGCCAAGCTGAAAAGCCTCTGCACATACCTTCCCGTGCTTCTCGGCCCTCGCTGGTTTTATAATGCCCAGCTTTTAAAAGGGACTTTATGAAATGACATCGAGTCTCATCTTGATGGTAACTGGAGGTGTCAATCAACCAAGCAGATTCTAAACAAATGTAACATTTTCTATGTTGGGACAAAAAGTTACTGGCTTCACTAGGAGCAACTGTAACTCTGTTGTGTTTCTGTAGGTGCAAAATTCTCATTATAACCTGGTACATTTTTAAATTCCTTTCTACTGATCATTCTCCTCTAAGAATGAATCCAGTAAGTTATGCATCTGGAAAGATGTATGGAACCTCTGAGGTCCCCAGGGGCTACAGGTATAACTCATTGTAGTGCATTTCACTTTACTGTTCACCATAGATAATGTTTTTGTTTTTGTTTTTGTTTTTTACAAATTGAAGGTCTGTGGCGACCGTGAGTCAAACGAGTCTATCAAGCACCATTTTTCCAACAGCATTTGTTCACGTCGTGTCTCAGGGTCACATTTTGGTAATTCCTACAGTATTTCAGACTTTTTCATTATTGCTGTGTTTGTTTCAGCGATCTATGATCAGTGATCTCTGATGTTACTATTGGGATGGTTTAGCGCACCAGGAACTCTGCCCATATGAGACAGCGAACATAATCGATAAATGTTGCATGTGTTCTAACGGCTCCATCAACCAGCTGTTCCTCTGTTTCTCTCCCTCTCCTTGCCCCCCCCATTCCCTGAGACACAGCAATATTGGAATTAGGACAATCAATACCTCTACAGTGGCCAATAGGAGTTCAAGTGAAAGGAAGAATGAATTGATATGGCAAACTTCTATTTGATATGGCAAACAATTTCTATTTTAAGAAACTGCCACTGCCTCCCCACCTTTAAGTAACCACCCCCTAACCAGTCAGCAGTCTCGACACTAAGGTAGAGACCCTCCACCAGCAAAAAGACTATGGCTTGTTGCAAGGTCAGATGACAGCATTTTCTAATAATGAAGTATTTTTTAATTAATATATAATACTCTTATACCCTTAGTAGACGATAGTATAGTGTAAAAATAATATTTATATGCACTGGGAAACCAAAACAAGTTATTTGACTTGTTTTATATGATATTTGCTATATTGTGGGAGTTTGGAACCAAACCTGCCATGTCTGAGATACACTTGTACTGTTTAGGAATGCACACAATCCTGAAGTAAGTTGTGAAACAAATACTACACAACCATTTAGTCCACTTAATATCAAGTAATTGACCTACCTAATCACTTATATGCTCTTGTAAACCAAAACTTTCATACACGATAGTGATAAGGAATTGGGGACCATCTGACAATCAATGAGAGATGGGAAATCAGTAAACCCAGTTTTTTATCCAACAAAAATAACTGATTCACTCTGTAAACTCATGGCCAGAGACTCTTGGAAAACTATCTCTGGAAGGAATTCAAGGCTATCTGGCCCCACTGTCTTATTTTGAGGATGATAAAACCATAGGCCTGGTTGGTGAATGAGCTTACCAGCAATGTCATGACCAATACATTGTAGGTCAGGAACTAGGATTACAACCTGCCCTGTGTGGTTAGCACAACGCAGGCTGTGTTCTTGTGTTCCGTATACGTGGAGAAGAAAGTAAGGCTCTTTGGGATTCCTTTTCTAGCACAGATCTAGCATCACTAAAAAATCTGTTCTGACTTAGGGTAACAGCCTTCCATCACTCAGACTCAAAAACATTTGTTTAGAACACTTCCCATCTCTTTTATGATTTGACCTGTATTTTGTTTAATGAAGTTGGACTCCTGAGTCCCAACCTATAACACAGAAGCACTTGACCCCGTATGCTGGAATCCAGCCATGCATATCACATGGCCAGCTCCGCATCGAGCTCTACCCTGAGCAAGAGGGACTTCAACAGCGAAGACAGCGCCTGCCGTTGCTATGAGGAATTTCTTTGTGCCCCAGTCCTATTTTTACCCTTTCTCCATGCTCAAGTCTCTGATGTTTTATAGGACACCTGGAAATACGTGTCTGGATGACTTGGTCTGATTATTCAGAGTTGTGATTCAGGCCATACTCTTGCTTTCTGCATTGTTGGCCATCTGCTCCCTGACTCAGGGGGTCACCTGTTAGCAGATGACTTTTTGATGCCTCAGTGTCTTCAGTGACAAAGCAGAATTAGTAAAGCATGAGTCCCTTCTCTTGATCAAAAGTTTTTTTCTTTTATCAATATTTACTTCCTTTTTTAAAAATATAAATTCAATTAGCCAACATAGTTTCAGATGTAGTGTTCAGTGATTCATCAGTAGCATATGATACCCAGTGCCCCTTGATCTAAATTTTATTAAAATGTCTCTTTTGAGAAGCACCTTTAAAATTATTCTACTTGTGGGGGCACCTGGGTGGCTCAGTTGGTGAAGTGTCTGCCTTCCACTCAGGTCATGATCCCAGGGTCCTGGGATCAAGTCCAGCATCAAGCTCCCTGCTCAGCGGGGAGCCTGCTTCTCCCTCTCCTTCTACCCCTCCCCCTGCTTGTGCTCTTGTTCTCTCTTTCTCTCTCTCTAATGAATAAATTAAAAATCTTTAAAAAAAATTATTCTACGTAGACCCTTATTAATCCTCTTCATCATAAGGCATTAAAGGCACTGAAGTGATCATCCTAACACTTAAAATATGTAAACGAGGTTAACAAACGAATTTGATCCATCACAATTTGCTGTTCCAATCGGGCAAAAGTGCATTCTAAAATCTTTATATTTTATGAAATAATATCCTTCTGAAATGTTTAAAAGTTAAAAAAAAAAAAAAGTTGTTTTTGTCTGTCTCTCCTGCTTGCTTTTTCTGGGTCATCACTCCTGGCTGTCGTATCGGAAACAGGGCGGAAGGCCCTAAACGTAATACCGACCAACAGTAAAAAAGAGGAGAGTATTGGTCAGCATCAATGGGACCCATCTGCCTCGTTTTTCTAAGATCAGGGACATATATTTTTTTTCTGCATTTGACAGCATTTTCTAACCAGAATGCCTTGTTGGCCGTGAGCACCTGTTACAAGATAATTTAATGGATTCACTTTGTGCCCTTGGGACAGGACAAGGCTAACTATCTGGGGCGTCAGCTTTTTTTTTTTTTTTTTTAATATTTTATTTATTTGTCAGAGAGAGAGGGAGAGAGAGTGATCACAGGCAGACAGAAGCAGGCTCCCTGCCAAGCAAGAAGCCCGATGTGGGACTCGATCCCAGGACACCGGGATCATGACCTGAGCTGAAGGCAGCTGCTTCACCCACTGAGCCACCCAGGCATCCCTGTGGGGCTTCAGCTTTGATTTTACCTCCTGAATTCTATCCAGCCGGACTCAGGGTCCACACAGGGGTCCTTGCCGGCAGCTCGGGATCACTTCTCCCTCGTAGATAAACATCACTGCATGGTTTCTGGATAAGGATTTGGAAACTGTTCCTGTCTGGTGTTAACCTGGATGACATACAGGACAAGTCCTGAGAGAATTTGGTTCAACGGGAAAATGCTCTTCTACGTTGCTCCTTGTCTTGTCATCTGGAGGCCATGTCCACACAGGGAAAACCATCTGGAGGATAACTGCAAAATCTAAAAAAAAAAAAAAAAAAAAAGTATTTCACATTCCCATCATATGTATCTGCTTATGTGAAGATAAGAAAGCCAAACACCAGAGAATTACTAAAAATTTCCTTACTCACCCAAATTGCTGTCCCTCAACAATTCCTTTTTTTTTTTTTTTAACATGGATTAATAACCAAATGCTTCTCTCTAAGGGTACTAATTAGGTGAAATCAAGTTGAAATTTCCATCTTAAGAAGACCGAGTCCCAAGCAACCCACCCAGAACATAGTTCCATTTAGCAATTCTCTGGCCTCTTGTGTATAGTAGACACTTCCTGCAGCATGATGACGGTCTATGTCTACCCTCTCCGTTAGGCTCTATCGTTCTGCATGGACAGATGTGTCCACAAATAATGACTGAAATATTTAGGGTTAGAGTCGGTGAGGTATAAAGTATTGCCTGAGCCATTTGTGATTAATAAACCATGACGCGTGCGTTGCTCAGCAGCCTTCAAACACAGATTCCATACAACGTGACAATTAGCTAAAATGTGAGAGCAAGATCCACGAGATCTGAGAGCAAAATTGCAAACTGCTGAGGAGTAACACCCCGTATTTTCCACCAGGGAACGTGGGAAAGCATCCGAGAGGACGATCCGAGACGCATTCCGTCTGTAGCAAGTGAGAGGACCTAATTCTTTAACATGTAAGTGTAAAGACGACTGGTTTTTAAGAGATGAAAGATTTCTTGTGAAGACAATGAAAATCTCGGCTTCTCTGTCGCCGTTTTTCATGTGGCTTCATGCTTCCCTTTTTGCATAATTTAAGGGAGCTGTGCCATTATGTCTCCTTTCATTTATGGAGAACCAGCGTCTAGTCGTCAAGTGTCTGGGGGTAATTTTGCATTGAGTGAAAAAGCAGAGCAGCTTATAAGAAAGGCCGGTCTTTAAAAATGTCTTTTCTCTTAAGAAAAGAGCACTTGTTCAACTAGACTAACATGACTCAGCCCAGTTCTCACCTTTAATATGCCCTTTAATCCGGAAGCCAGAGCGCGGGGCTGACTGATCCCTGGGGATGTTGTCATTGCAGCTGGGAAGGATGAGTTCTTGCAGCAACATCTGTGGGTCCAAGCAGGTGCAGGCAGCTACCGAGGGCAGTTACCAGCACTACGGAGTCCGGTCCTATCTGCATCAGTTCTATGAGGACTGCACCACCTCGATCTGGGAGTATGAGGATGATTTCCAGATCCAGAGATCACCTAATAGGTGGAGCTCAGCATTCTGGAAGGTAAGGAAAGAACACGTGTGTAAGGCAAGAGATAGAAATGTTATCGGCTGTGGTGAATCCTGTAGCTGTGAAGAGCTGAGAGTTCTGGTCTTCTCTGTGTGCCTCCGTCTTGATGATCCTAAGGGCAGTCTTCTTCCCTTAGGAGAGGAGAACATAAACCTTGAGCTGAAGAAAGCCCGGAAATGCAGGACAATGGTTGATTTGCAGGTTAAATGTAAATAGGTATAAATGCCATCATTAATTATTATTTTTGATACTGATATTGATGGGCCGCTGAATTCACCAGCTGGGAAGCCACCCATAGGCAAAAATCATATAAGCCTCCCCCCAATAGGCTTGGTAAGCATCATTTGACATACTGCAACAATTATTAAAGAGAAATAATCAGGTATTGAGAGAGATTTGAGGCTGAGGCATAGTACAATGGTCAGCAATGGTCAGTGTGCTGTCTCTGCCTCTACCAGCCATGATCGGAGACTGTTAGCTTGAGCTTCTCCACAGCACTTCATCTGACAGCATACTCAGTCATTCAGCATACAGTTGTGAGCCCCTACTCTGTGCGGAGAAGCTGCAATGCACTAGACATTGAAGTGATGAGAAGGAAAAGCCCTTGCCCTCTTGGAACCTGTAACCGATCACAGGAAACAGAGCATAAATGAATAAACCACATACCAGGAGGTCAGGTGGTGACAAGCGCCGTGGAAAGAAATGCATCTGGACAAGACGGTAGGGAGTGATGGAGCCAGGTTGTGGCATAGGCTGTTCATAGACAGTCTTTCAGAGGAGACGCCATTGGAGCAAGTGCCAGGACGAGCTGAGGGACAGGACTGTAAGACGACCTGGCTGAACATCTTTTTGGGCTGGGAAGAAAGCTGTGAAACAGGAACCGATTTTGTGTGCTTGAAAAGTAGCAAGAGTTCAGTCTGGCTAGAGTGGAAGGGGGGTGGAGGGGTAGGACAGGTGGTGGATCCAGAAAAATAACGGGACAGAGACGATTTGTGTAGCCCCTTGTAGGTGATCATGGGGATGCTGGCTTTTTCCTGGAGAGGTATGGCGAGCCATTTTGAGCAGATGAGTGACATGAACCGACTCCTATTTTAACAGGATCCTACTGACTCAGCATGGAAAGTAGATTATAGGAGCACACGGGTCGAGGCAGCCAGATTATTTACGAGGCTCTGAAAGTGCCCAGGCAGGAGGTGATGTTGGCTTGGATTAGGGTGGTGTTGGTAGAGATGGTGAGAAGTAGTCTGATTTAGCATAAAGTTTGAAGATCACATTGTGAGAACGTGCCAGCAAGGTAGACATGAGAGAAAGAGTCGGCACGCCTCCAAGGCCTGCAGTCTGAGCTATTTACTGAATGATGTTACAGTTTTCTGGGATGGGAAACCCCGGAAGAGCAGTGGCAGTGGTGGGGAACCAAGAGTCTGAGTCTGGCTGTGCTATGCTGGAGATGTGAGTGGGGATCTCTAGCGGCGATTCGCATAATGCTTGTGAGCGTGGACTCCGCTGTCCTCAGATTACATGGCTTCAAACCTCAGCCCTTCCATTTCACAGTGCTGTACCTTTGGGCAAATTAACAGACCGTAGTGAGCCCAGTGGTGATGCTGATCATCCCTACCCAGTAAAGTTGTGAGAATTAAATAAGATGTTTCACATGCGTTCAAGGATTCAGTGCCCCAGTCCCTCCAATCAGTGGTCCAATGAAACATTGGATCCTGAAGTGGAAAGAAAATTTGAAATCTAGTTAATAAATAAAGTACTGGGCAACACAGTCATTAACAGGGACAAGCCAAGACCCGCATTAATTCGATATCTTACAAGTGTCGGGTACTCGGCATTAAAATTGGTTGACCCAGCATCCTTGCCCTGTAGAACTGTCATCTCTGATGAATCCTCGCCGGCCTGGACCGACGAAATATGCAGCCAAGCTTGGCACATCTTGTATTTACCCAGTTAAGTGGGTGGTTGCTTCCCCATGTGTCAAAAAAACAAATATTTGCCTGACAGATCCGTCGTGCCAAGAGCCTGAAATGCCAGTATCGTACAGAATACTGAAAGCATTCACATGGTTCCAAGGCACAACCAGGATGAGATGTGAGAAGCTATAAATCCATCAAATGAGACTCAGGTATGGATTTCAAATAAAGAACCCATCGTTAATGACCAACCCCGGGGTTCTAACTTCAGAATTCTGTCTTCTATCTGACCCAAGCAAGGTTCAAAAGTACTTGTTTCCCATTATGCCAAACCTACTTTAGAGACTAAAACTGGGCAGAAGTCCATGGGCTCATAGAGATTATATTCCAGCAAAATCCAAATCCTAGACTCAGATCCTCATCACAAAATGCAAGACTAACATTCTGAAGCTTAGAGTCAACCTGAATCATGTGAGAACTCACTTAGAGACCCGTCCTCTACTGGGGGAGGACACTAACCATTCTTCTGTTTCCTTCTAGGAAGGACAAGGGAATCCATTCCAGTGGGTTTTATGAAATGTTTCCTATCAGTACAGAGAAAGGCAATGATTGTGCCCATGTTTCTAGCATCTGCAGGTGGTTCAAGTTATGGGCTTCCCCTTGCCCCCTTCCCAAAAAAGCGGTGCTAAGGGATTGTTGGTCTCTCGCTGAGGGCTAGGACATTGCCCCTGAGCCGGCTTCAGAGCTGTGGGCAGCTTGGAGGGGCTTAATGAGGATGGAGATTGGACTCTGATGAGCTTGAGGTAGAATCTCTGCCTGCCACGTGCATCTAGAGAGCCTGTAGCTCACGGTGCTAGTCGTTCTTTCCTGTACAAGTGATTGTGTCCACTGTGTGCACGGTCACGTGGGAGGCTCTGGTTGTGAACAAGACGCGGTTGTTCACCTGTGAATTAGATACAGCCTTGACCTGACAGACCTGGCGAAGACAACAGGCATGTCCGCAGAGAGCTACAATCCAGCACGATAAACGCTACCCTCAAAGGAGTCCCAGTACTTACTGGGCGCGCGGGGATTGGGGGCAGGGAGAGTCTGAGGCAGCCTGGGGAAGCAGTGGCTCCACGGAGAGATCCCCTGGGAAGAGGAGACATTGGAGGAGAGGGGGCAAGAGACGAGTGGGGGCAGGTACACAAGAGCGGGATCACAGAAGACTTTGAAAGGCTTTGAAATCGGTACTTTTCCGGAACCTTCTAGCTTGAGTCCAGCAAGCGGGCAAGAAAATAAATGTAGGCTTTCTCAGGGGGATTGTCTCATAGGTGTAAATACACACACACACACACACAGGATTCCACACACTCTCTGGACCCCACAGGTTCTACACCGCGGCTGCCTCAGCCACAGCTCCTTTATCCTAGTGCCTGCAACGCCTGGCACACGCAGAGTCCCTGTGACGTGATCCCACGGAGCCCCTGCCTCCCGCGGCACTGCCCACGACTCAGGCTGGCTGGGGTGGGACTTTTCTTCTTAGTCTTGCACTCGACCTTGACAAGAGCTGCCGCCGCCCATTTGTGCGACAAATCACCTCCGAACGGCAGCTGTGAACTGACGGTGCGACCCCCTGACCGCACCCAGGCTTTCCTCACCTCAGAGTCCCTCTCCTTCCTACCTTCTCCTCACCCATACTAGCAACCTCTCAAACGGTGTCCCCAGCCATGTGCAGGCACGAGATAAGACCGTCTCCTCCAAGCCTCTCTTAACGGGGAGCGACTCGGGCTCCCGTCTTTCCTCCCAAGACCCTCCTCCCCTCTCTCCTGATGGCTCCAGTTCCCCTGCTGAGCTAAGTCAGAGTTTCAGTATCTGTCTTAGATTTTCTCCAAAGTGTAGCTAAAGATTGCTGAGTTGGTTTTATACTAGGAATGAGAAGAGCTCCATGACCGGGTGGGTGGCAGGAGCACAGAGGAAGTGGGAAGAGAGGACAGAAGGAGGAAAGGGGCCATCTTGAGTATTTGGGGTTGGAGGAGCCTTTGGGACATTTCTGTGCAGATCTTACCACTGGCTGTCAGAAGTCCGGGGCGAGAGCCCAGGAAGGAAATCGAGGCTGGAGATGGGAGCTTGGAAGTCCCTGGCACGTAGACAGGAGTTGGAACTACAGCTGCGCATGCAACCCTGGAGAGATCTTGAACAAGAGATGGGAGTCAAGGGGGAACCCTGGGAAACACCAGTCATTTAAGAACATCTGGCCAAACCGGTTGAGAGTGCCTCGTTAAAGATGCAGACGGAGAAACAGGAAAGAGTCGTGTCGGGGACAAGAGTTATTAAGAAGACGAAAGCACTTAACGTCACTGGCCGCAGAGCATTCGAATGAGGTCACACTGGGTTGGACCATTAGGAGGGTCTTCATGGCCTCGGAGAAACCAGTTTCAGTGACACTGTAGGACTCGGCCTGACTATCAAGGACTGGATGAGTTCAAGCCGTAGCTAAAGAGAGACACAGGGCTCCGGAATAGCTTTGGAAGATGGGGACAGTGGCTGTCTGCCCATGCTGGAGGGACCGAGCCTCCATCAGGTAGGAGACCAAGGCCGGGTGCCAGGGATCATGCCTGGGGGACGCGTGGGCTGGATCCCGGCTGGACATCAACGGTTGCTCCACAAAGCTCAGGGTCCCTACAGGCAGGTCAGGCCAGGTGAGTTCCATCTGCTGTCATTGCTGGCAAGGGACAGCCCTCAGAGCCCAGGTCCTGCTCAGGAGAGGTCAGAGTGGTCTTCAGGACCGATGACGAAGACGCGTCCCGCTTGCATCCTGCTGCTGCTTCCGCGGCGTGTTACCTCGCAGCCAGACGGCTCCCTTCACCTCCAGCTCCCTCAGCTCCGCACGTCCTTCCCCGACGCTGGCTCTCACTCCCAGCGGTCATTACCACACCTTCTGCCGGGACAGCCGCCCGGCGCCTGCCGGCAGCCCTGCTTTTTTTTTTTTTTTTTGGAGCAAACGCAGGTATGTTCTGACCTCATCGGCTCACGCAGAGATGATGACCGGGATGCTGGTCTGGGTCACAGCCGGAGCCGGCCGGCAGCCTGCATCAGCAGGGTTTCTGGAATCTGGGTTTTCTCCTCCTTGTCCGAGCCCCGTTTCTGCGGCAGGTGCTGGATTCTCACACATCGTCCCCACAACCAGGATGCCATCAGAAGTCACCGTCCTCGCTGCGTCCTGTTAGGTTTATCCCAGCGGAGACGCCCTTCTCTCTCGGCATTGGGCCGGCCCGACCACCAGCCGTCCCAGGGGCTGTGCCAGGCCCCAGGGGACCCTCTCCCCGTGGGGTCCCAGCTCTCTGCCTGGACCCACACTGGGCTGTCTGCGCTCTCAGACCCTCAAGGAGCCCTGTGTTGCATTTTTTCAAACTCTATTTAAGAGAGCCCCCTTTCTCTTAGGCCAAGGACCACTTCAACTTAGAGAGACCGTTTTTACGGCTCTGTATAGCATCACTCCCCAAATCTTCATTCCTTTCCATTCTCCAAGATGGCACCAGGGCTAGGCTGATGCATCGCAGCATCCCGTCTTGCCTCTGTCCCGCGCTCCGTGGAGACGCATCCTTCAGATCCCGCACGTGCCCCTCCCGTCCTGCCCTCCCGTGCCCTCCCAGACAGGTTGTCGCCGTGTTCCGGGTCCTCTCTGGGCACGGGGCTCGGAGCGCCTCCTTAGACTTGCGTGGAGGGCTCCTTCTGGACCCTGGGAGTCGGTGTCCGCCGCCGCCCTCCCCTCCAGAGACGGCAGGCCCCCCCCTCGGATGCCCCCGTTCAACAAAGGCAAAGGGAGAAGGCTCGGGGAGCCCGGCCCCTCTCCAGTTCTTGAAGTGAGCAGGAGTTCTGCCATCTGCAAGGCACCGTTTGCCTTTTAGCTTCCGAGGAAGGTTCCAAGAGTGGATTTTCATCTCTACATCGCGGCTCAGCGGAGGAGCAGGCTGCTCCTGGATTCGGTTACCCGCCTCCCCCGGCAGCGGTCCGGCGGTCAAGTTCAATGGTTAGAATGTTCACGGAGTGTAAGGCAGGAACGAGAGATACGGAGAGCAGGGCAGGACTAGCAGACACGGGGCGCTGGCCTCTGTCACCCTTCAGAACCTCAGAAACCACGATGGCTACCTTTACAGTCTTCAGCTTCTGAAGACGAGTGCCAGTCCTTGAGGAAGAAGGGGATTCGGTGACATGGGAAGCATGTCAGCGTGGATATTAATGTTCATTTAGCTCGCACATTCAGAATTTTCCAGCGTGACTCATTTTTTTAAAGTTACAAATAATGGTTAGGCTTTGGGGATGGATTTGCCACTATTTTCAGAAAAATAGAGAAAGCCATCCAAACATGATTTTTTTTTACAACCCAACTTTTCTGATGGTACTTGAGTCTCATGTAGGAAAGGTTCTGTTCTTTTCAGAAGACTTTTTATTGACTGTTTTTTTCAGTTTCTATATAATATTACATAATGGAAATTTGTCCCTTCATGGTGACTAAAACTCTGTGGTAATTAAAAAAAATAATAATAGCACATAAGTAATTGGTGAAGTGCCACGGGAGAATAAAAAGAGAGTGTGAGCCTTGGTGACCACACCCACCTGGTTGGAGCCTGGTCGCTCCAGCCGCTGGCTACAGGACCCTGAACGATGCTTGTCCCAACCCACTGGCCTCCGTCTCCTCCAGGTGAATGTAGATAAAAACACCTCCTTGGGGCGCCTGAGTGGCTCAGTGGGTTGAGCCTCTGTCTTTGGCTCAGGTCATGATCTCAGGGTCCTGGGATCGAGCCCCGCATCGGGCTCTCTGCTCAGCAGGGAGCCTGCTTCCTCCTTTCTCTCTGCCTGTCTCTCTGCCTACTTGTGATCTCTCTATCAAATAAATAAATAAAATCTTTAAAAAAATACCTCCTTTTCATAAGAAGCTGTAGAGCATCAAGGGAAAAAAACATAGCGAACCCTATGCCTAGGTCGTGAGCGAGAGCTCAGTAATACCAGCTCTCTGATGGACTCAGGAACATGTTTTCCCTCTAATATCCCAATCTTCTTTATTAGTGCATTACCCTAAAACTTCATAAATAAATTAAATAAATACGCTTTAAATTCAAAGCTCAAGATAGGTGCTGCGCATTTGGTTTTTTCCCAACATTGTTACGTTCACTAAAAGCAATTAGGGACAGGAGGAAATGTATTTAGATGCATTTAGAAAATAAATAACTGTATTAGCTGACCTTCAAGCGCTCAGATCGTTCTAGTGCTGTTGCCGCTGTAGCATCATTTCACAGGAGGCGCGTTTCCAGATAGATGTAGTGACAGTGACTTGTGACAGTGGGTGGCTTTGCCAGGCGCCGGGCTCCGTTGTCGAGCTTGGCCTCACTTGGTTCTCTCCATGACTCTGGTTATCGCTTAGCCTTTTACAAAGGGGGAAATGAATGAAGAAAGTGTTTAAGTAACTTTCCTTCTGTGACTGAAGTCCTTGTTGGCAGTGCTGGAAGCCGTGCCCGAATCTGTCTGTTCCAAACCACCGCAGGGTGGACAGCCCCCTCCTGCTTTGGCGTGTTACCCTGTATCCGAACTGAGCTAATGTAGTTTCTCTGCCACTTGCTCACCAACGTCTGTCCTTGGGCCAGTGACCCACCCTCCTTGAGGGGACATTTCCTGACCTGTAAACTAGCGATTATGGTGCCCTCCCAGCACCTTGGGGGAAGAGCTGGGTACTTAGGCGATTGCCTGTGTCCTCCACCCATGTCACCAGGAACATATGTGCAGGTTGGACAAGTTGAGCTGATCCCTCGTTGCAGGGAGAGAGGTGACGCCACAGGGTGTCCTGGGGAATTTCAGTAACAGTGTGAGGAAGGATGTGTTACGGGACGTGGGCTTTGGGTGGGTGAAGGGTCTGTGGGAGCTGGAGTTGGCTTTTGATTGTCAGGGCCCATTCTATGATTGGACAATAAGTAAGTGATAAATCTGACCCACAGGGAGGGACAGACCAGGGTAAGACCAAAGCTGCCCTGGGTGAAGCAGGAACCACTGTTCGTATTACCGGGGTTGGGTGGGGGGGCTGTGGATGGTTGGTGCTTGGTACAGTGACCCTGTCTGTCATCTGTGCTTAGACAGAATGATGAAATGGACTTGTTTCGTGTCCCTCCGTGATGGGCACAGAGCAAGCCCATCCGATGCAGACGTTCTATGTCACAGATTATATGCATAGGGGGACGCTACGGCCTCCCTGTGAGCTCCAGGCAAGCTTCTCAGAGCTCCAGGGCCTAGTGGAGAGGGCAGGGCTCTTCCCGGGTGCAAGACTGCTTCACCGTTGCTCAGAGACTCAAGGGGACAACTCAGTCCGAAGGTGATGGGGCCGCTGCATAGCTTTTTGCTTTGAGAAAGCTCAAAGGGAACCATTGAGGCAGTGCTGGCTTGTCTGGTTGGCATTAAAACTAGAAAGTGCCTCCTTTCACCTTCTGTTATCGTTAGGAAACGGTATAGGGTTCTCTTGCCAAAGTTGGGGTGCAGGGGAATATTAACTGCTCCCAGAAGCCAGGTCCTGCTCTGGGGAGCTCAGGAGAGCCCAGGCGATGAGCTCACCCTGTCCCGCCTCCCCGTGTCTTTCCCCAGGTCGGACTCATCTCCGGCACCGTCTTCGTGGTTCTCGGACTGACTGTCCTGGCAGTGGGATTCCTGGTGCCCCCCAAAATCGAAGCATTTGGCGAAGCTGACTTCGTGGTGGTGGACACGCAGGCCATGCAATTTAACGGGGCCCTGGACGCGTGCAAGCTGGCCGGGGCCATTCTCTTCTGCCTCGGGGGCACGTCCATGGCAGGGTGCCTGCTGACGTCCGTGTTCGTGAAAAGCTACTCCAAAGAGGAAAAGCTTCTTCAGCAGAAGTTTAAAGAGCGCATCGCGGACATCAAGGTCCACAGCCAGCCCGTTACAAAAGCCCCGGGCCCCGGGGAAACAAAGATTCCCGTCACTCTGTCTAGGGTGCAGAATGTCCAGCCTGTTTCGGCAACCTGAGACACCGCCCACCCCAGTCCCCCCTCTCTGATCACATGCAGTGTTAACAAGGAGCAGGGCCAGGTTTGGAGATGATGAGATTTGGGCTTTGGCTGGCCTCAGCCCAGGGCTCGGCTGCGGGCAGTGCGGTGCGGGAGCTCACCTCGGCTTGGCTCGGGGTCTTGGGAGGAGGTGACGTCCCTGGAGACCTGTGCGTAGGCACCACGCTGCTTCAGGGGGTCTCGTGTGCCCATGGGGCACCCTCGGGAGCTCCCCTCTCTAATATCGTGACTGTCTGTCCTTCCCCCCGCGTTACTGGAGAGCGCCCAGCGGTTTAGACCAGATGACCAGTGGCTAACGTGGCGTGTTTTATTTTCTAATGTCAGTTTCCTGATTTTTTCTTGTGTGGTGCTGCGTCTGTTCCTGTCTCACTACGTGTAAGATATTGTCATGTGTGTTCATAGACAAGTCGAGTTCCTTGACATTGACCCAAACATTCGTCTTCTAACTCTTCACATGAGGTTGCTGAGAATGGGTACAAATTTATCGGAGTTGTCCGCCAATCTTTTTTTTTTTTTTGGTTTGGTTTGGTTCTCTCCAGTGTTTTCACTTGAAAAGCTAACATTGCCAACTTTAGAAAACTTGGGGAAGAAATGAACTTTAGGAGTTTCTGTGCAGCCTCCGAGAGCTGAGGAAAGGAGAAGCTACTACCCCCTAGCTGTGTGACCTCGGGGGTTTGTTTAACCTGCGCCGGCCTCAGTGTCCCCTCGATGCGACAGAGATCCTGGACTATGGTGTCTGAGATTCCTCCTTTGCCGCGTGTCATCGGGTCTCCCGGGGGCCATGCCTGCGATGTCCCTGGGGCTCTCACCTCGGTGGGACTGTTTGAGATCTGGACTCCCAGAAAAATCTCCGAATCAGCAGGTACTCACGTTTCAATATCCAGCCCCAGCAGTTTATACAGTGCTGTCGTGTTTTTATAAAGACTAAAGTAAGCCATCCTCAAATAAGAAGCCCGTGAGTAGATACTAACCTTAAAAAGGGTTTTCTTCCTCAAATAAGATGTTTGATTCTCCAACAAGATGCTCATCTCACCCCTACGCACTTTTATGTCATCCATGGACTTAAACCGGACTGAGGAGAACGTGACCTTGGTCTTCTCTCAGAAATCGTGCCCCCTTCGAGTCCTGTGTCTCCTCTCTTTCCTCCCTCCCTGGATAATAAAATATGTGCCCAGACAGAACGTAAGTTGCCGTGTCATTCCTTCGCTGCGACTGTTTTCTCTCCAAGGAACGAGTCTGCATCCTGAGGCTGGGCGAGTGAGCTCTCAGGTTTCCCTGGCGAAATGGAAGAACAGAGTAAGCAATTAGCCCTTCCAGTGTGCACCGTTATGCGTGGCCCAGCGGGGACCACGGGGCCCATCGGTACCCTCAACAGAACAGGGATCAGGGGCCAGGTAGGGGAGAAATCATTCCGACTTCCTCAGGTTCTCACCTTGCCATGGATGTAGCATTTTTTTAATGTTTTTATTTTATTTAT
This sequence comes from Mustela lutreola, assembly GCF_030435805.1. Classification (NCBI taxonomy): domain Eukaryota; kingdom Metazoa; phylum Chordata; class Mammalia; order Carnivora; family Mustelidae; genus Mustela; species Mustela lutreola. The sequence goes on from NC_081295.1 coordinate 154,380,767, forward strand.
TTTATTTTATTTTATACATAGCATTTTAATTGTATCCTTTGAAGCCTTGTGTAAGCCCCAAGCATCTGTTGAAGCCAACATCCCTGGAAGCTTCCCGTGCTTGCCTCGGCGTTGTGTACCAAGGAGTCTTGGAGGATGGAACTTGACTTTGAAAAGCTCCCAGAATGAAAATTAAGGGTGTTGGGGCCTGGGAACCTTTAGGTACAGGCATGATTGCAACCATAAAAAAAAGCAGCTCTGTTCCCCCAAAGACCTAAAGGGAACCAAACCAGAGAGAAGCTGAGTCTGAAAAAGCCATTCAGCACGTCCCGTCTGTCCTGTCCCGTCTGCCCTGCCCTGCCCAGGCTGTGTGAGAGCAGGAGCCGGCAGAAAGAGGACACGCACTTTGATCTTCGGAGCGGGTGGACCACGTGTGCTCACAGGGCAGAGCCCGTGAAGACTTCATAAAGCCGGAGTGGGCTGACAGCAGTGGTAGGGCCGCAGAACGGCCCTAGAGCCTTGGGCTCATTCTGCCTGTTTCGGGGGTGAGGGGGTGGAGGGGGGAGGGGAGCCAGTCCCTCCTCTCTGCTATCGAAATTCCCACGGGTGCCCCGGGCAGTCTGTGCTCACAACGCCACTGGAGAAACACAATGTGTTCAGGCCTGGAGGTCACACGGGGACAGCGTGGAGTGGGTCCCACCCCTAGAGGACCCGGGCCCAGCCACATCATTACGGGTCCTGCAAGTGCTTGGAGCAGCAGTGAAGGACCCCTGCTGCCTCCCGGGACAAGCCCCCGCGTCTTCGGCTTAGGAAGCCTACCCTGAGATCTTTCCAAAATCTGCCTTTCTAAACCTTCCACACATTGGACCAAACCCTATCATTCAGAGTCCCCTGCAAGCTAACCCTGCTTACACTCCCCTCCCCTCTGCCGGTCCTCCCTGCTGGGAAGATTTCCATGTGACCATTTCCTGTCCCCTCCTGCACTGTCTTCTGCAGGGAGACACATCTGTGTGCTCTTACTGTCCCTACTTCTGCTGTGCCACCTATGATATGGGGTCCCTACCCGTTTTCAAGTGTGTATCAGATTTAGAACCCCCGTCTTACTGTGTGCACAGCATCTCAAGCCCAAAAACTGAAGGCACGGCCTCCTGGGGTCTGAGCTGGCTCCTTCCCAGACTTACTCTGATGCTCACTCCAGAGCCCTGCATGCCGCCCACACATCACTGCTTTTCTCCTTCATCGAGCCTTCTCTCACGGCTGTAAGCATCTGCCCCTGCACTGGTGATTGGACCTGTCATTCAAGGCCCAATCAGGAAACAACAACAATAATCACGGGACCTAATATGTACTGAGGGGAAATCAGCCTCTTCATGGACACAGCCAGCATTGTGTATGAACACTTCTCTGTCTCTGTTATAATTGGTTTACACACCTGTTTCTTCCATTAGCAGCTGGACTGTTAGCTGTTTGGGTGCAGCGACCACATCTTAATGAGGGCAAACCCTCAAAAATGCAGTATGGAAAAGCTGTGTGCTGCTATGACATGGGCACTTAAAACAGCTATTGCAGATTTACTTAGAGCCAGGCATGAGAGAAGCACAGAGATAATTGGTGGAGGCACTAAAATTTCTGACCTAACGAGAGAGAGAGAGTGTGTGTGTGTTTCTGTGTGTGTGTGTGTGTATACAGGGGATCTTGTGGACAGAACTAAGACCAGAGTATGGATACGGGTACCTCAAAGCAAAGCTCTCCTCAACCCAATGCTTTGGACTGGGGGAGCCCAGTCTAGTGGCTGGTTCGCCATTACAACCTCTAAAACCGGAATCTTCCCTCGAGGGAGCCCTGCTCACAACACAGAATTCGCAGACATTCTGCTCATTCCTGGGAGAATCAGACGGAAGACCTGGAACGGCCCAGGCAAGAGCAGAGTCATTGTCTCCAACGCTCCTAAACCAACCACATGTTTCTTCATCCTTGAACAGGGAAGTATGGCCAGAATGATCAGACACGTGAGGGTCAGCACCTTGAAAGCAGAAATGCAGAGAGAATAACAGATTCCACGGGAAGCATGAGTGTTTCAGGAATCACAGGAGAACTCTAAAAAAAATCTAATTAGTCTTCAGGAAGAAATGGCACCCATAAGACAAAAATAGGATGCCATGAAAGAGGAACATCAAATGGTTTTAAAATAACAAATCGCTACATGAATAATTTGAAAACCCTTCCAGAAAAGTAAAATCCTGTCTCGTAAAAATTTTAAAAGGAGATTCAAAAATAAAAGACCCAGAGAGTCCATCAAAGATAAAAAGGTAACAGGAGAAAAGAAGAGAAAAATTATCAATAAAATAACAGAAGAAAACTTCTCCTGGCTACAGAATACAGAGATCGTCAGATTGGATGTGTTTGCTGGATATTCAACACCATGAATGGTTAAATCAAAGAGACACATTTTTGTGAAATTTCAGGACAAAAAAGAAAAAAATTGTCCAAGAAGCATCCAGAGAGAACAGACATCTGTAAAATAATAAAGAAATCACAGTGGGAAGAGGAAAGGGCTGTGATTTCAGGCAATAGACGGGAACATCACTTTTGGCCTACAGAAACATACACTGACTCTTATCAAGGAGAAAAAAGGCAAGCGGTAGAACGCCCCTGAAAACATTTAGAGATGGGGCTCCTCCCCTCCAAAACCATGTTTGTTTCCCAGAGTCCACAGTCTCGTGGTTGTCTCCCACTCTGATTTCTCCCCCTTCATTTGTCGCCTTCTAATGTCCTCCATGTTATTACTTATGCTCTACAAATGAGTGAAACCCTATGATAACTGACGTTCCCTGCTTGACTTATTTCACTCAGCAGAATCTCCTCCAGTCCTGTCCATATTGATGCCCAAGTTAGGTGTTCATCCCTTCTGATGGCTGAGTAATATTCCATTGTGTCTAAGGACCACATCTTCTTTTAAATACATAAAAGGTTTTTTTTAGGAAAAAAAGAAAGAACATTTTAAAGTAAAGTGCACAATGAAATCATGGTCCCAATTATTAAGCATGACTCTGGAATCATGGGGAAGAACTAACAGGAGTCTGAGACAAGAGAAGTCGTTGGAAACCCAACCTGCCTTCCCGCTGGGCCCCGTCTATTGCTGGCAGGACAGGAGCTGGGACGGGTGCCTGGAAGGACCGAACCCTGCCCTCAAGGGTCTGGCCATGCCATATACTTACAAAGCCAAAATAGTGCAAACCGATTACTTGTTTCCAACCTCCAGCATCACACGGTAGACAAACAAAATGCCTAAAATATGATTATGAAACGGACGGCAAGTGTGATGCTGTGGCCGTACAGGGAGAGCCAGCAAGATGCGGAAAGCAGAAGACAGAAGGGTAGGAAAACCGATATCATCATCTGCTCTAGCGAGAAATTAAGTATCTAAATGTGGGGGAAAGAAGAAATGCATGTAAAATTAAGAACTTAATACAAAAAGAAAAATTTAAAAAACGTACTCTCTCCAAAAAATTAATAATAATTAATTTAATTTAATTTAAAAGGCTCAGTGGGTTAAGCCTCTGACTCTTGATTTCGAGGCATGATCTCAGGGTCGTGAGATCGAGCCCCACGTCGGGCTCCAGTGGTGAAGTCTGCTTTTAGGGTTCTCTCCGCTGCCTGCCCTCCAACCCCCATGCTCGTTTGTTCTCTCAATCAATCAATCCATAAAATAAAAAATAAAAGGAAGCAATGGCTTAACTTTATCATTTGTCATCATAAAGACAGCCCAATGAAAGGACTAAAAATGAAGCGCAAACCTCAGACAGAAGAGAAGAAATAAAATTGAATAAAAAGGAAACCTTCATCTTTCCGTGACAGGAAATCAGTCAATACGGTCTCAGGTAATAAACCATGAAATCACAGAGAAGTGTATTGTTTGCAGTTGTGGAAGGAGCCACCAAGAAGAGCTTCAAAAAGGAATTACTAAGATATTAAATTATTAAGTGAGGTCGCCTCTCAGGGAGGCTGTGTGAGGGAGGCCAGAGTGGAAGCCGGACGCTCACACAGGGAAGACCAAGGTGGTGGTCAGTGTTCCTATCCCCGTGGCCTTGACCCAGACTTCAAGCAAACCGCTACAAAGGAGTCCATCCGGGATCCTGTTCAAACAAAGGGATCTGTCCCAGAGTAGGTTTCTGGGAGGGCCTCCCCGAGGAACTGAGATGTAACCCGTGCCCCAGAATATGAGCAGACGTCGACCAGAGGGATCCTGATCTAAGGGGGAAACTCTTCTTTGTTTTTGGGGGGAGTAGGGGGCACACTTGGGGCTTTCAAGGCTGAAGCTACGGCATAAAGTGCCAGAGCCAAGAGGGAGCGTGGCAGGTGGGGAGGACTGGACCCAGGCCACTGTAGCTAAAGCAGCCCAGGACCCGGGACGGGGGAGGGGGAATGGGGGAGCATCTGGGCCAAGGCCACCAAGCTTCACAACTCCAAGGGGATCAGAACCTTCCAGAGCAGCACAGCATGCCTGACTGGAGGATGAGGCGGAGTCATGGCCGAGGGCAAGGTTTCCTGCAGAGGCCAGGATGGGGCCAGCGGAGGAAGGGAAGCTTGAGGCCCGCAGAGGACGGCTCCGAGCAGCCAAGGGTGGGCGAGCAGAGGACGTGGGCCAGATGTGAACACGCGGATGAGGACCTGGGCCAGATGTGAACACGCGGGTGCAGACAGCGGGTGCTCTGGCCCCGAAGCATCAAGCGCCTTGGTCTTCTCCCCAGGCCCCACCGCCAGTCCCCGCCCCGCAGTCTGGTCCGGAGGAGACGCTCCCTGGTTACTGTCCTCGCCTTCCGAGAACGAGAAGGTGTCAGCCGGAAACAATGAGCTTCTTACTGCCATGTTTTACTTGCCCAACTTATGCTCTGCTCCGCGGGGGGGAAAAGAAAGAGACAAAAGTAACCTTTGTTCTGCTAGAGACTCTGTTCCAGAGCATCGCAGGATGAGAAGGAATTCCAAAACCGCAACAAAGTAGCCCACGCTCGCTGAACGCTCTGGGTCCCCCACCAGGGGGCAAACACCATTACGGGGAGGGTGACCACTTTTATTTCCTCCCAGTTGCGGAGAAGGAAGTCTGGGCTCCGAGAGATGAAGAAAGTCTCCCGAAAACATATGGCCACAAAGTGATCAAACCGGCATTTCCACGCAGGGGGCCTGACTCGGGGACTCCCCTCCCTTGGATGGATTCTGCTGGAAAGGACGAGAACGCAGCTGCCTCTCACCCTTCTACATGTCCCGGGTGAAACCTGCCCTTTATCCCAGAGCCCTGCACTGCTGTGGAGCCTAAGAACATGGGCAGGAACTCCTATGTGCGTGTGTTACCATGACGCGGGAATTCGTTCTACACCAGTGCGAGCGATGAAGGCCAGTCCGCCTCGGAACTCGATCGCTGAGTTTACAAAAGATCCGTCCAGACTGTTATTTTTGTGTTTTCCCCGAAATCTTAGAAAGGGCAGACTTGCCCATCTTTGAGCATCTTGAAGGTCAGTACTGCGTCTGACTCATAGTTCTCCCCAACACCATACATAGTTTCTGGTTCACAGCAGAAGCTCAAGAAACATTTGCTAAATTGAGATTTGTTGGTTCAAAAAAGGGCAATAATTGTTCTTACCAACCCAATCTCCCCGTGACCTCTTCCTATCTGTATGATACTGGTGAAAACCACCTGCCTTGCATTTTGACCTATCCTAAAATGCTTTGGCTAGAATTTCTGGAAGGCAGGGTGCCTCAAAACTCGCGGGAGGTTGGTGCATTTTTAACTACATGAACACAACCCAACCCTTGACAGAAGGACATGGCAAAGACTAGTGTTGAAGCACACGGACCCTGGAGTCGGAATTCATGCATTCGAATCTTGGCTCTATCACTCTGTAGACCGTGGAAACGTAGCCAAGCCCTTACAGTTCTCTGTGCCTCAGTTTCCTTATCTGTTAAGAACTATAACAGCATGTGCCTACTAGGGTTGCTGTTGGGGATTAACTGCATTAATGCATCTAAACCCTTGGAGCAATGATGTACACGGAGCCAGCACTCAATACAGATGCAAACAGTGTTAGCTAGGACACAGCTCATTTATGACGCACCCAGGGAGGGCTCCTGGGGTCGGCCTTGGACCCCACGTCCTGTGCACACATTTGCTTTCAGCCCTACAGTCGTCCCTACTGTCAGGTCTGACGAGATTTGCAGCCCACCAGACAGGGCGATGACCTTTTCAACGTCAAGTTTAATTAAGGCTGGTGAGTAGCTCAAGTGTAATGTTTCATGTCTTTCCATGTAGTTCAGTAAGAAAGATTTATTAACTCATTAAAATGTCTTGTTAGTGAGCTACCCAGAATGACTACTACTCCCAGCCAGCTACTCGTTCCAGAAAATGCCAAGAATAGAATCTGACTTTCCTGACTTCCTAGGTGGCATCTGCGTCACCAGGTCATGCTGCTCCAGCATGAGGATAAAAAGCTTCAACAGGTGTGGTGGTGGATGAAAACAGCTGCCTCTGGTGACAGGCAGAAGGCTGCGGACATGTCTTGAGGAGACCACATCAGGCTGGCACCCTCCCTGGCTTCTCCTTACCATGGAGGGGAGCTGGCTGATGGACTGAGCCGTCCAGTTCCCAGGAGCTGGGTCTCTGGGAGGTGCCGATTCTGCTTCCTGCAAACCAACCACCTGAGCCCACCAGCGTTAAGTTAATCTACTCTGCTCTCCATTTGGCCCGTCAGACCATTTCCATTTCTAAAATGTAATCTTTCGGGGCATCTGGGTGGCTCAGTCAGTCAAGCATCTGCCTTCAGCTCAAGTCATGATCCTGGGGTCCTGGGATCAAGCCCCAGGTCAGGCTCCCTTAAGCTGGGAGCCTGCTTCTCCCTCTCCCTCGGCCCTTGCCCCTGCTCATGCTCTCTTGCTCTCTCACTGTCTCCCAAATAAATAAAATCTTTTTTTTTTTCTTAATAAAGTAAAACATAGGGGCACCTGGGTGGCTCAGTGGGTTATGCCTCTGCCTTCGGCTCAGGTCATGATCTCAGGGTCCTGGGATCGAGCCCCGCATCGGGCTCACTGCTCAGCGAGGAGCCTGCTTGCTCCTCTGTCTTTCTCTGCCTGCCTTTCTGCCGACTTGTGATCTCTCTCTCTCTGTGTCAAATAAATAAATAGATAATCTTTCTAAAAAATTAAATAAAAAGTAAATAAAAAATAAAAATAAAGTAAAATGTAATCTTTGTGCTTCTCCAACTGCCTCTTCCATACTTCCGATAAATTTACAAATGCAGTCTCCTTTTCAGAATCCCACTCTTTGGCCCAGCAGGAATTCCCCTCAATGTCCAGTTCCTCAAACTGTCTTCTCATCCCCATCCTGCAAAATGTGCTGACATGTAGCGTGCGGTAACAAGTCCACACTTCTGTTTTTGGTCCACATGTGCATCCCCGCTCTGCTTTCTCTTTTGTCCTCATTAGATTAGACGCAGTAGAACACAGTGGTTAATGACGTGGGAAGGGGTGACTTCAGACTCTTCTCTCTACTAGATGTGTGACTTTGAGTAAATTATTGACTTTGTGTCTCTTCATCGATATAATGGAAGTAATAACAGCCCTTTCCTCACACAGCTGCTGTTGAGGACTACATTTTGTAAAAGCTAACTAAGGTTCTTAGAAGAATGTCTATCAATAATTAAGTATCAAATAAACACTGTCATTTCGTTCTTGTGGTCTTCATTGTGTTTGTTGTTACAAGGTACTCATGCACAGGGGTCCAATCATCCACAGTGCCAAGTAGAGATCGATATTTAATAAAGTTCTTTTGATCATGGGCTATTGATGAGAATAGGAATGGGGGGAAATGCCAAATGAGGTCTAGGTTTTTAATAAATTAAAGTAGGCAGCAGTGAGTTCCCCAGCAACTGGATTTCTGAATGCATTTCCACCATCATCTCAAGCTTCCCGTTTATTATGACAATTTCCTGCTTTCAAATATTGAACGGTAAACAGGAAATTAATTTGAGGATGATGGTCTCCATCCAGAAAGGAAAGCAATATCCGCATCAAGTAACCAGACACTCTTCCTAGGAAATTTCCTTCAGAAAATGGATATGATGAACACGGACCTTGAAATAATCCCAGCAGACTTAGACATTTCACTACTAGAAATGAAGGACGAATTGCACTTCCAGTCTGGCATAGCCCAAATTGTCACCATGATTTTGTTTTATTTTCTAGTTGGAGACCGTCTTCTGGAAATCCACAGATGGATCTGACTCCAAAACTGGAAAATGGGTGACTGTCTGTTGACTCCCTCCTTCCTTGTACTGGGGTCGTGTCCATGGACAGGAACAGAGATGCAAAGTTTGGAGGCACAAAACTATACATGCTGAGAATTCTGTAAGCCTTTCATTAATGATAAAGAGGTTCATGTTTAAAACTTCAATGCGCACACTAGTGTGATGTCCAAACAGGGGTCTGCTTACCCACAAGTATTTTAAAGGAAACCTAACATTGACCACTTCACAGATTGAGTAATAGAGACTATCCAGTATAACGTTCAAATCACCTGTGGCTATTCTGTTTGGGCTTCATGGGTTAGGATCAACAGTAATTAAGGCTCTAAGGTAGATGTGAAAACAACCCCCCCCCCCCAGTCTACACATAAACCGTCTGTGTGTTCAGTGCAGCCAAGATTAGTAGAAGTAATGTCAAGATGACGATGCATAAAACAATATGGCCAGCAGAGGGCGCCAGAGGGGCTCCGTTGGTTAGGCTGGGTTTAGGCTCAGACCATGATGTCAGGGACATGAGATTGAACCCTGTGTTGTGTCTGTGCTCAATGCAGAGTCTGCTTGGGATTCTCTCTTGCCCTCTCCTTCTGCCCCTAAATCTTTAAAACAAAAACAAAAACAGAAAAATAAAAAAATGTGCATGCAATATGGCTGACCATCCCCACTCTCATATGGACTATTACCAGACACCATCAATACCATCTCCCTCTCTTTATATGGGACACCCTGAAAATTAAGCAGCAGCTTTAGTGAGAGACAGAAAGCATGAACCCAGTAGGTCCCAGGTAATACAGGTATAGCAAGACCAACAAAAGTAGTGCTTCAGGGAGTATTTTTGTCGATAATGGAAAAGCACCAATTAAAAAAAAAAAAAAATCAACTCTGGCTCAAAGATAGATAATAAAACGGCAGCAGGAAGCCAGGGAAACTTGGCAGGAATTTCAGAAGAAGATGCCAAAAACCGAGTCAAAGCTAATGATCATAACATCTAACAGCTGCAGAGGGCTTGCTCTCTGCCGAGCCCCTCCATGGATGCTGTCTATAAATCCTCACAAGTCGACAAATTACTGTTATCTTCTCCTGTGCATAAGTGAGAAAGCTGAGACTCAGAGAGGTTGATCAAGTTGCCTAAGTTACAGCATATGTGCTAAACGCCAAAACTCAAACCAGGTCTGCCTGATGCTGAGGCACCGAGTCAGTGGGAGTGACCCCAGATTAAAGGGGGAGATGGCGGAGGGGACAGCCTGAACAGACCAAGACAGGAATCCCCAGACAACAGCCAGTTCATGAGCGAGCAGTTGGAAAAATTCGGCTGGCAGGCTCCTAGAAATAGCGTGGACATTTTGCTCTCCACCACATCTTCTCGATAGGAAAAAAATACATGAAACATGGAAAACTAAAATCCAGCCTTACAATATTCATGGGGTCCCAAGTTTATACCACGCCAGGACTGCGGGACTCCTCAATCAAACACCGAAACGACCACGAAACGTCTCGGGCGGTGACAAAAGGAAAAGTGAAGCCTTCCCAGAGACACTTCCAGAACCCAGAGTATATTTGTCTCATGCAAAATAAAGGGCAGAGGTGCGCTCACGGTAAGAAGGTGTAAGCCGTGTAAGGAAGGATCTCGGGAGGTCAAGTCAGCAAACACCGCAGATGGGGTAACAGACACCCCAGAAGCCACAATCAGCAGCTTTTAAAGTCCTAGAGGTCTATAATTAAATATTTAAGTATGTTCAAAATTATTAAACTTGGAAAAGAGCTATGAGACATGATAAAACAACAGACCCTCCACAGCACAGAGTACTAACCACTATACCATCATGGCACAACAGACCCTCCCAACAAACAAAAGGACCAATCTGAAAAACTAAGCAGAGCTTCTACAAAAGAACCAGTCATTTTTTCCCAGACTTATTGAAGTAAAATTGAACATTTATATATATATATTTTATATACATAAATATTTGTATTAAGTAGTATATTATTATGTTAAATATAATAATTTAAGTATATTAAATATATATATTTTATATATACATACATATATATAAATATGTATGTATATGCAGTACAACATGATTCGACACATACACTGTGAAATGATTGCCACCATCCGGCTAATTCACACCTCCGTCACCTCCTATGGTTATCTTCTCATATGTGGGTGTGGTAAGAACCCTCAAAATCTGCTCTCTTGCCCATATAAGATTGTCGACTCTAGTCACCATGTTGTATATTAAATATACAGCACCTACCTCATTTCCCTACCCCCAGCCCCTGGTCACCACCATCATAGTCTCTGCGTCTGTGAATTTGACTCTTTGAGACTCCACGTACAAGTGAGATCACACTACTTGCCACTCTTTGCCTGGTTTACTTCCCTCAGCCTCGTGTCCTCTGGGTCCATCCACGTCGGTGCAAACGGCAGGATGTCCTTCTTTCTCGTGACTCGTCCCCCTGTATGGACGTACTGCATTTTGTTGATCCATTTGTCCGTTGATGCACACGTCAGTTTTTTCCCATGTCTTGGCTAATGTGCATAACGCACATTAATGTTATGAACATGAGGATGCAGATCCCTGAGAGGCTGACTTCATTTCCAGTACAGCTGCTGGGTCACAGGATAGACTACTTTGAATTTTGTGAGGGAGCTCCATGCCGTTTCCCATGATGGCTGTCCCCACTAACATTCCCCTCAATGCTGTGCGAGGGACCCCTTTTCTCCGCTTCCTCCCGAACACACATTATCTCCTGTCTTTTTGATAACAGCCATCCTAACAGATTTGGGAGCTATCTTATGGAAGTTTTCCCATGTCCTCGATTCTTAGTGATATTCAGCATCTTTTCACATACATGCCAGCCACTTGTATATGTTGAGAAAATGTCTATTCAGTTCCTTTGCATATTTTCAGAAAAGGTTATTAGGGTCTTTGCTATTTAGTTTTATGAGTTCCTTATGTATTTTGAGTATTAACCCTATGTCAGATAGACGGCTTGCAAATATTTTCTCCAATTCTACAGTCGAACTTTTCATTTGGTTGATTCTTTTGTCATGCAGATTTTTAACTTGTAGTCCACTTGTTTCTTGCTTTTATGGCTTGGGCTTTGGGTAGGCTGGACATTTAAAAAATATTAAATTTTATCCTATCTGTGAATACAGGATAGCTTTCCACTTACTTGTGTTTTCTTTGATTTCTTTCTTATAGTTTTATAGTCTTAGAGTTTTCAATATATAGGTCTTTCACCTCCTTGATTAAATTGATTCCTATGTAATTTATTCTTTTGATGCTAATATTTATAAATGGAATTATTTTAATTTCTTTTCTAGATATCTTGTTGTTAATGTTTATAAACACAGATGATTTTTATATGTTGGCTCTGTATCCTACAACCTCATTGAATTTATTAATTCTAACAGGGTTTTGGTGGGGGCTTTAGGATTTTCAATGTATAATATGTTATTGACAAACAGCGACCATTTTATTTCTTCCTCCTTGATATGGATTCTTTTTTTTTTTTTTTTCTTGCTTAATTGCTCTGGCTGGGACTTCCAGGACTGTATTGAATAGTAGTGGTAAGTAAACACCCTTGTCTTACTGCTAATTTCACAGGAGAAACTTCCAGCTTTCCATCATTCGGATGTTAGCTTTGGGCTTGTCATAGAAGGCCTTTATTATGTTGAGGCACATTCCTTCGACAGATAATTTGTCGAAGTTGTTATTATGAAAGGATGTTGAATTTTGTCAGATGAGCTCTAGGTATCTATTGACATGTTCCTACGGTTTTTACCCTTCATGCTGTTAACGTGTGTCATGTTTGCTGATTCGCAGATGTTGAACTAGGCTTGCATCACGAGGATGAATCCCACTAGATCAGGTGTGTGATCCTTTTAATGCATTATTGAATTCACTTTCCTGCTATTTTGTCGAAGATTTTTGCATATACGTTCACCAGACATTACTGGCCTATAATCTTCTTTTCTTGTATGGTCCTTGTTTGGCTTTTGTATACCGAATAAAATGAGTCTGGGAGTGTTCCCTCTTCTTCGGTGTTTTGGAGGAGTTTGGAAAGGATTAGCATTAATTCTTCTTCAAATATTTAGTAGAGTTCGCCACCGAAGCCATCTGGTCCTGAGCTTTCCTTTGCTGAGAGAGTTTTGATGACTGCTCCAATCTCCTTACGCATTATTGATCTATTCAGATTTTCCATTTTGTCGTGATGCAGTCTTGATAGATTATACATGTCTAGAATCATATCTGTTTCTTCCAAGTAATCCGATTTGTTGACACAACCGTGCACAGCCGTCTTTTGTGGTTCTTCATACTTCTGTGATACCAGTTGTAATATTCCCACTTTCACCGCCTTATTTGAGTTTCTCGTTTTCTCCTGGTAAGTTTGGCTAAAGGTTTGTCAATTTTGTGTATAAATTCTTAGTCTCCTTGTCTTTCTTGTGTGTTAGTGCATTTCTGTTTCTAGGGTATTGCATGGATTTCTGCCCTCCTCCTTATTATATGCTTTCTTCTTGCTGACTTTTGGCTTATTTTGTTGTTCTTTTCCTAGGTCCTTGATGTGTAGACTAGGTTGTTTGGGATCTTTCTTTTCTCTTGATGTAGACATTTAACACTGTATAAATTCCTCAGAACTGCTCTTGCCATATCCCATCAGTGTCGGCAGGTTGTGTTTCCATTTTGTTGGTCTCAAGATACTTTCTGAGTTCCCCTTGATTATTTGACGCATGGTTGTTGAGCGGTGCTGTCTCTTGCACTTTCCAGCGCTTTCTCCTGATTTCTAGTTCAAACCATTGTGGTCAGAAAACATTCTTGATGTGATTTCAACCTTCTTAACTTTGTTAAGACTTGTGTTGTGGACCAGACACGACCCATCCTGAGACGTCTCCGTGCACACTTGAGAAGAAGGTGATTTCTGCTGCTCTTGGATGGACTGTTCTGTGTGTGTCTGTTAGCTCTATTCGGTTCAAAGTATGGCTCGTGTCTGCTGTTTTCTGGCTGGAGGATCTATCTGTTGTTGAGACGGGGTTATTAAAGTCTGCTACTCCCTACGGTTATTTTATTGCTTCTATTTCTTCCTTCAATCTGTTAATATTTACTCTATATGTTTGTATGCTATGTTGAGTGCATGTCTATTAAGAATTATTATAACCATAGTCATTAATCTTAAAAAAAACAAAACAGTAGTTTAGATGCTGCTAAAGAAAGATGTGGGGAGGGGTACCTGGGTGGCTGGTTAAGTGTCTGCCTTCAGCTCAGGTCATAATCCTGGGGTCCTGGGATGGAGCCCTGCATCAGGCTTCCTGCTCAGCAGGGTGTCTCTTTCACCCTCTCCCTAAGCCCCTCCTCCTGCTCATGCTCTCTCTCTCTCAAATAAATAAAATCTTTAAAAAGAGAGAAAGATTTGGGGAACTGAAAAAATATCTGAAGTAATTACCTACAAACCAACATAAAATATAAATGGGTAAAAATATAAAGAAAGATCATGATTTGGAAAGTGAATGAAGTGCCCAATACCTAGCTAAGAAAAGTTATCAGACAGAAAAAATAGACTGGGACTAAGGTATTATTTAAAATGGGAAACCTGAGAATTTTCTAGAATCAGAAAACAAAGTAAATATGAAAAACAGATCTATCTAAATGAGATCATACAATGAAGTGAAAATATATGTAAATTAAGCAAGCTCTCTTTTAAAGCACAAAGATTCACAGATTGAATTTTTAAAATCCAGTTACATGCCATTGACAAGAGATAATTTTAGAAAGGCACAGAAAGGTTGAAAGTAAAAGAATGAAATAAGATATGGCCAACCAAATATTTCCCAAAAAGAGCTGTAACAGTAGTATGGATTTCCAGAGAAATAACATAACCTTTTAATACGTGTCGCCCTCAGCCCGCAAAAATGACAATCAGCCTGGTATGGTGTTAATGCTTCATTTCCGTTTATTTCGTCAACTTCCTTAGCTTATATGCGGCAGGGTGACCAATAAGGAGCCAAGCAATGGGGAGAGCCAATGAGAGTCCTGTTACTATGCTGATTAAATTTGAAACAGCCAATGACTATGTCCTCCTTTAGGCGGGCTTCACCAGAACGTTCGTTGTATACTTGCCCATATTTTGCTGGCAGTGAGCCAAGCGCCATCTTGTAATGGCGGGGACTTTCCCGGCCGGAGGTGGTCCCCGACAAATAAGACCTGTATGTTTACTCTTGACCAGCCCATAGAAGTGCAAACTGATTCTCCTTCTTCCTGGGTACTGAAGAGGATACATATGCCTAATCAATACAGGTACATACTATGTACCAGAGGCCATGTTAACCTTTTCTAATAAAGACACAGCGTTTGACACAAGCTTCAGGAATTGGGCTATTTGCTACATGGTGGTGGTATATTATTGTTACCCTTAGCAGTGGCCAGGCCCAGTGAAATAAATGGGGATATGAGGGGCTACCACCCTTGTATCCTTTACATTTTTAAGAATAACAATGATCTCAGTCATTCCCTCAACATGTGATATTTATTTTCTTGGCCTAGAGGGAGAGTTTCTTAGCCTTTCCCTCTGTGATAAGTCCTACAGGTCATAAGAATCAAGGTGAGGCCTGAGAACATCCACTCTACTCATTTGTGACTGCGGAAATGACCCTGGCTGGGTCTGTGGACCTACTGGATCCACTCTGACAGGGAGCTTGGCCAGGACTCCATGTATTATCTAACTCCTCTATGTCTCTACAGTGATAGAGGAGACCAGAATATCACTTCGGGTCCCCAAAAATCAATGACAACTTGGAACCTGTATCCAGCAGTGCTCAAAAAACTGAGTATTTCCCTTTCCTCCATGTGTGGTTATCTGAGTACACATCTATAGTTACTTTTGGGGAAGGAGTGAGGAAATTGCTAACCTGCCCATGTCACGGCATTTCAGGGTCCTTCTCCATGAGGACCTGGCTTCTGTAGTTAATTCATTCTGAGACTAAAAAAAAAAAGTTCAGGCTGAAAACTAGGCAAAGGATTGTGACCATTTATTGGGGCAACTGACTTCGGCCTACTGCTTGACCACTGTTTACTCCATTTGGTCATCTACATTAAGCAACATCCTTGTTAGCTGCCCAATTATCTTGCCTTCAGGAACACCATATCCTGATGACCATCGTCATGCATCCTTCAGGAACACCATATCCTGATGACCATCGTCATGCATCCTTCAGGAACACCATATCCTGATGACCATCGTCATGCATCCTTCAGGAACACCATATCCTGATGACCATCGTCATGCATCCTACAAAGCCAGGCCCTGCGGGTCCCAATCCAATCCTGCTGTCCATAACAGTAATTCCCCCAACTTTGCTTTGGTTACATATATTCTGGGACCCCATCTTCTTTACTGTTCCTACAAAGCCCAGTTCTGCAACAGCATCTCCTACCATCCATTCCAGCCTACAAAATAGAGCTACGGCTCAGCTCCTAAAAAATGCTGGAGCTCACCAGTGCATTTGTTGCCTTAATAAGTGGCGTATCTTCCAAGCTCTCCTAACACCTTCCTGTCTTACACAGGAGACTTATCCTAGCTCGCTCACATCAAGCGATTTTTTGTCTCTTCCTCCATAGCCGATCATACCGCCTGACACATATACTTCCTTTAACTGGAACCGGTGCTTTTTCTAATCTTCTCAGAGCTACTCCAGGAGCATATGAGAACTGTTTCCTAGGGTCTGTGCTGGGGAATCCAGTCTTGTGTCATCAGGGCATGTCTCCGAGCTGGCGAGCTCTCCGTCCAGCTGTATACTCTTCCCTTCTTGATCTAACATCCTCCCTGCGGCCATGCTGTACTGGTTCTCACAAGATGGTCAGCACAGTCTAGTAAACGGTCTGCCCTTGAATGAGACCGCTGCAGGGTATTCAGGAAGGGGAGAGGGCTCAAATTTCCAGTGATAGGGAGTGAGTTCTTCAGATCCAGAGGGTTCAGGAGAAATTAGAGTGGGTTCAAGGTTCTCAACTGCACCTACCCAGAGGATCCCACACGAAGTCTTGGGTTCCTAATCCTTCCCCTAAATTTAAGGACCTCGCATTGCCATAGGGGACTTGCCTAGGCTGAGAATTCAGCTTTCTTTGACTCCTTCTCTTATTATATCCTGGGTTTGGTCTGCAGTTCTATCTGCTTTGGAACATCGAAGGAATGAATTCTTTTAAATGCTGCTGATAAGGCCCTTGGAAGTTTATACTCTGCTTTCAATCGCTAACAGATCTGAGCCTGTCATTTTCTTTCTTCAGTGTCAAAGAGCACTTAGTAAGAGCAACCTAATTCCAGCCGTCCTCCCCAGCGTAACCATTTCCCCCGTGGACCCCTCAAATCCCAGAGACATAGATAGCCCCAGAGCATATGTCCCCTTCCCCCTACACGCCCTCCGACGTTACTGCAGATGACACAGTACCGCAGAGACTATCAAACCTCCGCCTACCTCCAGGGGTGGGACGCCCACTGCTGAGGTCTCCATGGCCCAAAATTCCACCCGAGAAATCTGTTTCCCAAGCCATGCTGCTCCGGTATCCCCCAGCTTGGGTTGTATCTTCCAGAGGCAGAACCTGAGATGGGGATTCAGGTACGATGGACAGGGGGAGGGAGAAGTGTGGGAGAGAGCGGAGGGGAAAGTGAGGCAAGGAGGGGGCCCCACCGAGCCTAGCCTGATCCCCCAGGGAGGTCTGGAGCGGAAACTGCACGTGGAGTTGGTGTCCTCTTGAGACGCGGGCGGGCGGGGCGGGGCTCACGCGATTTCCTCACACGTCGGTGGGTCATTGGCTGCAGGTCGTCCCTGTGCAAGGGGAACCCCCACGATCGCTTCTGTTGGACCTCTTCAGAGGAAGGCAGCCCGCACAGCGCTGGATGGAGCGGTGCACCGGCCACATGAAATGGGCTCTGGGTGGGGCGCCAGCAGCATCCCCCTGCCCACCCCCACTGACCTGTGAGTCGGTGGAGAAGAGAAGGGAAACTTAAAAAACAATTTAGAGCCAAATGACAATTAAAAAATAGCTTATATCGGAACCTGCACTTACAGGTAATAGGGCACATCTTGGCAACTGGACAGCTTCGAAAGCACACGTTAGGTATGAACCAGGCCAAAGTGTGATGAGCAAGGCATTCGCCCTGAGACGTCACAGGAAACACACAGAAAGTGGCGGGAAGGAAATCCTAGTGAAAAGAATGGAGAGCAGTGATGCAACCCATAGAGCACAGAGGGTCAGAAAATGGGGTATTTTTAAAAAACATTAATAAAAACAAACATCTGGTGATAATGAACAGGAAAGAAAAAAGAGATATAAGCAACGCTAGAGATTAAAAAAAAAAAAAGAGGGAGAGAACATGGCAACATGTGGACAAGAGTTTTTAAATGTTTGAAAATACTACTATAAGTAGCTTTGGCAAACAAACATAAAACTTGAAGGAAATGAACAATTTTCTAACTAAATATAAATGGCCAGATTGGTTCAATAAACAGAAAATCTGTTAGGCATGTAACCACTAAAGAAATTAAGGGCGCCTGAGTGGCTCTGTGGGTTGAGCCTCTGCCTTTGGCTCAGGTCATGATTTCAGGGTCCTGAGATCGAGTCCCGCATCGGGCTCTCTGCTCAGCAGGGAGCCTGCTTCCCCCTCTCTCTCTCTCTGCCTGCCTCTCTGTCTACTTGTGATCTCTCTTGCTCACTGTGTCAAATAAATAAATACAATCTTTAAAAAAAAATCGTTCATAGCTCATCCTTTCAGAGTTTGCAAATAAAACAACCTCTTAGGAAACTACAAGTGAAAGAGAAATTTAACCTGATAGAAGTTACCTACCAAAAATATGAACGAATGTTACATCTCGTGTTAACTACCAGAAACATTCCCTTAATGTCAGGGAAAGACAAAAATATCCACTATTGCCACTTCCATTCAAGACGTGCTGGAGACCCTAGCTAGTTCAAGAAGAATAAGGAAAGAAAAAAATGTATTTTAGGATTGGAACAGAAAAAAACCAGTGTTAGTTTTTGTTTTGTTTTGTTTTGTTTTTTTATAAACATATATTTTTATCCCCAGGGGTACAGGTCTGTGAATCGCCATGTTTACACACTTCACAGCATTCACCAAAGCACATATGTCCCCAATGTCCATAACACCACCCCCCTTAGTTTTGTAGGCAACATTATAGTTTTCATTAAAAATCCCACCGAAACTTACAGACTGATTTTAAAAAGAGAGTTCAGCAAGGTGCTAAATACAAAATTAGTATAGAAAACAGTGACATCTCTCAGCACCATGAATATATCCTTGGAAAACATAACTTTTAAAAAACTATTCAATTCACAATAGCCACAGAATTACAAACTCTCTGGGAATAAATACATTAAAAAAATGTTCAAGTCCTTTCCAGTAAAATGTATGCAAATTTTTTAACTTTTTTTAAAAGCCCTAGATAAATGAAAGTTTCAGATTTATGGCTATCTCAATATTATAAAGATCTATAGAGATTTAATCAAAATCTCAGCAGAGCTTTTCACAGATCCTGACAAGTTTAGCCTATAATAATCTACAGATCAGTAAAGAGCCAAGACAGTTTTAGTGGAGTAGGGGGTTCGTGCAACCAAACATCCCTTCTTATTATAAGTTATATATTATTTAAAAGTGAAGTTTCAGCATAAGGAGCCCCAGAAAAACAGAGGGAAAGCAGAACATGAGGCCAATCTATGGACACAGACCTTCCTCTACAAATAGACAAATAGGCCTTTGTCACAAACATGCTTCCTTCATCTGTGAACACAAGAACTGAATACACGATCACAAGGAGAGCTGAGTACCTCCAACACTTGAGTCATTCCTGCCCCAAGAGGTCACATCTTAAAAAAAAAAGAGAGAGAGAGAAAGAGAGGTAGAGATCATATCCAAAAGTTTGAGAAAAGGGAAGGCATCAAGCAGGGAGTAGGACATGTCTTTCAAGAGTAGTCCCCACATCGGTGCAGAAGCAATGCCCAGATTCTAGTGGGGCGCTCGACCCTGGGCAGGCCTCCTTGGATCCCCGCCCCCACCAAGAAAGCCTCTCACACTCCTAAGAGGAACCGGGCTCATGAGCAGAAGCCTAGAAAACAAGTGTGCCTAAGACAAGACACAAATTAATGTTACCTTGAGCGTCAAGAGAACTGGTTGACAATAAAAGATCTGAGTGAGAATTTTCTCTTGTATATTCACTGACCAAATAAATAAATAAACACATCCAATCCATTACACGATCAGGACCCAGCAGGAAGGGATGTGGTTCCGTCCTCTCCGCCACCGTAATGAGATACCACGGACGGGGTGGCTTTGACAACAGACACTTACTTTCTTACCGTTCTGTAGGTGGAAGTCTGTAATCAAGGTGCTGGTGGGTCTGGTTTCTGGAGAGGGAGACAGAGGGCTGCCTTCTCGCTGTGTCCTCATGTGGCCTTTCCTCTGTGTGGGCAAACAGGGAGTGGAAACACGCGTGTCTCTTGTCTGCCAGTCCTAAAGCTTCAGGCCCCATCCTTATGACCTGCTGTAACCAAGTGCCTCCAGGAGGACCCTATCTCCAGATACAATCACACTGCGGTTTCCACATACAAATTTGGGGCCGGGGGGGGGGGGGCAGGGGGACCCAACTCAGGCCATAATAAGATTCTCCTCCAATCTTGGCCCAAGAATGTGTTTTAGGGACATTCTAGATCGACAGTATAGATCGATGGGAGATAAGACAGTCTGTTCAATAAACAGTGCTAATGGGACGTAAAGCACAGCGTAGGGAATGCAGTCAGTAAGACCATTACAACTTTGTACGGCGACCGACAGAGGGCAACTGCACTTAACCGTGCTGGGCATACTGTCAGGTATACAAATGCTGAATTGATATGCTGCACAGCTGAAACTAACACAACACAGAATGGTAACTATACTGGAATTAAAATACTTTAAAAAAAAAAAAAGAGAGAGAGAAGAAGAAGAAATACATTAATACATTGCTGCTTCTTCCCTGACCTGCTGGCCACTCTCAGAAGCAATAAAATTTTTTTTTTAAATAAATGTATTTCTAAGAAAATGGAATGGGTTAGAGGCAACGGTGGGGTATCCAACGGACAGTTGTACGCCCAGGTCTGGAGCTCCCGTGCAGAAGACAGCTGACCTGGAAACCCAGATCTGGGAGTCACGAGTATGGAAGTGGCTGTGATGAACATGATCGCACATGAGATTGCTCAGGCAAACCACAAAGATTCAAAGAGAAGGAAGAGAAACCAATAAACCAGCAGCCAGAGTGGGGGGAGAGCCGCAGTAATCCTCAGGCTTTTGTAGCCACAAAGAACAAATACAGTGAAACCAAGGGGCTTTGCCTTGAGTTTTAAACTTGATGGTTGTTGGGTTTTGTTTTGTTTTGTTTTGCATTTTAAAGCCATTTTTGTTATTATGAAATCAATAATAAAACCAATAATAAATGAAAAAGAAGTGCAGGATATCTCTGCATCTTTTGTGTCTTCAGGGGAAGATTGAGTTTGTGAGGGAACTTGAGAGATCTGTACAAATATTGAATAGATTAAGGTCCCATTAGGAAACCTTAAACACCTGGAAACACCTGGAAACCTGCAGAAAAGCTGTATATTTATTTTCATAAATAAGAATTTTATAGGTGGTGCATGGCTAGTCACTGTATACAATACCTTGTAGTAAAGACAGTCATTGTTGGTGATGGGAAGGGTGGAAAGAGTTTTGCCTGTAGCAATCCAGAAGACTTCTTGGTTGGTGAGGTTTCCTTTTTCACTCTCGTGGAACAACAGAAATATTTGGGTCAACTGCTCAAGCGGTACTCTCCTCAGCTGCGATACCCCCAACCCACATATTTCGTTACTACAAATCAAGAGAGGAACGACCTTTGTTTCTCAAACGTGAAGGGAAAACAGGAAACAACTTTCATTCAGTAGAAGGAAAGCAGTGACTCGCCCACAAACTAAAACCCAGATTTTAGCTGACCTCTGTAAAATTGTAAGTTTAAAAAACAACTGTAAGTTTATTCCCATAAGTATATCTACACAAAATATGTGTAAGTTGAGCAATTTGTTCTGTTTTTAAAGAGATCTTATTCATTGCATAAGGGGAACTTACGTGTTTCCCTAATACCATTTCATAAAAGAAAAACAATGTTTTTTTTAATATACCTGAAATTTTCATCAACTAAACAACATGTCTATGAAGATGTAAACAATTTTTATGTACATGATAAAGCTTAACACCCATGCCAAAAAGAAACAGAAGTATCGTTTGGTGTGTTGAATTCCCACATGGTTTAAATCAAAAAGTTTGTACTGCATTTGTGAAAAACGTCATGTAGAGAACTGATAAATGAAATATCAACCACACAAACTCATAAACAAGCAATAAAACAAGCCAGACACATTTTAGTTAAATAAAACAAAGATCTATTTACTCAAGAGGAAACAGTAAACTTTCATATTTCAGAATGAGCACGGATACAGAAATTTTGAAAAAACTAATGCTCTTAATTTGTATCAAAGCACAAATCGTTTTCCTTACAAAGAGAAGTTCTAAATATAAATTACATAAAAATGATAAGCGCAACTTAACCTTTACTTATAACATGAATAATCACCCATTATCATTGTACATAGTAAGGATTTAAGGCACAAAAGAAGCAGCGAAGAAAAAACCGGGGTGAGTTTTCTCCAAACTTCTGAACAGACTACGGTCATTCTGTCTTCCCACTTGCCATGACATTTGCGACAATAACTCGGTCACTCAGTGAGACTGTGTGGTTTAATCTGATCGACTACAGAGAAACTACAGAGAATTCATTCGGTCCATTCGTAGACTGAAGCGAAGTCTGTTGTTGGCTTAAGTCGACGGAGCTCCATTACCGACCTCCTGATTTGACAAATGCTTTACGGTTATCCAGACATCTGAAAATCCTCTCCTGATGCCCCATATTTTGCAGGATGTCCTACCTCTTCCAAAGCAAGGTTTCCTTCTTCACCACCACGAGACACATACTTTCATGCTCTCTCCAAGTCCCTCAGAGTTCATGGTAGGAAATACGCAAACTTTACGTGGGGAGGACAAAAATCAGACCCACTTCCACACTGGGACAATTTCTGGAAAGCAAGAATCTTAGAGTATTTACAAGACCGATATTTAATAATAAAGAACTGCAGGTGCTTGTCACCTTAGAAAAACAGAATAACCTTAAGAAGGGGGGGGTGCAGAGAAAACAAGAAAGTGTTGCCACTCGAGGACACAACAGTCACTCAAGGACCCTACAAAACTTCTGCCCTGAGCTAGAACATCATGGATCAAGTTGTGGAATAGTAAGTCAGTCCTGTATTCTATTTGTAGCGAACCTGGCTACTAGGTTCCAAAGAGAGTTCTCTACGCATTCCCGTAAATCACGCTCGCATAGTCACTCACAGGGATAAACCTTCCGACAGAGCCACTGTTGGTGTGGAATATTCCACAGCTAAAGCATAGGGTAGTTAAGGCTGGTAACTAAGAACTGAGGGTTTGTACTCTGTCGTTAGGTCAGGAAAACAAGATGATCATCTGTCTGTCTGTCTATCTGCAATCACCCCTTCATAGAATAAATTTTTCATTAAAATTCTGGAAGCTTTCTAACTTGGAAAACTTTAAAGCTCTTAAAGCCTGAAGGAAACAAGTTTAAAGCACCATGATACAGATCATTTCTTAGCGTTTCCTCTCCGTGTGTTTTTACACATTGCTTCTCTCAGAAGAGGCTTGTTCTATTAGTAACGCTGTGCCTGAGGGGGCCCGTCCACTGGTTTAAAGTGTGCGAGTGCATCTGTACAGTATTTGATATGCAGATGTGAATATCTATACATTCTCTTTCTGTTCAGATTGGCAGCAGTTCACATGGGATGCTTTCCCTTTAGTAATTTAATCTGCTTTTAAAAATTTCGAGTTACCACTGACTGAGCAACAAGGAAAGGACTGAGCAAATTTTTTTAGGAGGGTCCGTTAATAATGTAAAGAAAGCTTCCTGATGTTCTATAGCCACAGACGTTTCCTAGGGGAATGAACTTTATCCCTTATTGTAGAAGATAGGTCATTGAGCGACAGTCTCCAGGATGCCAGATTATGAGCTATATGAGCGACATTCTCCAGGATGCCAGATTATGAGCTATATGCTGGAGAAGTTAGCAAGATAACGTTCGCACTAGTGTGGCTTCACAACCGGGAGCCCACAGAGCTAGCTAACGGGCTCCGGGCCATGGGCATGTGGATGGTTCTGACTTTATGGGCCACAGCAGGAGCCAACACTCTCAGAATGAAACAGGAGGATGAGATTATCCTGCTCTTCCCATGAGTTGGCATTCGAACATCCCCCAAAACACATTAAGGGGAAAAGCAATGCCTTCATAAATGGAAAGGCATTCTGTGGCTACAGAGAAAAACAATGAGTAAAAAGTTATCATATGGCCATAATATTCTGTTGTGTAACTAGACAGCTAAAAATCTGTATTTTGCTCTGCAAATCTCTAATCTTCCCATTCAATTAAGAAGCTGGTTGTTTACAAATGTCTTAACCCCCAGTTAAGCTTGAGAAACAAGTTCCATAAAACTAGAACTAGGTAGGGGGTCTGTACCCACAGCCTCATGAAGGACTGACCCGGCAAAGCCTTCCTCTGGCTAAGTCACTAGAGTTAGAGGATTTTGTCACAGCATCCTCGCTCCTGGAAACACTCCGTGCCACCAGACCAGGATCTCTTCTGCTCGCTTACATAAGCTCTCTTCAGATCTGTCCGTGAGTCCGGCTCAACTCGTGCAGCTCGCCTGCCACGGAGACCATGACGCCCACAGAGACCACGTCCATATGTGGGAAGAGATCACCTTTCCTTCCTCATGCTGACGTCATCTTCAAAATGGTGTTCACGCTCCCCGTTCTCTGTGAATGATGCTTTCCTTGGTTCAATGACAGATTTTTTTTTTTTTTTTTTTTTTTTTTTTTTTTTTTTTTTTTTAGTGGTGTATGTTTACAAGGTGTTTTCAGGGGATGAGCTGTTGTCCATCTCAAGATAGGTCACAATCACATCTTGTTAACAAGTGGTAAAAATGCACATCCAAGACAAGAATTACTTCCTGACTTTTCCATTTTTTGCTACAGTTACTATGGTCCATGGTCTTCTTAAAGCATTTGTATCTTTTGTTTTTCATGTAAAACAATATTGGGCTTCACTGAAATGACTTGTAAAAAGGTCCTGAAAACCTAAGTTTATGGTATAATGAGGAATGGAAGAAAAAAAAGCAATGTAGCTCTTTTAAAGAAGGAAAAAAGAGAAACTCATTCAAGGAAGGAAAGTGCAAGAATCACCTTGAAAATTAGTTATAACTTCTTGCATTTAATTCCTGATTTCTATAAACTATTTAACATCATTAACCCCAGGCCCAGTAATGGCATGGGAATTTAACATCAAAAAACCAGCTAGTCTATTTCCCTAGCGACTCAAGAGTGTTGCTTCCAGTCTACAGGGTTTCAGATCGTCCCCTTTGAACAAAGAAGTCTACCTGTTATAAAGCACCATCTAGATTTTATACCGGAAATATAGAACCCCCCACTTACAACTCTACCTGCCAGATCAACATACCCTTATAACACCATCTCTTTTCCAATACTATTACATTATTGTCTCCATTTATGCTTCTTATTTGTAGAAAATATTAAAATAGCTGCTAGGAAAAAAAAAAACATTCATTTTCTGTAGTATTATTAAGTACTTGATATAAATACCCTTACTCTAAATGGTTGGTTATGAAACCTGGAGGGGAAGAAAATCTTTTAACCTTATGATTAATAATGAATTCTACAAAAGCACTAGAAGTTTCCTTCCAAATTTGTAACATCTACATCATTAATAAAAATATTCTTTAATATGAGAAAAATATATAATTTCTATATTTGAGGAAGATCTGCATCATCTCTTAAAAATTCAGAAAACTAATACAATTATGTCTTTCCCCATATATACCTAACAAGGTATGAGTTCATTTAATTAGCCCACAAAATTGTAATAAGAAACTGGTTTCATCATGACAATTTAAACATTTTTCAACAATGTCTATCAGAAGACTTCTAATTATATAGGAAGGAATCTGCTTGGAAGTCTAACTATAACTGGCCATTAAAATAAACCTTTGCTGATATCCCTAAGGGCAAAAATATAACAAGGCTAATCTTAATAGAAATAAGGCTTTTAAAAAGCAAGTCAAATGCATTCTTGGTTTTTTGCTCTTTTGTTAAAAAACTGGAGAGAATTCAACCTTTAGACTAGCCAATATTGAGTTTTCTAATGTAGTAACAGGATGGAGAAGAGATGGGTATTCTTGGCAAAGGTAGACTAGACCCATGAAAACCCTCGGGTATCAGACCTTATAAACCGTCCCACCGGGCTCACTCACGAAAGCCCTTCCTGAGTGTGTCATCAAAGCCGTAAGGACTAAAACCCAAAGCACTTGAGGGAGAGGCGTGCAGAAATGAATCACTAACACACTGCATGGAGACTGCCTCCTTCCAAAATGTGCTCTTTTTAATTCTTGGGAGACGGATTTGGGATCAGGAGGAAGAAAGGAAGGAAGGTCAACAAGTCAGGAATCTACTGCCGTCTCTGAAACTAAATTACAATTTGTTTATGCAAGAGTTTATTGCTTTAAAAAAAAAATAGTACATGCCTTCCTATTATCGTCTCTACAATTCTATGCCTTCCTAGGTAAGTGCTTTAGAACAAGCTCCCCTCTACTAACCTCACTTCTAAATGTATAGAGAAGTACAGATGGGCGTGGTCTTCCTTTTTCATCGCTTACCGAGACAAGTGGCCGATTGCCGTCCGCGCAACATGCCCCTCTACCCCTCTTAATTTTTCTAAATGACTTTTACAGACACATCCCATGAAAAGAAGCCACTCTCCTTTAGTAGCTACTCAAAATCATCTAGCCTTTCCATGAAGCCTCTAATCTTAGAATTCCGTCTGCAGCATTCAACCATATTGTCACATTATGTTCAGCAGTAACTCTATCCTTATTGTTCGCGTGTTAGCCACGTGTTATAAGCCCTTCATTTTCCCGATGATCAATACACTGTCTTCTTAAAAATCGTCTATGCTACGGCAGCATAGTCCTTGTTTTGTTCGTTCTCGTTTTCTTGCGGGCTCGTGATTTTTACTTCGGGTCTTGGTGGTCTTTGAGGGTCTAAGTCAGCCTGGAAGAAAAGTGATCCAAACAAAGACACTTAGTTCTTTCGTCCCAAAGGTCATAAAATTTACAAGGGAAAAAAAAAAAATGACTCCATATTTAGGTAATCATATAAACAGTCAACTAAAAATAGTTCCTGGGGTCCCCTTTGTGTTTTAGTTGATCATGCCAGTGGACGTACCGTCCTCAATACCTTACTTGCACAAAAGCCCTACCTGGGACCATAAGAGCAGGGAAGCGGCAGGGAGAGGGAGAAGCAGACTCCCCACTGATTAGGGAGCCCAACGTGGGGCTCCGTCCCAGGACCCCAGGATCATGACCTGAGCCAAAGCCAGATGCTTAACTGACTGAGCCACCCAGGTGCCCCTCAATTTTTTTTTCCTTGATCTCACTTTAAGTTTTTATTTTCAATAGCATATTTATATTTTTCATTTCAGCATTTTCAGAGAAAAAAGCACAGCAGTTCTACCTCCATGTCACATTAACCCAGCCCCATACCAGCTGTTCTCGTGTGAATCAGAGCTCATAGATTCCTTGTGACTCTGATAACAAGTACCATCGTGTGCAGAGGTAAGGGCAGGAAGCAAACCAAGTACAGACGCAGGATTTCTCCAATGTTACGGGCAACCCTGGACTTGGGCTTCTTTTATGTTGTTAGGGATCTTGTCTCATCCAATGTGCCTGCTTCCCACTAGACCGGAATCCAAGCGGATGAGATCAGAATTCCCTGGTTTACAAGCTCTGCTCCGTGGAACCCTGGAGGCTCCACCGCCCTCGTAAGGGCCACCCGAGTGGGGCCAGGAGGACTAGCTCCAAGGCCCTTTCCCCTACAGCCATAACTGATGGTCTAAAACAGAAAACGAAAAAAGATCGGGACTCCTTTTTCACACAGTTATCTTGGGAAGTGTCTCCAACACCACGTGACCTCCATATCCGTGGCTTGGCCTGCGTTTCTCCTGCTTCCCTGCTGTCTGTCTGTCTGCCATCCCAGCACACCGTACCTAAGAATGGCTACACAGAACAAAACAGTACCTGCTAAACTGAACGTGGGGCCATTCTAGAAACAAACAGTCTTTTTTGAAGTAGTTTATTTTTAAGGTATAATTTGTAATTCCTATGGATCTTGTTTTTCGCATGTTCGATACGCTTCAAATGTACCTGAAGGAGCCTGTGGGGGAGAATGGAAACAGCCTGCACTGCCCTCAGGGGAGAGACGAGTGGAGCGAGATTCAGTCTCCCTGCGGGTGACTGCCCTGCTCTGGCATGTGCAGAGTTAACAGCCCTGACTCATCACACAGCAGGGACCCGAGTTCAGATTCCCCGTCAGGACACCCTGGGAAGACCCGGACTGCACATTCCAGGACCTTGATCTTGACCGAGGCCCAATTCTTAGAAGACATCTGTTTTTAAAAGCTGAATTTCCAGAATGGACAGACAGGTCCCCCACTGGTTTCAGTACAGCTGTTTGAGGTGACAGCACTGAATTAAAACCCAGAGCACTGGGAGAGCGCACTCTTGGACCTCAGGACCGAGGTCCCACAGAGGGTTTGCGCTCGGGTTTCTTGCTGGAGACTTTCATCAGAGGCAACAATAATGAAGAGCTTCATGAAGCCGATTGCCGTAGTTACCATATCCGTGACAGCGAGGACACGGTCCTCCATGTTACTGTGCTTTGCGGGTGATACCCCCAGATGAGCCATTTTGCTTCCCTTGAGAAAGTGTGTGTGTGTGTGTGTGTGTGTGTGTGTTTCTTGAGAAGTTCATTTGATGTCCTTATTGAGGGAAAGAGAATCATGTTATGGACTGATTTCCTTTTCTAATTTTAGCTACAAACAACTCAGGATACAAATTTTCGCTCATTTTCAGTAACTCTGCAGAACAGCATTTGGGGAATTTGTAACTGACTACAACTGTGATTCCCTCACCTTAAGGAAAGAGGAGACAGGAGACACATTGAGTGTTTTCATTTAGATGCTGAGAATGTTTTCGTATAAAGCAGACAACAGATTACAGAAGACTCTGTGCCGGTTATTGAAACCTGGCCACAAGAAGGTTTTGCTATTTTACCATTACTAAATTTGGTCCCCCCACCCCACCCAAGCAAAATAAAACAGATGAACCCATAGTAAATCATCAAGAAAACCACAGTCACAACACCAGGTTCAGGAATAAAGACATCCAGGCCCGCGTGAGAGGTTACAGCCTGAAGATCCTGGGCCCTGAACAGAGGGAGAGACAGGAAGGGTTCATTCTCCCGGATGGGAAGAAGGCTGCAGAGTGCATCCTGCCTCTTAGGACGTTGAACTTGACTCCATTCATCAGTCTCTAATTTAATCATCCAAGCTCTGGAAGGATGCCTGCACGTGAGACTCTCCTGCTGCAGGGACCCTAGCGGGAACACGGGCTAGGAAGGAGGCGTTAGCATGTCATTCCTTACCCTCTCGGTCTAATAAGTAGCACCATGTATTAATAAATGCCTGGTGCATCGAATGCGTAATTCAATTAATCCATTTAATGGGGACTAACCAAGTGAGACTTAACAGAGTACAAAGAAGTCACCCATGACAGAAGGGATGTGCTTTCTTTCATGTCTAGATCTCATGGCCTTGATGTTCATTTCTTGTCTGTGCCTCCCCGGATCTGAACTTAACTTGTATTGGTTCATATTTGTTATATACACTCTCAGGAGCCTCTGCGAACTCTGTAGAGTGAGACAAGGGATGGGGGTGGGGTGGATGAGTGATGGGTGATGGGTGGGTGGAGGTGTGGAACAGGTAGGTGAGCAGGCGGAGGTATGGGTGAGTGGGTGCCTGAGTGCGGGGGGGATGGGTGGGGATAGGCGGACAGGTGCGTGAGCGGGTAGATGAGGGGTGCAGGGGTCGGTGGTGGGTGGGGGGTTGAGTGGTTGCGTGGGTGCACGGGTGGGGGAGGGGATGGGTGGGCAGGAAGTTGGGTGGGTGACTGTGTTGATGGGTGAAGGAGTAGGTGTATGTGTGGGTGGGGGATGGGTGGGTGGCTGGATGGACAGACGGATGAGTGGGTGGGTGACAGGACAGATGCGTGGACTCTCTGATAGGTAGAGGTGGATGGCAGCACTTGTTAACTGACCGAAATAATACGGTCAAGCAAACAGTGTCGAGTCCTTCCCCGCTCGGCAGTAAGTGGTTTCAGTGCAAGTCCTAAGTGCTTGGGCAACTCCCGAAGTGCATGGGCGTGTGCCCCGCACACACATTCACACACGAACACACAAGTACCTCGCCTTGTGCACTGCCAGCTCCCTGCGACTTGACTTCCTCCTCCACTGCCTCGGGAGGCTCGGCATGCACCTGATCCAGCTCCTCGCCATTCTCCTCATCCGTGCCTCCGGTCCCGCGGGCGGGGGCCACCGGCTCCTCGCTGGGACGCGGGACGCCCTCGGCCTGCTCGGAGTCAGCCGGCGCCGCCTCCTCTCCTGCTCCTTCCACAGCACCGTTCGTTCCCGAGAGGTCTTCTTTCTGCTCTGCATCCTTGTTCGCTTTTCCTCCATCTTCCTCCTCATCCACGATTTCTGCTGGCCTCTGGCGGGGCAGAATGAATAAGGGAGGAAAGTCAGCAGGGCGACGGATGCGCCACCACCCGTTGGGACGACGTGACGATGATCTCGCCACAGTCACGTAAACGTCCTCACACACACACAGCGCTCTGCAGCGGACAAGGCACAACCTTCCCCGAGAACCCACGGCGCGCCGCTCTTCGCGAGGGATCTCCTGCACTGGCCCTCCCAACAGCCCTGTGCCGTGGGTGTTAGTCCCCTTCTACGGGGGCGAAAACCGAGGTGCGAAGAGACCAAACAGCTCGCCCAAGATCCCGCTGTGTGGGAGTCAAAGAGCCAGGACTGGAACAAGGCGTGTGACTCCAGGAATAGTGCTCGTAAGCCCTGCAGCAGAGACAAAGCCAGACTGTAGGGCCTTTGGCCCATACCTAGTGCAGTGTCCGGCCCAGAGGAGGAGCTTAAAAAAAAAGTTTCTGCAGAGAAATCAACCTCCCCTCTGTGATGCCTGGTGTGTATTTAGATCACAAGATACAGAGAGAGTGCAACGGTGCTGGGGCCAGGATGTGAGGCCAGGCTTTCCAGCGCCGCATGTGGCCTGCCGCCCGCACAATGCCTGCGGGCTCCCAGCGTATCTCAAAACACAAACACGGTCACTCAGCCCCAAGGCCAAACCATTCTACGTCCTTTCTATAAAAATGATAAGTGCTCAAGAGTCTAGGAGCCCAAATTAGGCAATTTCCAAGTTATTCGGGTACATATACGTCTGCTTTAAAAGACAGCAGGAGGCAGACTTCCAGAGCCAAGACTTGGAGAAAGGCCTGGGCTCAGGGCTTGGGCGGGTACTTACTGGCTGTCACCTCACTTCCGTGAGGGCCAGAGTCCCCAGGTGTCACATGAGAATATCATAAAACATGCAGGGGGAGTGAAGGAGAGAAGTTACACGCAGTGCCTCCCCCCTCTACTTGGCATATCACATCTTGAAACACCAGAGTTGCCTCCCATTTGTAGGACATGCTCTGTCCAGGAGTCAGAGTTTCCACTGCCTGTGATAAAATAACAGCTTGTCTTCTAAGGAACAGAACAGAAAGAACACAGGATTTGTTCTAAGTTAGGACCTAGACCTGCCTCCTTCTGGTTGACACCGGACAGGTCACGTGGTCCCCCAGCACCTATAAAATGAGGGTCTGAGATGAAATTCCCCCCGACCACCCCCCGTTCCCGCTCTGGAACTCCATTCTCCCCAAACCACTCTAATGCTTGTTATTAGGAGGTCTTAATGGTCTTCTCGTAAAAGTTAACCTAATACGCTCCATTTTGGAAGAAAAAAAAAACAAACAAAACCAAACCAGAGTGGACTAAAAGTTCAGGACAGAACTCCACACATTACTTTGAAGACGAAAAGAGATGAACCGTGAAAGCTTGCATTCTGCCCAACAGAGCGCCTCAGTTTTGACGGCATGAGATCAATGATGCACTTGAAAAAAATGAAAGAAAAATATTAATCGTTCTTAAGATATTCCAGTGACCATGGCGTAGACCATCACACAGCTTAAGTCATGGTATACGGTGAGGCTGGGCCTCCCACATTTTCCGTTCGGGTATTCGGTGTCGGGACGGTGTGGGGCCCCCAAGTTCCCTAAGCTTGCTGCCCTGGGTGAGGCCCTTGGGAAGGCCAAATGCGGGACAGAAATGGGCACGTGGGGGGTGACCCCGCCACGCGGTGTGAAGAGAGCAGACGGAGACTTAGGAAATGGAACCTGCGCTGGGTAAGGGTTTCCTGCTTTGATGTGTAAGACCCAGATGAAGGGAGGTGAGAAAAACCTCCAGTTTCCAAGAGGCACAGCAGTATGCGCCCCTGCCCACACCCCAGCCCTGAGACAGACTCGCTTCGGGCGACGAGACAGGAAGAGCGTGCTGAGGGAGAGGACGGGCGCCGGGGGGCAGGGGAGAGAAACATCGGGCCGGGGGTGGGGGGTGTATGCACCCTAAGGAGCAAGGGCTGGGAGGGGGCTTCCTCAACAGGACACTCGGACAGAGAGGGGACTGCAGGTGCGAAGAGCTGGAATAAGGAGCCGACTCAGAATCACTGGGGGCAGCTTGCCACGCACAGGTCATGAGAGCCCAAGGAAAGGCCAAAGGGGCTCGGGCCCAGAGCCCACAAGCTCCTTCCTTAGGGACTCTGAAGGACGTGAGGGGCACTCCCTTTGCCCCTCTGGAAGAGGTCATCTTCCATCGTGAGTCACCGTGACTCATGAGTGGGCCTGGGGTACCCCTCGGCGCTGAGCAGCACTGGGGGTGCCGGACATTCGGAGACAAATCCGACAGGAATCGGGGAGCTCAGAGCCGGGCGGGCACCGGGCACACCATAGACAGCCTGGCGCAGGGGTCCGGAAAGGGACCTCGGGTGGGGGGCATGGCAGCCGGCCACCTGGGCTCGGTCACGGTGCCCGCTGGAGCCCACAGGAACGCCGTGTGTAGGGGGAGTGTGTCCCAGAGGCCCCGGCTCCCGTCCGCACTGACAGTTGCGCCCTGTGCTTGGCCCTGTGCTGACACACTCGTCCCTTCGTGAGACCGTCCTGACACCCGTGCCAGGTCCGCCTCTTAGGTCCCCGCAACCCTGACAGCATCACACGGCAATGGCCAGGCAGGGCGGGGACTGGAACCCAGGGCCGCAGCTGTTTGTCCTTAAAGACATACCAGGAGGGGTTTCTCCTTCACGCGGTCACTGCGGCGAGCACCCCCCGAGTGTCCTTTCAGCGGCCGGAGCTGTGGCTCCGAAAGACGCAGCCCCGCTTCAACATGAAACAATTACCGAACATTTCCAGGTTTCTCTGAAAGACTTTTTGGCGGATCCACGGAGGACGCGTCATGAGGACGGCTGGGCAGAGTCGCCAAAGCGTTACACGACAGAACTCCAGAAATGCCGCAGCACCACGGCCACTGAGAGCAGAGCTCTTTTTAGATTATTTCTGAGAATTGAATAATGGTTAGTGTACCTAAACTCGCCCCACTCGGAGCAACATTTGGTTTTGGTTTTAAAGGGAAGTTATACGGAATTCTGTAACACAAACGTGGAAGGGTAATGACCGAGAACACCCCAAGTTCACTGCCGTTATTTAGGGGCATAGATCTGTCTGTCCCTGGTCTCTCTGAGAATCTGTTCCAAGAACACGTGAACGTCTATTAAGGTGACTACTTCTGTGTCCAGTGAAGTCTCTTTTCCTTTCCTGAAATCTGGATTGATTCTGAAATGTGGGGAAATAGTGGGAGTTGGTTTTCAGTTTTTAGTTTTGCGTTTCTCGCCTCACTCCCGATTCCCAAACACATACACTTTTTTTTTTCCCTTCTTTTCATGCAGTCAGCAGGGACAGACCCTCACCTGTCCCTGGGCGTCAGGAGACGCCCAGCCCTGACTTCAGGCTCTGCTGTCCCCACCATTAGGAGCGCTGCTGTAAACACACAGGATCGCCCTCCGGTCCCGTTCGTTCTGTTACACCTTCCCACCGCGGCTCTCTCACCATCATCCCACATCTGGTTAGCTCAGCTTTACGAAATGAAAGCTTAAGGTGGCTACACTAAGAGTTGGATCCATTTAAATAAGATGCTAATGGGAGTTTAAAGGCTTAGAATGCCTTAAAATATCCACAGTGTAGAACACAATTTATTATTACTACGACACTACAACTCAGGCCAAAAAAAAAAAAAAAAAAAAGACTTCTGCTATGACAGATCTGTAATGAATAAATGAAAAGCAATGTGCTTTTTGGTGTAATCTCCTTTGAAGCAGACATTAAATTATTAAAGATGTTTCCAGTGCATACATCAATCAAATCATCCCCAGAAGGAACACTGGGTTTCACACCCATACACACACACACACACACAGATAAAATCTATACCATGGCAGGACCTTCAGAGAAGCAAAAGAACGCCCCTTCCACAAGACAGTGGGGGTCCATAGCGGGAGGGAGGGAGGAGGGAGTCAGCAAGCCGCACACTCCCTCAATCCTTGCCCTCCTCTTGCTGCAGAGAAACTCCCCAGGAGGACGATGGTGCCCTCGAGCAATGCTGACCTGACGTTTGGCCCCGGCAGCAGGACGCCCACAATGGAGAGTCTACTCAGGTGAACGCTGTTCGTAGAGGCCTTGGGATCTCCCCTCACAGCGAGAACAGCTCTTCCCTGGGGGGCAGGCGGTGAGTCAGCTCTATGCAGAGCCAGACACAGGAGGTCACTTACTATATGATTTCATTTCCATGAAAATCCACAAAACATTCGGAAAAGGTCAATCTATGAAGACAGAAAGTAGATTCGTGGTGGCCAGGCCTGAGGAGAAGGGAGAATGGGCAGAAGCCGCTTACTAGGCAGGAGGTTTTGGGGTTGCTCGCGTGGCTCAGTGGGTTGAGCGTCTGACTCCTGGGTTTCGGCTCAGAGCAGGATCCGGAGTCCTGGGATTGAGTCCTCTGTCAGGCTCCGTGCTCAGCTGGGAACCTGCTTCTCTCCCCCTGCTTGCACACACACTGTCTCTGTCTCTCTCTTAAATAAATAAATAGTTTAAAACATAGGCATGGGGTTTCCTTTGGGAGAGATGGAAAATGCCCGGGAACTAGACAGAGGGAACAGCCGAACAACACTGTGAGTGTCCGAAACGCCCCAGATCTCTCTGTTTAAGAACTGTCGATGGTTTGTTGTATGTTAGCAGAGTCTTCAATTTCTTCTCTTCTCTTTTCTTTCTTTCTTTTTTTTTTCTTTTTTTTTAAGAAGAAAGAGAGGGAGCACAAGCACGAGCAGGAGGGGAGAGGGATGGGAGAATCTTAAGCAGGCTCCGTGCACCCAGCAGAGCCCATCACAGAGCTCGATCCCATGACCCTGAGATCAGGACTTGAGCCGAAATCAAGAGTCAGATGCCTGCCTGACCGACGGAGCCACCCAAGTGCCCCTCTTTTTTTTTTAAATTTATTTATTTTTTATTTATTTTCAGCATAATAGTATTCATTATTTTTGCACCACACCCAGTGCTCCATGCAATCCGTGCCCTCTCTAATACCCACCACCTGGTTCCCCCAACCTCCCACCCCCCGCCCCTTCAAAACACTCAGATTGTTTTTCAGAGTCCATAGTCTCTCATGGTTCACCTCCCCTTCCAATTCCTCCCAACTCCCTTCTCCTCTCTAACACCCCTTGTCCTCCATTATATTCCTTATGCTCCACAAATAAGTGAAATCATATGATAACTGGCTCTCTCTGCTTGACTTATTTCACTCAGCAGAATCTCTTCCAGTCCCGTCCATGTTGCTACAAAAGTTGGGTATTCGTCCTTTCTGATGGAGGCATAATACTCCATAGTGTATATGGACCACATCTTCCTTATCCATTCATTAGTTGAAGGGCATCTTGGTTCTTTCCATAGTTTGGTGACCATGACCATTGCTGGTATAAACACTGGGGTACAGATGGCCCTTCTTTTCACGACACCTGTATCTTTGGGGTAAATACCCAGGAGTACAATTGCCAGGTCATAGGGAAGTTCTATTTTAAATTTCTTGAGGAATCTCCACACTGTTCTCCAAAGAGGCTGCACCAACTTACCCCTCTTGCTTCAACTTTTAAGGAAACCGTGTGCCCCAACTCCTGACCACCAGGTGGAGCTGCGTGGCCACCCCTCTGTCTGCTAAGATGCCCAGAGAATGTGCCACCTGAGGAACCAGCCTCTGGGTATCTCCCTGCTTTACTGGGCAGTTATGCTCCAGGCAGACACCTCCCTTGTCTCAGGTGTAAAACCTTCCCTTCACAGACTGTCCCGCGACTCCTGGTGGGAAGTCGCTGCTGGTGCTGAATGAATGAGAAAGCTGAATGAATGAACTAACAAAAAGATCTGAGAGGAGCAGCTCACTCAAAATTATAATACAGAAAGTTCTAGAAAAATGTTCCTAGTGCCCCACCCACTCCACAAAAAAAAAAAAAAAAAAACTTACAACTTTTTAATTTCCTAAAAATCCCCAAGTAGTTCTCAGCTTCTGCATTTAGCTGGACCTGCCCTCTGGCTGGGATGCGGGCACCAGCGTAGAGTCAGTGAACAAGGCTCAGGGACACGGAGCCCAAAGGCAACAAATCAGGAAGATGCTCTTACCGAGGCTTCAAGTCTTCTCCCTTAAAGAAGGGGATTTACCTTCTTCTTTGCATTGATCTCAAATGTTAGCCAATCTGTAGCTAAAATTTTAAGAGAACCCATTTTCAGGTAGGAATTGTTTCTCCAAACAGTACATCCATCCTAAAATCTCAGGACTACAAGGAATTGCGGAATCCTAAAGCACGATTAGAGCACGATTCCCGTGCTTCACTGGTGTCAAGTAAGGGTGTGCACTAGACCTTCTCCAGGACACGCACAACCCGATGTACGTAGTAGGACAGCAAGGATCACAGAAGTCCCTCAAACGATTCCAGCCCCACAACCCGGCATCAGGAGCAACAACAGCACGGCTAGAGTAACAGACACGTTACACATAGATGTACAATTACAGACTATATATACCCTCAAACCTACAAGTTTTTATATAAAAAAAAAAGGTAAGAACTTTTATCTGTCAAAAAGCATGTTACTTAGGGTCTCCTGGGGGGCAGGGAGGGCTCAGTTGGTTGAGCATCTGACTTGGTTTTGGCTCAGGTCATGATCCTAGGGGCGTGAGATCGAGCCCCTGCATCAGGCTCTGTGCTCAGTGGGGAGTCTGCTTCAGATCCTCCCTCTCTCTCTGCCCTACCCCCCTTCCCCACTTTAAAAGAAAAAAGCAAGCATATTCTTTATCATAAGCAATTGTTCTTACAAAGTTTTACTAGAAAGCTTCCATAGTTCTCCCTAATACAACACCAGTGTTGGTGTTCCAAGTGCCTTTTGCCTGCATGCGCTTATCTGCATATCTTACTATTTATTTCCTAACAGGCAGTCTGAGATGGTGGTTGATTTGGATGGCAAGTCAGGAAAGGTCTGGTCGTTATTAGCGCCGGCTGCGTCCTCGCGGGGACGGTTCTGAGTATTCAGGATTCCTAGAGAGTGAGCATGCGGTGACCAAGGTTAACTCGAGATTCCTGCATGGCGAGAGGAAGGGAGATGGAATATGGAAATCATATGAAAATGAGTCACAGGATGTCGAAAGTGTCAATTACTTGGACGGTAGTCACGGACAGCTGGGGCGGCTCGGAGGTCGCGCGCTTGAAACCCACATCACACCTTTGCCAGCCACAGCAGCACCCAAACTAGACACGGGAGAGGCATCGAAACGGAGACCGCAGCTGAGGTCCTGCCCACTTTAGAAGTAAATATTTGTCATATTTACATTGAAGCTCCCTGAGGATTGTATGTGAAGGTTTAAGACCCCGGTTATCTGAGAGAACGGCGCGAGTTAGAACTTTCTCATCAAGCCCACCACTTGCGCCCTCCTCCCTAGTGTCTGACCGCCGTGACCACTGTGTCTCCTCCCCAGTCCCACCTGTCACCGCATCCCCCCTGAAACCCACTCCTCCAGGGAGCAGAGATCAGCACCAAAAAGAAACAAATATGGCAGAGACCAGCACCAAAAACAAACAAAATGAAGTCTGCTTCTCATGTACCATTTACCACCTTCTGTTTCTGCTTTGGGAAAGAGGGGAGGGTCTGTTTCAGGCTCTCCGCGGAAAGCGTTTCTGTGGAATTCCGGCAATGGTGTTGCAGACCGAGAAGTCGCCCTGCTTGTGTTTACTTCTGTTGCCATGGAAACTCAAAGTCATCCCCACCCAAGCTGAATGAGGTGTTTGGAAATACTCAGTTTTAGTTTTTTGTGATAACGAAATACCACTTTCGGTTTTCAGAGGGGAAGAGACCCTGCAAGCGGAGTGAGGCTCCAGCCAGGCACCTGCTGAGAGCTGGCCCACCCGAGCCCACGAAGCTCCTCCGGTCCTGAGACACCCATACAGGAAGACAGAACACACTGTAAACATATTCAGATAGCATGAGACTATTTTAGTCATCATTAGGGAGGGAAAAAAAAATCTCCAATAAGTTCTCTCACTTTAGAAGTAAATGTTGATTTTTCTCTCACATCAGAAATCCCCGAGGGCTATGTTTTAATGTTTAACACCATTTCCATCAAGTAAACACAAATCTAGAAACAGGATGTTACAAAGACCCTTGCTGAGGATGCACAGGGAAATTAAGAAGCCAGATCACCCCCCTCTCCAGTCCCGCAGCGGAGCGCGAGCCCTGCAGCGGCAGACGTGAGCACGACTCGTGGAAAGCCTGGGACCTGGAAGGATGGTGGAGACATTGTTTACACAGTGATCCCTTTCACTTCAGTGAAGGCAGTGACAGCCGAGGAGCCCTCCACACAGACGGCATGTGTTGTGGGAAAACTAGAAGCCCCGAATCTCACCCGTTGCCCTCCCTTGAGGTGCTCAGAGAGAGAGGTCCAAGCTGGAAGCCCTGGGCACCTGCAGGGACACCCCCTTCAGCAGGCTGTGGCTCTGCGGGAAGAGGAGGCTTTGTGTCCTCGATGGCACACTACGGAGCTTGCACCCATGTCCCTTCTGGCTTTAAACATCTTATAATTCTTACTTTCACAAATACATTCCATGGATCTATGGGTCTGGTCAGAAAAAGCAACTCCCTTTACCCTTCTGTGTCTTTTATTACTCGTGGAAAAGTAATGCGGAGAAGCTCTCCATCTAGTTCGCCTGTCACAGGAGATGGCCAGCGGTGGCCGATTCCCCGTAAGCAGCAGTCTGGGTAAGCGGCGAGACCACGCGTCGGCGCGGAGAACACAACTATGTCATTGGGCACTTTGGGATTTCAAACCTTACTATTTCTGGTTAGACTACAGATTTTTATTTAAGATTGATTTATTTATTTGAGAAAGAGAGAGATAGAGAACACACAAGAAGGGGGAGGCACGGCAGGGAGAGGGAGAAACAGACTCCCCCCTACTGAGCAGGGAGCCCAACTCAGGATTCGATCCGAGAACCCTGGGATCATGACCAGAGACAAAAGCAGACACTCAAATGACTGAACCACCCAGGTGTCCCAACTACAGTTTTGTTTTGTTTTTTTGTTTTTTTGTTTTTTTGTTTTTAAGTGGTGTTATGTCAAATGCCCCCAGGGGCTGGGGAAAGAACACAAGTGTGTAATCCACGACCAGCGTTGGTAACACAGTGTGCTGGGGTCGGGGGGCACTGAAGAGTGTCAGGGCTACTAAAGAGATTCTGTGAACCCTGTGCCAGCCAAAGAGTCTCTTGTGGGAGATCAGGTCAGGCTGCCTGTTTCTCATCACTAGTGGAAATTCTATAAAGACCGTTAATTTTCCCTGGGATGAATTAGTGTGGAAGGGATCCCTGGTTAAACACAACACGTTGAACAAATGTGAATTTTTTTTTTTTTTCACTTAGCTCCCTTCTGACATCCCTCTAAATTGTCAGTAAAGGCAATTAGGAAAAAAACCCAAAAAAACAAAAACAAAAACCAAAACCATGACCCCATAAGGGCACGGAAGCCTGGGAAGGAAATAACAGCCATAAAATCTGGGAAAGCCAATGGCTGTGGGGCCAGTGACAGCAGAACCGATGCTGCTAAAATTTGCTCCTGTGGGAGGGGACGCCGAGAAGCAGACCTCTGCGCGCTGAAGGACCTACAGAAAGCTGAGGGACGGGCAGCACCATCTATCTCTGGAAGAAGGGGCGTATATGTGACTAAAAATAGGGGGACTAGCTTAGAGTCTTTAAAAGAAGCACTGAGACTCCCAAGATATCCCCCCCCCCCCGCCCTTGAGAAAGACAGGAGTTTTCTTCTCTAAAGATGTTGAACTACAGGGGAGCCAGACTCAGCACAGCTGAGAACAAGGGCACCACGGGCACCGTACTGAAACCAGGACGTATACATTTCTAAACTGCAAGATCCCCAACGCCCCATCCCACCGTCAGGTCCCCAAATGCTCACATCCAGGCTGACACCCAAAAGACTCCATTCAAAGGAAAAAGACCAACCTACAAGAACAATGAAAAATGGAGATCTGCCAAGGAAATGGCAAAAAAACAGTCCTACAGTGAAACTCCCTTAACCCAAGGAGCTGAGCCTATGCATGCAGAGTTTCCCTAACGCTGCACACTAAAATCTAACCAGACATACACCTTAAATTGATAGAATGGTGTAGGTCAGATATATTTCAATTAAAAAAAAAAAAAAAACCTCTACCCAGATAGCCAAGAAACACCTCTAACATGGAGATAGAAATCAAAACCTAGAAAGAAGCAAAGAAACACATAAGAAACAAGAGATATTACAGGAAAAGAAAGTTTAAAATAATAGATGAATCCTTGGAGATATAAAGGAAGCTATCACATCCATAAAACAAGAATAAGAGGTTATAAAAAATGAGCATTCAGAGAATATGAGGGAAATTAAAAACAAAATATGATGACAAGGGAAATAAATCAAGAGATGGAAGATAAATTCTGAGGCTTTTTGACTTTAAAAGAAGTTGAGAAAATAGCAAGAAAATTTATAGATATGAAACATAGGAGAAGTAAGTGGAGGGTCAGTCTAAGAAGGCTTGTATTCTAATACTTGGGAGTTCCAGACAGAGTAGAGATGGGGAGAAGGAAACTCAAATAGATAGTTCAATATTTTTTTTTTCCTGAACTGAGAAATAAACATTTCAAAAATTAAAAAGCCCATTAAGAGAAGTCTCTAACTTCAGTTCAGGTCATGATCTCGGGGTCCTAGATCGGCCTTGCATTAGGGGTCTGCATTAGGGAGCCCTTCCCCTACTCATGTGCTCTCTCTTTCTAATAAAAAATCTTAAACAAAACAAAACAAAAACAAAAACACAAAAACCCACTTAGCACCCCGTACAGTAAGCCCAAATTGCTGCACCAAGGCACATAATGGGAAATTTTCAGAACATCAGAAACAAAGGAAAGACCCTAAATGCTTCCAAAGAGGGAAAAAGGATTACTTACAAAGGTTCAGGAAACAGAATGGCATCAAACTTCCCAATTGTCCTTTCTGGATGGAAAGGACAACAGAGCCGTGGTTTCAGAATTCTCAGGGAAATCATTATCTCACCTCAAATTTTACACCCAGCCATACCTAGGGTGAAGTCTGAGTAGGGAAAAAAAGACACAGTCGGACATGTAAAGTTTCAAACACAACATGCTTCCCAGAAGGCCACGCAGGGCGAATTCCCCAACAAATGAAGGTGTGACCAAGAGAGAGAGAGAGATGTGGAATCCGAGGGAGAGGAGCCCCATCCCCTGAGGAAGTGAAGGAGATTCCCAAGATAATGGTCAAGAAAAATCCCAGGGTAACTCCAAAAAGCAGATCCAGAGAACACGGAACCAGCCTGAACCTGAGGACTGACGTGTTTGAGAAAAAAAGATGGCGGGGAAATGTCACCGTCACTGCACACACCGGCAGACACCAAGGGGAAACCCACCGCCTGGCAGAGTTTAGAGATGGCTGGGTAACAGCTACACAGAAAAGTAAGCAAATGAATTTAAAAAAAAAAAAAAAGGCGATTACTAAAATATGAAGAAGGGAAAGTGGTGCGCAGGGAAGGAGACGTAACCAGAGTCCACCCTGTGGCTCAGCTCAGTGAGGCTGACATAGCAAAGATGACGTACAGATTAAACACTGACTCAGCCAAAATCGTCATTAGGAGGGTGGAAAGAAAGAAGCAGAGGGTCGTGCATTCGTGTGTTTGTGTGCACGTGGCCTTATTGGTTGGGGGAGAAGAGCTGGTAAGAGAGCTCAACAATCAGCTTCCACAGTCATCAGAGATGAAGTTAACTCTATCTACATCTGAAAACTAAAATCGAGAAACGTACTTTACCGAATTTGGGATGTCACCTATTTAAAAGGATCTCCATTAGTTTATGTACCTCTTAAAATTTAAAAAAAAAAAAAAAAAAAAAAAGCCAACTAAACTATGACACACAATCACTTGCAAGACCCAAAGAGTTCAGAGGTATTAAAATGGAAGGGAGGGAAGGAATTATGGTTTAGAAATACAATGGTGTGTTCTGTGAGAATAGAGCTGAAAGGGGTGGTCTCTGTGGAAGAGGAATGCAGGCACGGAGAGGTGAGGAACATGGTTGCTACTTTTGTTGTAATCTTTGTTAAATTTTAAACCATA
This sequence comes from Mustela lutreola, assembly GCF_030435805.1. Classification (NCBI taxonomy): domain Eukaryota; kingdom Metazoa; phylum Chordata; class Mammalia; order Carnivora; family Mustelidae; genus Mustela; species Mustela lutreola. The sequence goes on from NC_081295.1 coordinate 154,422,971, forward strand.
TTATATATTATATATGTAACTTAATGGCTAATTAGGTTTTAAATAAAGAAGAGTCTGCATCAAAACTTCCCATTAAAAAAAAAAAAAAGCTTTCACTTCTCCAGTGTTCATGATACAGCTTAAACGCTATTTAATGAAAACTACTTCGCATAAAAACATCTTGTGATTCTCATTATTTTACTATTCAAAATCATCTACAAATGGATGAGGAGAGCTATAAAATAATCTGAAACTGCTCGGAAGTTACTATCCTCACCTTCTGCCCTCTTCTGTAAAATGGAACAAAATCCAAAATATATCTTCTTATTTGCCTATTTCCTAGGTATTTGTTTTCTTGGGCTTCTGAGACGGTGGGTTCTCCTGCCTGATCCTTAGTTACAGAGCGAGCTCACTGCTTGCCACCTTCGCTTGGAAAAGCATCCATTTAGAAGTGACCCAAGAAGTGACACCAGTGCAAGAATGTGACCACAGGTCTTGGCTAATCAGGCACTTGCTCCTCTGCTTAGGAGGAACCAGAGTGATTTGGAGTGTGCACACAAAAAAACCTAATTTCTTTTTTGTATTTATTTATTATTTCCTTTTCTTTTTTGTATTTATTCATTTATTTTAGGAGGAGGGAATGCATGTGTGCTAAGGTGGGAAGAGCAGACGGAGAGGGAGAGAGTCTTAAGCAGACTCCACAAGCCCGATGCAGGACTCAAACCCATGACCCTGAGGTATGACTGGAGCAAAAACCAAGAGTTGGACGCTTAACTGCACCACCCAGGCACCCCGTTTTGACCAGTTGTGAGCATACAGTTCGACGGCACCGTATCTTTTACAATGGATACTAACCCTGCCTGACCTGCAGCGCCGGAGGACATTGTCCTTACGATACTGGGCAATAAACAAAGCTGGCCTTTGCCCTATGCCAGGGGTTCTCATCCCAGTCCTGTTAACATTTTGGACTGGGTAAATTTTTGTTGGGAGGGCTTCCCTGGGCATTACGAGGCATTTAGCCGAAGCCCTGGCTACTTCCCACCAGATGCCAGGAGTACTCCCACAGGTCTAACAATCAAAAAAAACGTCCCCAGAAATTGCCAAACCTCCCTCAGAGGTAAGACTGCCTCGAGCTTAGAGCGATTGTTTCAGAGGAAGTCACTGTGTCTGTCTTCCAAGCTTGTTCAAACATCGTTAAAAAGACAGTCCAAAAAACAAAAAAAAAAAGGGAGAGAGATAAAATAATCCAGAACAAAGGCGATCTGTCCCTCTGCTCATAAGATATGCAGAAACACAAGAGATCCACGGAGAATTGGCTCCTGGCAATATTTACTTCTAAAACTTGATCTGCTTTTCAGGCATCGATACACTACTTGGCCGATTACACATGGTATTTACACACACACACACACACACACACACCCTTATCCATAGCCCTTTGACTAAAGCTATAACATGAACCATTTAGATGATAGGAGATCTGTCCAAAGAAATGAACTGTGTCGGCCCAAGAGGGAGTGTACGTCAGTGTAATTTACAGCTGAGCCAAGTTGTATGTGATGACTCCATTTCCTTGCCTATGCAGGGATTTTTTTTTCTTCCTTAAGCTAGTAATTGGCTTTTGGGGGTTTGGGTTTTTTTTTTTTTTTTCTGTGTGTGTGTGTGTGTGTGTGTGTGTGTGTATGTTTGTTTGCATTAATACTCTTTCCCCAGATCACCCACACACTTGGAAACCGGAGAGACCTACTTTCAAACACAAACTCCTCGGTAGAATGGTACAACCTTGGACAAGCAAGTTCACCTACACGAGCTCACTTCCTTTCTCCATATGACGTGGGGCGGGGGGGGGGGGGCGGTAAGACAATTACACGAGATGAAAGTGCCCAGTGCGGGGTGCCTGGCACTTGGTAGGTACTCAGTAAACAGCACCCACTGCTTCCTGGAGAACACAGTGGCAGGACATCCACAGAGTTGTTCTCAACGATCGCGGAGCTTTCCACTAACTTCTCCACACCCTCACTGGATGCTTCCTAAGACCCGTAACACAGCTGCTGAGGATACGGAGTAGAAGGTCAGCAGGCCACAGAGAGAACGACCCTGAGACCGGACCCCATAAGCACCTCTCGCCAACCATGGCCACCAGCTAATTCCAGCTCGATTACTTATGGGGTCAAAGAAGAAAGGAATTCTGACCTTTTGTTATTGGGTTTTATTTCCTTCAAACTGACATCAGTGTGTTGACCTCGCCCAGCTTTCACGGGTCTGCTAACTCAGTGTCTCCGCAGACGCGCATTCTCATAAGTGACCCCTCTCTGGTCACGTGAGCAATGGAGCTCCGCAGACACCTACCCCGGTAGCATAAGAGACCTGATCCTTCCCTCTCTCGGCTCCCCTTCCTGTGACACCAAACTCACAAGCAAAGAAACACCTACCACAGATTCTGAAACCTGTGAAGTGATTAACAAAGAGACTTCATTTTTGGTTATCAGAGTCTGATTTTCCCTTGATCTGTGGCATTCTGGCTCTGGAATAAGTTCATTTTGTTTGGGGGCAGCTGTACAGACAGACAGTTACTCTCCTTTGTCTTCCACTGGAACATTTAATTACCGTATCACAGAAGACTTAAAATTCCATTTTCCCTCCACCAAAAAAAAAAAAAATATATATATATATATATATATAACCTATAACTGGAGTTTATGAAAAATTATTTGTTATAGCTAATCCTGGGTAATAAATTGGATTTTTTAAATCTGTGTGATTTTTAACACATGAGGCTTCCCATCAGGAAAGCGATGCTTATGGGAAATGCCTGTGGAATCATCAAGCAGCAGCCCCGCTGCTCCTCCGTGAAAACAAATACGACTGAGAAGTTCGTCTATGGAAACTGTAGGATTGAAATTTGCTTTCTGTAAAGGGAATATCACATAATAGTCAGAGGACAAGTGGCAATTCCTAGTGAATTCTCATTCCCTCGAGCCTGGGGTTACGATGTCCCCCTCCCCACCTCAATTCCAATCCTCCATCTAGAAATGTAAGAAATCCGGCTGAATTGTATTAAAAAGCCTAACTGACTTATTTCTTGCATCATTTAAACAACACGAACACTCCTTCATCCCTTCTACAAGCACATGCGTGCACACACACACACACACACACACACATACACGTGCGCGCACACACGCTCACCCACTCTCATTCTCTGTCCTCCAAGTACCATGCTCTGTTGGCCTAAAAAGAAAATCAATACACACAGCAAACATGCGCGTTGTATTTGTATACGCAATTCTTTTATGAAAAATAAATTCCAACCACAATTTCAAGGACCTAAAGGAGAGAATATCACGGCGTTTAAAAAAAAAGCGGGGGGGGGGGGGGCGCCTGGGTGGCTCAGTGGGTTAAGCCTCTGCCTTCAGCTCACATCATGATCCCAGGGTCCTGGGATTGAGCCGCGCATCGGGCTCTCTGCTCAGCGGGGAGCTTGTTTCCTCCTCTCTCTCTGCCTGCCTCTCTGCCTACTTATGATCTCTGTCTGTCAAATGGATAAATAAAATCTTTAAAAAAAAAAAAAAAAGCTTTTCTGAATGGAGGACTTTTTTTCTAGATAAAACTCCCAGCCAATATGCCAATATGCTTTTTCTGTATCAAACCTTCTCCCCCTTTCCATCTCAGGGCTTACCCCAATCCACCTCCTTCGATGCTATTTATTAAAGTCACCTCATTTCCTGTGACTATAAAATAAAAATTTAAAAACAGCCCAAATGGCTCTTTGAAGGAATACTAGGAAGACCTAAGGGTGTGTCGTGGGTCATTGGACCGCCCAGCTCCTGAGACGGTCTAAGCACACGCTTAGGAACAGCCTGGAGCAGATAACCCAGAACTTGAAAGAAAAGAGTGGCCGTTTGGTTTGTACATGGGGACTACCTGGTCAATCGGGACCTCCACTTGCGTGTCTTCATCTTCCTGGACTTCTGCTGCGCCCCGAGTCTCAGACCTCTCTGCTCCAGCCTGGAAAACGCCTTCACCTGTCATTGGAGACAAATGCACAGCGAAAATCAAAATCCAATTGTGACATCATGTGGCTGCATGTTGAAACTGCAACCAAATACTAAGGAAGAGCAAGCTTTTAAAGATTTTTAAATTTATTTATTTGACAGAGATCACAAGTAGGTAGAGAGGCAGGCAGGGGTTGGGGCAGCGGGAAGCAGGCTCCCTACTGAGCAGGGAGCCCGATGTGGGGCTCGATCCCAGGACCCTGGGATTATGACCTGAGCCACCCTGATATTATGACCTGAACCACCCACTGAGCCACCCAGGTGCCCCGATAATGCTTTTTAATAGGTATTTTGCCTCCCTTTGTACTGACAGGGCTTTTGCAGGGTTTTTCCCCGCCACCCTACACACACGTCTGCATTTTCACAGGGCAGAAGCCCGGAGGGGAGGACAAGTCTAACCCAACAGAGCAGGGCTGTGTCCCAGGCTCATCCTCACCCCGGGGCTGCTGACCCAGCAACACAGCCCTGTACAGGTATCCAGACAGAAGGGACCTCACACCTGTTACCTGCTCCCCACTGTTATCCCCAAAACTGAGATGATGTTTGGTGCCTGAAAATACTAGCTTTAGGGGTTCTCCTTTCCCAAGAGAATGCCATGAACTGAATATAGGGTGCTGGAATAATTCTATTTGGAACTGTATTGAAAAATATACATATTTCTTCCTGCAACAGAATCAGAGGGCTGACTCTGGGTCTCACACAAATCTATCTTGTAGTTTGCAGATGTCCACAGGATTTTCACAACCTAGGTCTCAAAAATTCTTACCCATAAAATGTAATCTAAATCTCTAAGGCTTTAGGTGAAGCTCCTGTGACTTGTCTTCCCATGGAAAGCAATAGTGGCTCTTTTCCGTACCCAGAGAAGTTTTCCTGTTTCCCCTCAGTCTCCGCTACTCCAGGCCAAGCCATCAAAGAGTCACAGAATAGTTCGTCATTCTATCGGCATGCCCCCAAAGAGGTTTAAGGTGTCATCCCTTCTCACAGATATTTCCTCTGCCCAATTTTTAAGGATCTCCACGGATGGAGAGCTCCCCTCCTTCCCTGGTAATCGATTACAGGACTCGCCCTGCCCTCTAGAAAATACAGTTTCATCTGTTATCTTAGAACCTCCTCTATTTCTCCGATGGGAGCTTGTTTCCCAGAGCACGATTATCTGACATGTCCCATAATAACATGTCATATTGTTAAAGTTATAAAGTCACTTGTTACTTATGGTTAAGTGGAAAACATTCCTTTACATTCCTGGAGGAGCGATCATACATACAGCACCAAGATACACACGAGACGCAGGCTGGTTGCTCAGGTTGCTGACCCAGCAATGAATGTGTATTCAGGTTTCCCCCGGAGGAAATGCTGGAACAGGTGAGGGCTGGAGCAGAGTGCCGCGGGAGCTGAGAAGATCCAGCCGTGAAAAGGGAGGAAGGTGGGAGGAAATTCAACCAAACTCAAGCCCTTCTTGTTTCTCCTGGAGAAACCATTTTCCTTTTAATTACTTTTTTTTTTTGTGACTTGACTGGATATTGGCTTCTCCACTCTCCTTTTTAAAGACCAGGGACAAGAGAGCTGCCCTCAAAGCTGATTCTACACGTTAGATTAATTCGCATGGATTAACTCATTTTGAGGATTATCTACAGCAATCATTGAATCCCAGACTCGTTCTTCCCGTCATCCAACAAAGTCTTTCCACCCAATGATCCCTCCTTCCATCAGCTCTTGTATGCTTAAGCAACCCAGAGTAGTTTTTCATTCATTAGAGTTTCCTCAGTTAAATCATCATCTTCGGTGTATATGAGAACTGAAAACATACATATATACAGGAATTCCTAGGAGATCATCACCAAATGAGGATGTCAGCATTCACAACTGTTTTGGATCATCACTAGCACTAATGCTCCCCAAAGACACGGCCCACACAGCAGAGCCAAGGATTACATCCTGCCTTGGTCTTGTCTTACTACTGAGGACGTGAATCCACAATGAAATCCCAGTTGGAACCTCAACATCAGAAGAAAGAATATAGAAAGCGAAATAGAGAATGTGCTGAGTCCTCATGGATGTAAGAAGAAATCCTCAGCCTTCTGCTCATGCACTCAACAAAGCCATCCTGGACCTAGCAGGAGTATGGGGCAGGCCACCTGGAGGGGCCAGGAAGATAGCTTGCAATTATTCTGTCGTAAAACAGGAAAAGCAGAAGTGAGTAAGCAAGTCTACAAAATCGGGAGTCAACAGAGATACAGTAAGCTCTTGGTCTCTTCATCAAACTCTGGAATTGGAACTCAAGAAAACAATGGCAGAAACGATGGAGATTCTGCCTTATTCACATGTAGAGTTCATAACCTTGAGAACGTGAACAGGCTGCACAGTTTATCAAGCGTTATCTCCGGTGTGGTTGTAAAAGGAAGATTAGGCATGTTTGACATTCATTGCTACCTTCTGGATCACCTTAGAAGACAGTAATCATACTCGCTCTCAAAATATCCTTTGAGTCAACCTTCAGGGAAAGGTGCTGTGCTCTAGTTATGACCTGAGTACACGATATTTTTGGATGACGTGTTGGCACCCAAGCGTTGCACCTGCTTTCAAAGGCACAACCGAGAGAAACCTACAGATCCGAAAGGAATATATTCTTAAACACTCACATCCAATGGAATGCTTAACTGTACCCAGCCAGAGCTACGAATGACTTGCGGATGTGTTTTAGAATAAACATTTCACAGGAAAAGAAACATAAAATCAATAATAAAAAATAAAGTAAGATTGAAAGGAGACTGGAACGGAAAATGGCAGCCACGGGCTATAAAAGACAAAGAGACAAATCAACAAAACTCCACGTCGTGCACAGCGACACAGAAAACAGAGATAAACGTGTCTGTCTGTGGTGCCGTGCAAGGTCTCATTCATCAGCGAACGGAAACGCGAGCCATCTCCTTCAGCAGCACCGGGCAAGAGAGGAAGGTCAGAGGGGAATTCACAGGAATAAATGGTGGCCAAAAAAAAAAAAAAAAAAAAAAAGGGAAGAAGCGCTAGGAAATTACTCTGTGATGGGAGAAAGCCTACTAGGATTTTAATGTTTACTACACATGTTATATAAAATTAAAAAAATATATATGAAGTTTTAGAGAAAAATAATTTTACACAATATGGGCTGATGATACATTGTTTATATAATACTTATGCATTGTAGAAAGCTTGGAAAATGAAGAAAACAAACAGCCTTCTAACCTCATGACTCAGAGATAACCCCTAATAATAATTTGACAACAGACTCTTCCTTTCTCTGTCCTTCTCTCTCTCTTAAACACACACACACACACACACACACACACCTCAAAGTGGGATCTTATTGTGTATATAGTATTTAAGTGTTTTTTTTTTTTTTTACTTTGACTTCCTGAGCACGTCCCACATCATGAAACGTTATCTGAACACACAGTAAGTTGCTGGGTGTGGCGGTACCACATTGTAACTAATGGACAATATTAAACAATGAAACATTGTTTTTAAATGGTTAGGTAGACTTCATTCATTGGATTGAGGAGTCAATATGTATCAAGATCCACCATACAAAAATCCCTGCGGGAGACCTGAAAGGGCTGCTTTTGACAAGCTTAGCAGGTTTGGAAAGCTCACAGACAGGGGACTACTTATCTTTCCACATGCCTGCCCTGTGGCTCCTTTCCTGCCCCAGGGGAATACACACGGTGCACTGCCCACACCAAGTCCTCAGTCCATGCTCACTGAAATGTAAGTGGAAAGACACGTTCATGGTGTCCTGTCTTCCCAGCACGTGGAGTCCTCCCTGCTCCGCGCCCCTCCCACCCTGGCACCAGGTCTGGAACTGCTCTTCCAAAGCTCCCCCTGCGCCTGCAGACTTCCCAGTTCTGGTACAACCTCCTCGGGTGTGATCGTCTCCTGTAAATCCCGGGTCTCTCCACTCAGTGTCTCGTTTTGGAGGAAACCTCACCCGTCTGTTTCTCTCCATCCTGTACCCACCACCTGCGTGGTTTCCATACCCGGGTGACGAGCCACTCCACACTGTGACCTGAATACTTCCGCTTCTCAACGCCAGGGCCACGCCAGCTCCACGTTAGCACACGCCCCCTTCATCCTGTGCCGGCGGGTCCATCCAGCCCACCTGCAGAGTCCACCCCCCTCCCCCCATCTCAGGCGTGCGTCCTTGACCTCCGGTTTACTCCTTTCATCCTCGCCCCACGCGGCTGCCTGCCGAAGTCCGTCTGTCGACCAGTCGGGCTCTGGCTCTGCATTCCTCCGTTGAACGCTCGGTATTTTGGCACCACCAGCAGCTGCTGCTCCTCTGCCTCCCTGGACAGCCCAACCTCCTCTGTTCACGTTCTCAGTGCTGGGTACCCAGAGCTTGCTGTGGGTCTACTTCTCTCCTCGGACAGTCTCATGGAGATCATGGTTTGAACACCAGCCATATGCCAGTAACTCCTTAACCTAGATAAGCCTCTTCAGAAATCCCAAAACTTACATATCCAATTGTCTAATTTGACAATTTCCCTTTGATATCAAATGGGCATCTCAACCTTAATGTGGTCAAACCAGAACTCTGGTCCCCCCCGCCAGCCCCGGCCCCGCTGCTCACCATCTCTCTTCCCTGCCCCAGGAAGTGGCAGCACCACTTAACCCCCAAATCTGGGAATTACCCTCACGTCCATATTGCTCTCACTCCTCGTATCCATCCCACTGTTGTCTCGTGGATTCAATCTCCTTCCAAATATATCCCAAATCTGTGAATATTATTTCCATCTCCACCATCAACTTGGTCTAAAAACTAGTTAGAAACTCTCTCATGTTTTCCCCTCATGCAAAGAACCTAAGTTCTCCACCATGGCTTCCCAGGGTGAGATCAGGCACTGACCTCCCTCGAGACACACACCCCATACCACCTTGACTTTGCCCATTCCACTCCAGCCACATTCTGTTTCTCCCCCAGAAAACTCATCCCCGCCTTTGTACTTCCTATGCCCTCTGCCTGGAAAATTCTTCCCCTGTTTCACGTGAGTGGCTGTCCCTTGCCATTCGGATCTCAGAAACCCACCTTCCTCCCTATTTTAGTAGCCACCGAGTCATTCGTATTTCTTGTGTTAGTCCTCTGCCTAGCATTTACTGCGAGCTGACACTTTTCCTATTTATTCCGTGTTTCTGTATTCGTCAGCCTCCACCAAACCTAAGCTCCACGAGCGCACACAGACATCCGTACTGTTCAGTGATGATCCCCAGTAATAGAGCCCGGCACGAAGGTGTTCAGAAGGTGTTTGTTGAGAGAATGAAGAGCAGATGCTCAAAAAGATTTGCTGCACAGAGATGAAATGATGAAATGTACGGAGCATGCCATTTCCAAGCCACTAGCCAGCCCACTAGTTCTTCGTGCTGTTACGGGGTTGATGCCCCCTTTGGCCATACGAAGCGGTACAGCCTTCGGGTGAGGAGGAGCAGCGGGAGGTTGAAAAGAAAGAAGGCTGCATACAACCTACACTGGGATCGACTGTGTATGCTGTACGTGGTAGCTGAAAGAACAGCCCCCCAAAGATGTCCAGGTCCTAATCCTCAGAAACCGTGACAACATCACATTGATAGGAGAGAGGAATTAAGGTTGAAGATGGAATTACTGTTGTTAATCAGCTGACCCTAAGATGGGGAGAGGATCCTGGACTATTCTCCTGGACCCAGTGTAATTACACAGGTCCTCATAAATGAAAGAGACAGGCAGGAGAATCTGGGTCCCGGGGATATGGTGTGAGAAAGACTTGCCTGGTCATTGCCGGCCTTGAAGATGAAGGGGACCATAATACAACCTTTGAAAACTCAAAAAGGAAGGAGGTGAGTTTCCCCCCTTAGAGACTCAAGAAGAAACAAAGTTCTGCCAACGCTCCGCGTATAAGCCAGTGAGGACCATTCTGGAATTCTGACCTCCAGGACCACAGCATAATGAATTTGTATGTTCTGCTCAGCCACCCAGTTTGTGATAAGTTGTTACAGCAGCAACGGGACACTAATACACCATGTGTCTAAAGATCATGGTCGAGAGAGAACATCAGGGCGGTCCCCACGGCCTATCCCCTTTCTGATTCCTGCAGGTCCCCTTCCAGACTGGGGCCACAGGCTCCGACACCATCCGTCCCTTCAGCCTTTCAGGCGCTGGTCTGAAAAGCCCTTGCAAGTCCACTAGCTTTTGCTTTCATCCTCTGTTAATACTTGTCCTTCACACTCCCCTACAAGGTGCAGAAACCAACCACTACCGCCCACAGACACCCCCCTCTAGGTCAGCAGGACAGAGATTCCATTTTTTGAAAGTCTCCCCTACCCCCAAAACCTTTGTAATAAAAGTAATAAAAGCCATTTGCTAACAAACTCAAGAGCGGGGATAAATTCGATCCACAATCCTGCTCTCGTTCAATTACTCTACGAAGGCTCCAATTCCATGCTTGGATGCACAGACACCCAAACGCAGCGCTAATCTTCCTCCTCTGACTCGCGAGTCGGCGTTTTAGTGTCTATTACGCCGTAAAGCAACAGCAAACATGCTAGTAAAAATAAAAATGCTCCTCAATTATTTTTCATTTATCCCTTATGAATTTTATTGCCTAAAAAAAAATGAAAGCCGAGCTTTGGAGGTGGAGTCCTCACAGCATTACCGCGGGGTTCCCATTAATAGGAATCTGTTTCCCAGAGAAAGGGAACACAGACGCTCGTGCGGGGTTAGCCTCTGCAGCTCGAGGGGCCGCAATGGAAGGGTTCCCGGTCTCGGGGCATCCAGAGCTCCATCTGGTGATGTCACAGGACTTGGACATTCTCGAGTAGCAGAAGTTACTAGATGGTGAATGACAGGTGCACGCAACGGGTGACAGTTAGTCTTAAAGCCCAGCCACCTTGTTGAAAGCAAACCTCCTCTCTACAGTTACTCGCAGTTGTTTTTAGATAGTTTTGTAAACTGTATTTTGAGGAGCTCTGTGTCTGAAATCGATGGGAACTTATCAGGACAAATAAGAAGAAAAATCACAGTCTGGTGCCCGGTTCTGAGGGCTCCCTGGGAATATGAGATACCTAGTCAGCGGAAGCCCTACACGTCAGCAAGAAAAGTTTAATGTGCCTGATGTGCCAGTCAACATTGTACTAGGATTTAGTACTGAGATGGCCTCATAAAGAAATGTTAAATTAGAAACAAGATATTGATTTTAAAAGGTAGCTCATAAACCCAGTAGAGAAAAAAATGTGGGGAAACAAGGCGTCTGTAGCTCTCAGTGTATAAAGTGATATTCTAAGAAGAAAAAAAAAAAATATATATATATATATATAGGCCTATTTACCAAAAAAAAAACAACAAAAAACAAAACACTATGTACCTTTTCTGTACGTCATATCAGCCACCAGAGACAGAATTGAAATTAAAATGGGTAAGAAGGTGTCATAAAAATTATTTTCATTAGCTAATGTTAATGGGAATACATTTGCATGTGGAATATGTTCAATTTCTAATATGTAACTCTCCGTAGATACAGATGACCGTCATCGTATCTTACTGAACTTCAAGGCTGACCCAGAGAGAGGCAGCCCCCGCACCGTTCAGCAGGCGGCACGGCGGGGCGGATGAAGGTGTCCGCGTGTCATGACACTTCTTGTGAGAGGACACCAGCCGGCCCTCCTCAATCCTTGTAACGACTCACACCACAGCCTCCTCGCACCACTCCTGTGCGCTGACGGGTCATATCGGGAGGAGGGATCCCAGCACGTGACAGCAAGCGTTCTGAGCGTGTCGGAGGCCGTGCGGAAATAGAACCCGAATGTTTTCTAATCACTCATCTTCCCCATCTGTCTCGTTATGTCCCACAGACCCAAATGGAAACTCCCTACAGAAACAGGAATATCACAAGCGACATCTTTCTTTGGCAATTCAGAACATGACAGGAAAACAACTTTACCCGAGTGCTTCCATCGGCTGAGTGTTCCCAACCACAGTTGAAGATATGTGGCTTCTTTCTACTCCCTGACCCCACTGCAGGGGATTAAATCTCACCGGTGACACAACTGAGGTCTAAGTGTGACTGTGAAGCCTGCATAGACTTGACCTCACTGCCATTGCACTTTAAAGGGGTGCAACGAAGTTTTCCTAGTGTAGACAGAACACGGGCAGTTTCGGTCTTATCCCTGCCTTCCTTTTCTAATCTTTTTTAAGATACAGATGTTTTCTGATTTGTATCCAAATCAGAACTATTCCGAGGACAAAGAACAAAACACACATTCACAATATGTAGAGTTCATGACTCAACCATTTTACAACCTATGTAGGTTTTGCCATAATTTCTAAAGTCTGTATCCCATACACAGGACTAAGAATAAGAAAGTAGCTCCGCATAGGTTTGCCTAAATCAACAAGAATGTGTGGCTTTACGTTTTTGTTCCTAATTTCGTTACCTTATAAAAATTCCCCTGCAAATTAGTTTTAGTTTACCAGAATAATTGAATTGTTCCTTCTTATACCTCAGGGACTTGGAGTTACTTAATAAGTGGCCTAAAATCCCCAGTTCCTGTTTTTAATTCTGGCTGGCCCAACGACCTTCAAACAACCTTGCGTGTTCATCTGTAACAGAGCCAGCCCTCCTCAAACTACTTCTCTGCTCTAGGAATTTTCTCTTGGTAACAAACAAAGTACTTGCATGTAATAGAAGTACATGGTTCGATTAAATTCCTCAACTTTCTGTTCATTCATTCATTCATTCACTCATTATGCCAGTGTCTCCTGAGCCGCCTCGTGCTCAGACACATGCTGGACACCAGCCATAGAAAGAAGAACAAGATGCTTTCCATCTGCAGGGGAATCGGAGAACATCAAGGGCCCAAGCAAGTGTAGCAAGTGCTGCACCAGCTGCCTGGCGAGAGGGCACAGAAGCAGGAAAGCGGAGTGGAAAGGGGGCCAGTCAAAGCTTCTGACAGACAGAAGCTACAAATCCAAGGATGGACAGAACTCGACCCTGAGGAGCAGAGCACGGCCATCCAGACGGAAAGATCACTGTGTGCAAAGCCTGAGAGGCGGGGACTGCAGTCAGATGGGCTGCAGGGCAGGGGAGGTGGGGAAGGAATCCGAAAACCTTATCTGATAGAACAAGACTCTGAACTTGATCTCACAGATGATGAAGAGCAACCAAGGGGCCAGGGGTAGGGGACCGTCCTGGAGGAGGGCAGTCCCGGATGGAAGGGGGCGGGGACTCCTGGCAGGGTGTGCACCCAGAGGGGGACAGATGGAAGGTACTAGTCCAGGCATTCGGGCACAATACTGCCCCGTGGGAGTGATCGGGTCAGAGTGAGAAGACTGGCTGAGACCGTAGGAAGGAAAAGTCTGGAATGTGGTTCAGACGGAAGCAGTAAGAGGCTGGTAGCCTGGCGGGTTCCAAGGATGGGAAGGGAACTAAAGCATGGAAGGACGGGTCCCCCGCGTCTGTGGGGACAGCGGGACAGGCGCTGCTCTGGGGCACTGTGGTCTGCATGAGACTTGTAGCTCCCGCGTGACGGCAGTGGCAGCAGGATGGGCGGAGGCGGCAGGAAGGACACGAAGCTGTACTCACAGGACTCCGTGACCCCCGGATGGGGGAGGGGCGAGGTGAAAGAGTCATAGGGGACTCTCGGGTTTCCCGCCGGGGTGTCCACGGGGTTAGTAGAGCTATTTACCAAGATGAGGCTTGTAAGAAGGGAGACGATGAGTTCTGAGTCGGATGTCCTGGTTAGAGTCCCCTGTGACCTGTGCATCTTGACAGATGGTTGGAAATACAGACCTGTTGACTAGGATAATGTTTTAGGATGAAGGTACAGATTTGCGTAAAGAAAGTCATCGATCTGAACAACAACTTGCAACGAGAACAGAAGATGACTGGAGAGAAAATTCTAGGAAACAATGTTTAAGGGACGGGCAGAAGAGGAACCCACGAGGAGAAAACAAATAACGACCGCTGTGAGAAAACAATCAGAGTGCGAGCTGCCCAGGAAGCCCAGGGGAAAGTGAAGGCGATGACAAAGGAGCAATCGGTATTAACAAGTGTCCTCCAGGGGCCCCTGGGTCCCTCAGTGGGTTAGGCAGCTACCTTTGGCTCGGGTCATGATCTCAAGGTCCTGGGATCAAGCACCGCATCCAGCTCTCTGCTCAGCGAGGAGCCTGCTTCTGTCTTTCCCTCTGCCTCTCCCCCTGCTTGTGCTCTCTCTCTCTCAGATCACTAAATAAAATCTTTTAAAAAATTAAAATTAAAATTAAAAGTGCCCTCCAGGTTGGTATCCCAGTGATCTGGTCAAAGAGGTGAGAGCAACCTCCTAATGCACGGCAATCAGGGTATCCTGGGGTGTGGTTTGAAACAGGGTGAGGAAGTGAAGAGTCAGTGGGGGTCACTCTTTCAAGACAATTTGTTGTGAAGCAGAGGAGACTTGTAATACTGAACTCAGAGGCCTGAAGCCACGGAGGTAGGGAGGGCTGAACTGGGGTCAAATCCCACCTTTTCTACCTCCTGGCTTCCGGTGAATACGTCACAGATGTCCGCACTATCACTCACGTCGCCCAGGCACAGGCATGTCCAGTGAAATCCAAGCCTTGCTGCAAAAACTCAAACAGTTCCCCCAGCCACCTGTGACCGAGCCAAACCAAAGGAAACCATCTTCCTCTTGATAACACAAACGTAAGTAGAACTGTATGTCATGAAAATACCAATCATCATGCTATGCAGACATGTAGTGGGGTTTAAACCTCAGCTACAATGTCTACATGGTAATCTGTGTGCAGGGGGTTGGGGAGGCCAGCACCTGTCCCAGGAAACAAGGCACCTTCAGTCTGTATGCCTAACTGATGCAGTCTTTAACAATCATCTCAGAGAAATAAAAGACTGCTTAGCTCCAGAAAACTACAGGAATCTCAAAACCCAAAGACTGGGGGGGAGGGGGAACAGGATTTAAAATTTTCAAAAGCTATATGTAGTCAGTAAAAATTAAGATGGAAGACTGAAATACTTCTGTAAATATTTGTTCCCAAATTACATACACGGCATATACTTATGGGATTAAACACCTAGCTCAAACATGAAAATAAAGAGAGACTAACTGTGCATTTTCCAAAGTTGGTTATTAATCCTGATTATTATGAAATTACTCCTTTGAGACTCTAAGCCTCCAATGTTCGCTTTCAACAACCAGCAATGATATGCTTTAAAACACCACACTCAACAACGCCGGTACTAATGGAAGAATAAAGCCAGGATCGCCACTTTTATAATGAGTCTGATTCTGAGACAGGTGCTGGAGAGTCTACGAGCTGTGGTCCTCGCTCAGGGTAGAGGGACACACGGGGCAAGTGTGCAAATTGGGGCAAACTAGTCATTCTGAATAAAAGGATAGTATAATTTTTCATCTCATCTGTTTGGTGAAGGTAAGACGCCTGAACTGTTTGTTAAATCTGAGTGAGAGAGTCTTAATTTAACCATTTTGGCATTTTACATACAGCATGCTTCTATCTGCTCGAGACAAAGCAGGATCTTTCGCATGCGTACCATTGCGGGTGTTTATATTTGCTCCACGGATGATAAATTTTTGTCAGAATTGATGCCCCACCGATGATGTAGCTTTACTTTGGTTAACATGCCATGGGAAGTCACAATATACTCAATTCAGCACTATCTCTATGCACTCCGTGATTCAAGGAGCTGCCGCCAATAAGTAGCCAAAAAACAAATCCTTGCCCAAGACATTCTTCTCTGCAGTATCCACCATGTTCCAAATTTTGTTTAAAGCCGCCTAAGGGTTGGGGCACCTGAGTGCCTCAGTGGGTTAAAGCTTCTGCTTTCGGCTCAGGTCATGATCCCAGGGTCCTAGGATCAAGCCCCGCATCACATCAGGCTCTCTGCTCAGCAGAGTACCTGCTTCCTCCTCTCTCTCTGCCTGCCTCTCTGCCTACTTGTGATCTCTCTCTGTCAAATAAATAAATAAAATCTTTAAAGCCGCCTAAGGTAAATCCACTCAAGTGAGCCTACTGAATTCCATCATAGGATGACTCGACAACCACACGTACAACTGACACCGCACTTTGATGCAGACATGGACATAGATATTCAGCGAGTGATACCGACATTCAGATATAAAGCAACTACATACTGAGTACAAAATTTGAGGGAATCAAGGGAACAAAAATGTCAAACCATCAATGGGAAAAGTGATCCTAATAGCTTCGGTTAATGAGGGGAAATACCCAGGTTAGCTATAAAGTAGGACTCTGTGTTCCAAAAAGCTTAAGGAAGGAAACAGGTCAAAACAAATCAGTCTCACTTCGCTTGCTTAGACTTAATGTTGCTCCAACCACACAGACTGACCAGACACCCTCCAGATTCTCCACTCTTTCTCTAGTTCAGTTTGTATTACAGAGGTTCAGTTTGTATTACGACAAAAATCTGAGGAAGCTATACTTTTGCAAAGATAGAAAACATTGTTCTCTAGCATTTTTGCCTGTGATTGAAGTTCATCGCCTAACAGTTTCCTTCCAAAGGAAAGAAATTCTTAAATTCTACAAAGGCAGAATTCTGGATCCTAAAGCTCGGGGAATGGATATTCCTTTCAAATATCCTTGCTGCTTTCTTCATTGATCATGCAGAAACACCAATAATCTACTTGTGGGATTTCTTTTTGTTTCATTTTGGAGAGAGAGAGGAAGTGCATGTGTGCATGAGCACGGGAAGGAGGGACAGACAGACTCAGAATCTTACGCAGACTCCACACCCACTGTGGAGCCCAACATGGGTCTTGAACTCACAACCCTGAGGTCCTGATCTGGGCCGAAATCAAGACTCAGATGCTTTTTTTTTTTTTTTTAAAGATTTTATTTATTTATTTATTTGACAGAGATCACAAGTAGGCAGAGAGGCAGGCAGAGAGAGAGAGAGGGAAGCAGGCTCCCTGCTGAGCAGAGAGCCCGATGCGGGGCTCGATCCCAGGATCCCGGGATCATGACCCGAGCCGAAGGCAGAGGCCTTAAACCACTGAGCCACCCAGGCGCCCCCTCGTCAACATTTTTAATTTAATTTTAACTTCTTTAGAATGAAAGTAACAGCAAATAAAAAAACACCACGGAGGAAGAGAAGGAGCGTGGAAGCAAGGGGAGGGTATATGTTTAAGGATGTCGAATAGCACTTTCCTCCCGCTTTCTGAACAAAGGGTGCCGCTTGTCCATGTGGTTCACTGGACCTTGCAAATTGCGTAGACAGACCAGCAGTCCCCACAGTGACTACCGCTCCACACACCTTTACTTCATGATACAAATGTTCAGAAGCCCACGTGTATGTACATGACATTGTATGTTTTTTTTTCACACTGCGGGTCACAGAAAATTTAAATAGCCCTTCACTACACTGGAGAGAATAAAAGGCAATACGGACCCTCTCTCCTTGCCACGCTGAAAGATGAGCCACTCCTTCAGGACAACACACTTCTGGCAGTCCTGCTCCCCGCTATGTTCTAAAAGATCACCCTAATCCGGCCCAGCTTAGACCCTCCAAATAGCACGTCCCACGGCTCTGCCACCACGCCCTTCACCCCAACCCCCAGAGCAAACCCAGTGGCCCTGGCCCCCTCTCCTCACCTCCCTGTCCCGCTTCGAGTGGGCCATCTCCCCCTTAGCTCCGCACCTGTACTCACACCATCTCCCAACGGCCACCCGGCCCATCTGTTCTACCCTTCAGGAAGCAACTCAAGGGCCACCTCCCGGAAGGCTTCCATCTCTCTGAACTTTCCACACCTCCACTCCCTACCCTAACAGTTCCACGTGGTAGACAGTTAGACACTGTCACACAGAGGATATGAGACTGTTTCAATTCACTTCATGTCTCCCAACGCCCCTAACGTACGACACGGTTGGGCGACACACAGCGCTCGCTCTGGAGCCGGGACGGGGGAAGGGAGCTCACGTTCCTGGAAAGCCTAGAATGAACACAGGAACATTTCTCATAACCGCCCTGTGAAGGAGGTACTTTTATTCCACTTTATGGACCAGGAACCTGAGGTTTCAATAACTTGCCCAACGTTGCACAGAGCCAGACCCAAGGCCCGGGGGGTCCCCCACCACAGTGCCTTTTACAGGATACCCACCTTGGAAGACGCGGCCCCACCACGAGGGTTGGCGCCTGAAAATAACACACCCAGACAGATGTCTGAACAGTCACAAGGGAGAGCTGTTTTACTTCTGAAGTTCCAGGCTGCCCTCTAAGTTACGGACGAGGAGAAGTAAACTCAAAAGTGAAGAATGGAGATCGAAGGCCAGGGTGGGGAAGACGGGAAGGGGAGTAGTTTCGAGATCATTTTGGGAAAACAAATGAGAAAGAGAAAGAACACTCTTGAGAAGAAATCAAAACTGGAGGGAAGTTTAGGAAATGAAACTTTGCGGGAGCAACAGAGAAGAGAGAGGCATCAATTTAAAAACGTTGGCAGGACACCTGGGTAGCTCAGTCAGTTAAGTGCCCAGCTCTCTGTCTCAGCTCAGGTCTTGATCTCAGGGTTGTGAGTTCAAGCCCCAGCCCCAGCCCCACACTGGGCCCCACACTGGGCATAGAGCCTACATAAAAAATTTTTAAAAAATTATTTTTTGGGGCACCTGGGTGGCTCAGTGGGTTAAAGCCTCTGCTTTCGGCTCAGGTCATGGTCCCAGGGTCCTGGGATCGAGCCCCGCATCGGGCTCTCTGCTCAGCAGGGAGCCTGCTTCCTTCTCTCTCTCTCTCTCTCTGCCTGCCTCTCTGCCTGCTTGTGATCTCTCTGTCAAATAAATAAATAAAATCTTAAAAAAAAAATTATTTTTTAATGTTGGCAACTCAGGCATAGACTTCAAAGAATGAGTCTTTTTTATTTAATGATTGTATTTATTTGAGAGAGAGTAAAAGAGAGACAATAAGGAGAGAAGCAGGCTCCCCACTGAGCAGAAAGCTTGACCTGGGGCTCGATCCCAGGACCCCCGGATCATGACCTGAGCTGAAGGCAGACGCTTAACCAATGGAGCCACCCAGGTGCCCCTCGAAGTATAAGTTTGAGTCTGGTGTGTGCCCTGGAGGGAGTTTGGAGAAAGAAAGAAATTTCATCTGCTTTTGGCTTCATGGAGGAATAGCTAAAGAGTCCATGGTGAGCTCTTCCTTAAAAATCCTAACCTGTGATTGAACCCCCTAACCATCATTCAGGATAATTCTTCTTCCATGTGAAGTAAAACTGCATCTTGTCCTGACTTCGAATTTAACTGTTGGAACCCGTCCATCAAAGGCGTGATGGCCAAAACCTGTATCAGAACTGCCGGCGGCGAGAACACCGTTAGCGGGAGATGAGTGTAACCGGCAGTGATACCCGAGTGAGAACATCCGTAACAATTTCCTTCCCAGCTCCACAGCGAGAGGCGAGGGCTTTCACTTCAGAGGAAAGAAACTCTGAAAAACCATCTGTTTCCCTTTGACGTTCCTAAGCTGATATATATTTCCTTTTTCATTGAGAGGAGGGTTAGGAAAAAAAGGCGGGAGGAACAAGCTATTCTCCAGATAGAACGGGGTACCTGTCAGTGGCAAAGTAAAGCAGACGAGAGAAAAACAATCAAAATACTGAACACCGCTTCCAACAGTGAAGTCATAAAGCTCCATCATCATCAAAACTTATTTCTATTTTCAATCACATTCACGTCTTGGAATATATTTTCCTTCTCGGGGACAAAACTGAACTTTTATGGGGAAGAAAAAAGGTAATGCGGCAAGTGTGTATTTTCGTTGGCGTACTATGTATGAATTTTTTAAAAAAAAATCAATATATTCCTTTTCAAAAAGTCAGCGGCCAGATAAGCTGACCGCATATTAATGAATCCCACAGCTGGGTTTAAATGGAATCTAGCAAACCTCTACTAGAAAGCATTCAGAAAAAAGCTTTTCAATAAAGAGGGAGCTCCTCATATCGAAACTGGGTCTAACTGGATGGACTGTCCTGAATTCTTCTCTGAAAAGTTCAACAGGCCAACCTTACAGTCAAGTGTACTCTGTGTTGTTTGTAAATACAATCTAGGAGGCCTATTTTAAAGCCAGAAGAGGAAGCTGCATGCCGGGGTCACGGCCGCGAGGGACCCGGGCAGATGAGCCCTGGGGCTCGCGCTCAGCTCGGCACACCCTCCCCTTCCCAGCTTAGGTCCCTTACAAAGTTAATGCAGGTTGCAGCAATCTTACCTTAACTCGGGAAAGCTTGCTGAATTGTCAGACCATACCTGCTGGCAAATTAAGAACTAAAGAAATAAACGCACAAAGACACACACATTTACACTAAATAAACTATGCAAATCTGTTGCACGTCTGACATACTTCCCGGGATTTATTAACTTGCAAGAGGAAGCTATAAACTGCCCCGCCCAGGGGCCGTGCCAAGCAGGCTTCTTCACAAACTGTCCTGTGCCTGAGGATTCGTGGCCAACGGGACGGGCCAAACGCGCTGATGTAGCGGTCGCTCCGCGCTCCCCAAGAAAGGCAAAACGGACAGAGAGAAAACCGTTCGGACAGCTGGTCATCAGAAAGAGTTCAAGAGTGAAAATTGTTCCTAGACATCACCGTACAGAACTTTCCCACCAGTGGAACATAAAAGTGAGAACTGGCTTTTGTGGGACACATTACATGACCTTGCCACTGCCCCTGACCTTTGCCTGCGCACAGAGGATTGGGACAATGTGGATCAACAGCAGATGTGCCCACAGCACGCAGATTCCCACCAATGCCCTCAGGAAAGAGGAGGAAGTGTGTGGGAAGGAGAGACTAAACGGCGGGTGCTCCGGCAGTCTAATGGACAACGGTGTGGCGGGGTGTGGGTCACCAAGCCTCGAGCCATCAAACACCCACGGAGAAGGGCAAGGAGGAAAAGGTGTTGAAGCTGGTGTGAAAGAAAGAGCAGCAGGTCCAAGGCCATGTGAGGGACGGAGCCCAGTGGCCCAGGGTCAAGGAGCTGTGCAGGGTGGCCTGGGGGACCAAGGGGCACGGGGAGAGAGAAATCCTGCAGGGACAGCTGAAGCCCACTGCGGAAGGAGTTCTGTAAGCCAGTCCCGGAAAGGGGGGTCTTTGGCAGGGTTTTGAGCAGAGGAGGAAGGTTCCAAGGTCTGAGCTTTAGATAAAGCACTCCAGCAGCAGGTGAGGGGTGCACTGCATGCCGGGGGACAGGGGAAGCAGGAGGGTCCCGGGGGGATCACAGCCTGTCCACCTGGGATGTCAGGGGACAAACGCAGAGACTCGAATGTTGAAGGGGAGGTAGGTACGTTAGAGGAGTCAACAAAGAAGTGGAAAGAGAGAGAGGCAGGAGGAGAACCAAAGAGGGCTGTCAAAGTCAGAGACGGCTTTAAAAAAGAAAAGAGTGATCGGAAGACTTAAAGAGCACTTCACGGGGCTGGGCTGGCTCTGTGACAGGCACTCCGCATGCATGAGCGCAGTTAACACGAGGCTGTGATCGCACGAGGCTGTGATCGTGGCGTTCCTATTGTCATCTCATGCCACTGGGGAGGAAACCGACGTGGAGGGCATCTGAGTAACCTGTCCAAGGTCACACACGTGTGCAGTGACGCAGGAGGGGCCAAGATGCCAAGTGGGATGAAGCTGGACGGAACCTTCTGGAGGCCAAGGGCAGCGTGTACCCCTGCATTTTCACTAGAAGTCGAAGACTGAGAACCATTTCGCGAGACTGAAGTGTGACATGTGGGCACACCATCGGAGAGGCCGGGGGGAAGCCAGTGACCCGTGAGTCTTTCCTCATACGATTCGCTCCACTCTCTGTAGCTGAAGCCCTTGGGGGGGGGTGCATTAGCACATGCACACAGGTGTGCCCGCCCACACATGTTGATGCTTGAAAACGAGAAGGGAGAAAGCAGCTGGAAGGCAAAGGTCTTGCAAGCGCCTTTCAGGGGCGAAGGATGTTGTCCTAAGGAGGACAGGAGCCACTCGCGACCTCCTGAGTCCCCGCACCTCCCCGAGGCTTCTCTCGTCCCAGCCTGGTTTCGGCTCTTCCCCTTCTGCGATCCCGCCTGTCCCAGGGAGCTCCAGACTAACGCGCCCGGCTGGAGCGCCCTGCGGGAAGGGACCACCCCTTCCTCGTCTTCCTATCCGTAGCATCTAGAGCCAAGAAATCCATCAATTAAAAGACAAATGTGTGTGGGCATGTGTTTCTGGCAGATACGTGTTTTAGAAATACTCCTCTTGGAGCCGTGTGCAAGCCCGCCTGGAGAGCCCTGGAGGCAGGACCTTTCTTCTAAGTCACAAACACGCTTTCTGCTCCCAGGTTTTCCTCCTCCAATTCGGGGGCTCCTACCACCCCCAAATTTTGGTAAGCAGCTGCTGAGTCTATGCCCCAATAAAAACTTGTAAATGCATCACTGCTGTGGGACTCCAGGTGCTTCTGAAAGGTGTTTAAGTGGAACAAAATGTTTGTTCCATTTCAGTGAGATGTACAAAGAGGACCGGGCTGTCGGTGAGTCATTCTCGAGTATCTGTGGTGTGCTGGACAGTTTGTTACTTGGGATCAAGCTAGAACAGGCTAGGGGACAGGAATAAATGAAGAAGTCTGCCCCCGGTATGGAAAGGCATGCGGCTTAACTGCATAAGCACACACGCACACAAATGAGTGTGCGTACATATATGTGCACACAGATCTGTGTATCCAGACAGATGTGCCCGGTGTGCCACACCAGTCAGACCGTTTAAGTCCTTGTTCCCCTGGGAAGGAACTGCTAACGTGGGCAAGCCCAGGATTTGCTTCTGTTCTGTGTTACGTACAGACAGCCTTGTACAGGAAGTTTTGTCGATAGGATCACACACACATACGCACACACACGGATATGCATATTCTGAGGCTACAGCTCTTTGCTTAAGTCGGAAACTCCTTTTCTTTGTAATTTGACTACCGAATTCAACCTAGATAAACATTCCTCCAAAATCCTGCCAGTTAATTTCCCACTTGAAATGCCTGTGCTCCCATTAATGCCAGAGCAATTTTTAAAAATTTTAAAAAATTTTTAAAAAGGGTGCATTACACACGAAATCATAACAGCATGACTCTGCTCCAGCACACATCAGTGAAACACCGGCATCTAGTATTTTAGCTACACACCTGTCTCCTGCTGTTCTGCTCCCTCTTGCTTAAAGCCTTAAAAAAAAAGATTTTATTTATTTATTTGAAAGAGAAAGAGAGAGAGAACGAGCAGGAGTCCAAGTGGACACGGGGTTGTGGGGGGCGGGGGTGGAGACAAGCGGACCCCCTGCTCAGCACGAGCAGAGCTCAGTCCCACGACCTTGAGGTCAGGGCCTGAGCCGGAATCAAGAGTTGGATGCCTAAGAGCCTGAGCCCCCAGGCGCCCCTGATTACAGTCCTAACACAAATTATAAGTATTTATTCTTCTCTCGCAGGTAAGTTCAGCATTATATAAGGATTTTTTAAAAGCTTAGCACATAATAGCTGCCCGGTGGCGGATGTGTGTTTTCACTGGACGTGAACGTCTACTGACTGACCAACTCCTATTGACACGCGCTCCCGCCGTCTGTGACCCCGACTGGTATCGTCCTAGCATTCAGGACCCAGAGGTGAATAGAAGACGTGGACCCTGGCCTCAAACACATCATGTTAATAAATAAAAGCACATTCTGTGTAATAGATACCATAACGAGCGTGTGCAAAGAGCTCGTGGTCCCCTAAAGAGTGATGATTTCTGACTGAAGGCCTACTGGGGATTTCATGGACACAGGAAACTTAGCCAGTTCCTACCAGGCGTTCTCAAGCCCAGTGGCAGGACTGTCCCCTGCACGAGTGTGAACTGTGAAAACAGGCAGACCCAACCAGGCTCACAAGCCACACACAAGAGACGGGCCCGGCTCAGGTAAGCAAGAAGCCCCTCATTTCCAGGAGAGAGGCACGATCCCATCTGTGTTTCAGACAAGAACGTGCAGCTCTCAGGGACAGGCTGACGGGGAAGGTGGCTTGGGGCTGAGAACCCCTGAGCTGGGTGCCCGCAGGTAGAGAGAACAGGACCTGGGTTGATGGAACTGGGGACACAGATGACTCTAGAATATGCTAGAAAGGGACCAAACGGCGCGTTGTAGCCGGGAAGAAACACAGCTGAAGGGGGACGCTGAGTGTTCTCACGTAGGCATCTCACTGAGCTATACTAGGAAGATGTATCTGGAGGGAGACACAAAGCATGGTTTGATCTAGAACGTTCTAGGTTTGAAAATCCAGTGCATCTGCAAAGGGCTTCAGCAGGAGCTGGCATGCAGGACTGGTGCTCCAGGGAGACACAGTGTCCAGAGATGCAGAACCCAGGGGAGGGCCTCTGACCTCGCCAAGGGACACCACACTTGAAGACAGAGAGGCAGGCTGACGTCTCTTCTCAGACTGTGAAGGAACAGGAAGGCAGAGGGAAGACAGCAGACAGGAGCATCACCAAAACCAAGAAAAGAGGTTTGAGAAGACGGCAGGGTACCCCCAAAACAGTGGCATGATGTGCTGACTTCATTAAGCGATAAAGAACACGGACAACTTTTTGGAAAACGAGCCTCTGGATCAGATGCCTGCTTGTGAGTCAGTCAGTAGATGCTAAAGGTTCAAGTCCGTGAGCATGAGACCATGAGGAAGAGAAGCAGAGCCCTGGGACATTCCAGGCAGGAAATAAAAGCAAACACAGAGCACTGGAGGAGCGGGGTCATGAAGGGACCTACAGAAGGGGACCTGCCTGCCAGGACCCTGCTACAGGGAGGTGGGAGATGGAGCCGGACCCGCTGAAGGGCTCCCGAAGAGCCTTAACAACCCAGCGGAGATGCCGGGACCCTCCCGGACACACCTACGCCCACGGGTCCCGTCTGCTCTTTTCCAAAACCTGACCACAACCACCCCACATCATTCCTGGCGGCTCCCTCCACACCAGCACCTGCCCTAACAAGGGGTTGAGCAGGAGGGCAGAATCCCACCACCCCCCAGGCTTTTCCACCAGCCCAGGCTGCAGACGACCCCGCCTGCCCATTCTTCCGCTGACCTCGCCGGCCCCACGTGCACAGCTGACCGTGCCCCCATTAATCCGGCAAACCGAAGGGAGCACGTCAAAGACGCCCGGCAGCTTACCCCTGGGAAATTCTCATTAACCTGACTATCAGGGTGGGAAGGAAGAGATCAAAGACCCAGACTTGCTCCCTGGTTAACGGTTGTTCAAAGATGGTGATTCTTACACTTGCTGATTCCATCTTAAAAGAGCCTTTTGCGGCAAAAGAGAACACTGTTCACTTTTCTCTCTCCGGTTTTCTTCCTTCTCTTCTGTGGTGCGGGGAAAAACACGCCCGTGGGGTACTGGCCAGCTCCTTAATTTCGATGAAACACATCACAGTGGATTATACGGGAATTATCAGTGACTTACGTAAGGGAACCCAATGAACAGAAAGGGGTTTCACTCTGAAATAATTAGGGGGAAATCAGTTCTGTCTTCTTTTTGGAATCTGGAAGCTTCTTCCTACCATAGACAGGATCAAAAGGTTACTGTAAATTTGGAGAAATGTCTGCACACAGCTTGGAGAAATTTACACATTGGCTTTTTAAATGAAGGCACTTTTTAGAGCATTAATTGGAGATTTCCAGCAGCAGGGGGTGAGATTTCATTTTTATTTTGTAAGGAAAAGTCTAACCGTTGTCAAATGGCCTGGGTAGAAGTGAATTATTTTGAGTTTTTTCCTCAAACTCTCAGAAATGGAGCTGTTACTTCCCGCCGTGTGATGGCCTTCTTTTGCCATGGAAATGTGGGATCAATCCAGCTTTAAACAGAAAGATTTTTCTAATGCGTTTTTGGTATTTTTCAAGCTGTGATACAGCGGATAGGAGTTCTTATAAACCGTGAATTACAGGAAATTCATATTTATAAGCTCCTGCTAGTGATTTCAGAACGCTGACTTTTTAAACATCTGCTAATGAAGATTCCCAAGAGCAGCCCGGCGACGCCAACACTCCCTATTCCCCACGTGGGCCCCTCTGTGTGGCCCGGGCACGGGGCCCACGCTGTGAGCTTCTGGTTGCTGTCCCTGAGCTGCAGTGGAAGCGAGAGGGGCCTGGACCGCGATCCTGGAGCGAGGTTCCCAGGGGTCACCTGCCAGGTGAGCGAGGTTCACAGGCCCCTCAAGAGCTTTGCGGTCGTTTCTGGAACAGGAGAAATCACAACACCTCGAAGAAGACATGCGGTGGAAACAGGTGGAAGCAGGTTGGCATCCCCTGCTCACCCCGTCCTGGTTTCCAACCTTGGTGGTTAACAGATTAAAACCACACACGGTCATTATCTCACCGATCGGGAGGTCAGAGTCTGAGATGCGTCTCACTGAGCTGGGACCTGGGTGTCAGCAGCGCTGCGGCCTTCCTTCCTGGAGGCACAGGGGAAGAATCGGTCTTCTTGATGGCCCCAGCTTCCAGACGTCTCCTCCATGCCAGGCTCGTGGCCCCGCTGCATCCTCAAGGTCAGCAAAGGCCTACCGTGGAGTCTCTTACAAGGTCAACTCCCCTGCTTTCTCTTCCATATCTAAAGAATCCCTGTGACCCACCAACGTCATTCGGGATGACCCCCCCCTGTTTTAAGGCCATTTTATCAGCACCCTTAACCCCTCCTTGCCTCACAGCAGAACGCAGTCCCAGATCCCGGAAATGCAGACCTCCATGAGGACATGGTTCTGGGGGCCATTATTCTGCCTACTGCATGCCTACTAAATCTTTCAGGAAAAGGTTTTCAAGTCATTTTTATAGTAAATCAATTAATCATAGAAAAAAGCTGATTTCCTCACAACCCTGACATTCTAATGTGATTTTTTTTTTTTAATTCCCAACACTCAAGACCACGTCCTCAAACAACTAGTAAATGAAGTGAATCGTTAAGTATCTCTCGGTTACGTTGTTTTATATGCCTGTCTACAGAACCAACCAACCCGAGAGGTGAGTCCCCGTGTCCACATTTAACAGCCACGGATCTGGGGGAGACCAGAGAGGAAGTCAGGGGGTACTGAGCCCACACCCCACTGGTGGCCAGCTCCCAGTCACACCATTTTCCCTGCCCGACCCGGGCAGCTGCCTGGACCAGAAAAGGATTAGCATTTCTGATCTAACCCCTAAGTCCTAAAGGGAAACAGCTCTTTTGAGATTTTTTTAAAAATAGGAAGCCTTGCAAAATACTTTTTTTAACCTTTTATGAATTCAACAATTTTGATGAGGCGCCCTGCTCTGGGTCAGGCCTGGCTCTAAGCACAAGGAACGCAGAGGGTGAACAGAAGCAGAAATCTTTGGCCTCCTGGAGCATGGATGGAGGAGGGACAAAGGAGAGAGAAACAAAAACATGACCAGGAAGAGTAGGACTCATAGCTCATCATCCAAGAGCTATGAAGTAGCTGCAAGATGGCAATTTCAACAGGCGACCAGAGTGGGCTTCCCTGAAAAAAATTACACTTTAATGAAGACCTGAGAAGCATGAGGAATGGGTATGTGAGGGGAAAATAACCCAGGCAGAGGGAATGGCTGGTGCAAAGGTCCTGGGGTGGGAGCATACAAAGAAAAAGTTACCAAGCATTAGGAAGGTATAGATTTTTCACTCCAAAAGCTACCCCTAAATTTCATGTATAGGCAAAAAGACTAGATTGGATCTTTTAGGAAAAAAAACTATCCTCTACAACCATCTTCTCTGTTTTTGAATCTTAAGACTCTGCCCAGTTATTCTTTTCATCAACAGATACCTGCAGAGGCCATGCTCCAGGCCAAGGGGTAGGGGCCAGCACTGGGGAGCCCAGAGAAACTGGGACAAGTCACCACAGAGGGGCAAAGTGACACAGAAAGGGGGACCTTATGAGATACATCTTCTGCCTGATCCACAACTTGCCATCAGTTCTGAGGATTCCGGACCCCCAAAGGGAAGCTAGAGAACACATACCCCCAGGGCACAGCTCCCTGTTTCCTTCCAGGCATCACTGTCCCCTCCCCCGCCAATCTCTGCATCCATTTCCTGCTGTGTTGACTGCCTCCTTCACTAGAGTGGTCCCCCCTAAGAGCAAGCATCTCACCTGACTCGCTCGCCCCCCGCCCCCTGCATTATCCCCCAAGAGGTGGCCCAGGGTCGCCTTTGGTATCATCCTATGTGGGGTGCTCTTCCCGAGACGCAGGCCAGAGGCCAGGGTGCAGAAGCAGAGCCCTGAAAAAGGAAAAGATACCAGACCAGAGGAGGATTCTTTCTCTGCAAAGACGCTGCCATTTCTCCATGCGAGCAAGTTTACTTTTAAAAGAACGTGCACCTGCTTCCTGAAACACTTCTTCCCACCCTGCTCAGACCCAGGTCTCGTCGGGGTGAGCGCCTCCCTTCTGCCACTACCTGGGGAAGCCTTCATCTGAGCGGAGTGCTGGTCTCCATGCTCCGACGGAAAGCAACGGAGAGAGCTAGAGGGAAGTTATGGCAGGAGGCATTAAAAAGAAGAAAACAGAACTGTAATCATTTATGTGATGAAAAGCTTGCTCTCGAGCTGCTGTGCACTCACGCAACGTGGCGGCAGTATTCCCATCACATTAATAATAATAATAAAAAGGCCTTCACCTCCCATGACAAGAAGCTGCAAATCTAAATAATTTTATCTTCTCCTCTATTTCCCAGGATACAACAGTAGCTCTCAGGCAGAGAGAAATTATTCACTGAGAACATTAAAATACTCCCTTTCAAAAATGACTTTGAAATAATATTTGTTATGTGACTTCGCTGATTATATAGACGTATGTATATATAAAATTATAAGGTATATAATTATATACACACACTTGTATAAGCTTCTTTTACTTAAATGCTCCATTCTGTTGCTGGAACGGCTTAAGCCTAACACAGAAATTTCACCTGCGGTGGCGTATATAGAAAGATCGATGTCTCTACCTCGTCTTACTGAGGTCTGAAGCATCAGTTTCGTCCACGTACTCAAGCACCGCATTTAAAAATGTATCTGTATAAAACACCATACAATCAAAGCCCTGCATCTCAATTAACCAGGCTCAGATATGTTTGAACTGTTCTCCCACAGCATAATGTTAACTCGTTCCGTGTTCAATCCGCCCTGAGCTGTGCACATGTTCACCTCCACGCAGGTAATTTCCTCATTTGCCTGAGCGCTCTTGTCACCGTGTCTCAAAACTCTGTCCCCTCTGCCGGTTCACAAAGTCAGCTCCGTCCGCCCGCTTGGGCACTAACCAAACTCACCAACACGAAAGTGCGAGCCAGAAGGCCATCAGAATTAGAGTATTATATTTTAGAGCCTCAAAGGACGGTCGAAAGCCAACGGTTCAACCCTTTCATTTTCCGATCGAGAACAGAACTGTGGAGGAATTCGCCCAAGGCAGGACTTAGACCCACATTGCTCACTCGTGCAGGCAAGGCTCCTTAATCTGCAGTCCGCTATATCCAGCTGATGGGCAAAAGATTATGGGCAAGGGGAGGGAGAGAGGAGTTGACCGTGAATTATCAATTCACGGTGCTGCTTTGGCAATCACGGAACGGTCTCTAGAGCTCAACAGAGTACGGAGCGGAGAGCCGCTGCCCAGCAAGAGCTCCTGAAGGTGAATGAGTGGATGGGTGGGGTTCTTGACAAAGTGTGTTTGTTTCAGATTATCCTTCCTTCCAACCGTGGGAAAACCCAGCAAACTTTCTGTTCTGCGTCTGCCTGCGGGCAGTACAGGGACGGGCATCTCCAAACCGAACCAGGAGCAGCAGGACGATCCCCGGCAGCACTCTGTGCTGTTTCCTGTGTTGAACCCCTTTTGGTGTCCTTCCCTAGATGGAATAATGTGTCTCCCGCAGACACAAACTCGGGCAGCGAGGTGTCCGATCTGAGGACAATGGCTCTCTGACTTCATCAGAAAATTCCGATAAATCCATCCAGCACGCTTCCTAAAAGTTACAGCATTTCTACGTGTAGATGTGTGGCAATGTTCACTTCTAGATCCGCCTCGTAGCCTCACAATCAGCTCAGCAGGAAGTCAAGGGGGGGTCTGTTTCCAGGACCTGTGCCTGATTCCCTCCGGAATTCACCGATGCTTTGTCATGCAGGTGACAAGGGAGCGTGGGAGGGTTTCGGCACCGGAACCGCACACAGCCAAGCTGTGTTTGAGTGGGGACGTGGGAAATGAGTGCAGAAGGCAGTGGGGAAAGACCAGACAGAAGGACACCTGTTAGGAGGTTTCGCCTGCTGGTGGAGAACAAAGCAGAAGGGGGAACAAGCACTGTGGTAGAAAGACGAAAGTCAGGGCACCTTCGCAACACTGAATAAGGAAAATCAGCAGAACACGGCCAGCAACTGGAAACGAGACTGTGCCATGATTTAGGGCACAGGTGTACACATGAGGGCACTGATCCAGATGGAAAGTTGTTGGTTTAGTTTCAGGAAATGTCTTTGAACTCTCCCTCCTCCCCCAAAATGCTCACAATGTCGGGGCGTCAATTTGAAGGACAGGTGTTCCCATTGGTCCCTCTCTGTTTCAATAAACTTATCAGAATACTTGGATGCCTCATAGATAGCCTATGGCCAAAGATCAGATTATGGTAAGATGAAAAAGGTAGCAAATAAATAAATGAATAACAAATTCGAGACCCAAAATGGTCAGGATAAGCCAAGATACAGATCAACAAAATTAAATCTAATAGGAAAACATGGGGAGTCTGGCACCCTGGGGTCAGAAGATGTGACCTGACAGCTATTCATGTCAAGATAAATAGACATTTAAGCATCACTTAAATGTAATCTAACCTACACTGTGTCTGCAAACTTGGACTCCATAAAAATACATAACACGTTTTCCATTCATACATTTTTCAGGTTGAGGTGGGCCACCAAACCCTCAGAGTGCCACCCATTGTTTCAGGGGGCACCACCAAATATGAGGAGGGAAAACAGGCACAAGGGTCCAGGAAATTCCCCTCAACCAGAAAAAGATCCCCTTTACTTATTATACAAAGTGGACTTTGAGTAAAGTCTCCTTTAATGAAAGCATTCCCCTTCTAGAGCCACTGATTATCATCCTAGGGCGTGATCATCCCATAGTAAATTCTAGGGTGTAATCATCCCATATTAAATTCTGCACAAGTCAAATCACATCTTGGGTGTCTGTGTTCAGTTCCAGGCCTCGCATCTGAAGGTGGCCATGGACATGCCCAAAAGTTTATGGAAGCATGTAAGCAGAAGGGGGGATCCAGAAACCCTACTCACTAAGGAATGGCTACAAGAATCAAGGATGTGTTTGCAGGAGAAAGGCCACGATGAAGGTCAACATCTGTCTCCAAATACCTAAAGGGTTATCAAATGGAAGAAGCCCTCTGATGGGTCCATTGGGAGAGCGTGAGTGAACGGAGAAGCGGGGGTGGGGGTGGGGACAAGCCAACTCTGTGCTTGAGCTCGGAGCCCGACATGGGGCTGCATCCCAGGACCCTGAGATCGTGACCCGAGCCAAAACCGAGATTTAGACGCTCAACTGACTGAGCCACCCAGGTGCCCCACGGTCTTACGTGTGTATCTTAACTACATTCCATCTGTATCCGAATCTCTGTGCACCTCTGTTGTTGTCTGCACCCCTACTTGCATCACTCCTGGCTCTTTTCTCTCACCAGCATCTACCCGTCGCCTGTCACACTGTTAGTGCTCAACGGTGCTCTTCGTCGGACAGATGGAAACACATGATCTCAATGTCTTTTGTTTCTATTTTTTGTACATCACGTACCAACTTGGACTGGTAAAATAAACTTTTGTAAGTTTTATGGAATCATTTCACTGTATGCATGTGTTTATTGAAAGTGAACATCGAATATCAAAATAGGTGATTTCAATACAGAATGTTCAATAGAACTGGGGAAAAAAAAGAATTTTCAATATTAGGGCAAAGTGAGGGACCCCAGGGGCTGGAACCAGGGGTATAGATGACCACGGCCTCCGTGTTGCATCACTTGGCTGCCCTCCTACCCCTCACTGCATTATTCCTTCACTCATGCTCTCTCTCTCAAATAAACCAAATCTTTAAAAAAAAAAAAAAAAAATACACACAAAAATCAAGCATGGCATTATTTGCAAGTTAAAAAGTCAAAAATATTGGGGCACCTGGGTGGCTCAGTGGGTTAAAGCCTCTGCCTTCGGCTCAGGTCATGATCCCAGGGTCCTGGGATCGAGCCCCGCATCAGGCTCTCTGCTCAGCAGAGAGCCTGCTTCCTCCTCTCTCTCTGCCTGACTCTCTGCCTACTTGTGATCTCTCTGTCAAATAAATAAATAAAATCTTTAAAAAAAAAAGTCAAAGTATTTTAGAGCAAACGAACAGTGGCACGGACCAGTTAGAAAACGACACACAGCCAGTGTGGGTTTTGACCATAATGCTAACTACCAGCGAAAAATCAGCCCTGGTGATAGTCAGAATGCTTCTTTTTTAATTCACCCTAAAAATTAATTATCATCCTTGACTCCTCTGTGGCTTTTAAGGGATACGTCAGGAAGGAGGAAGAGGTTAGAGGTAGTAATTGAACATGGAATATATATCAGTTTGTCTGATTACAGTCATCATGCAATTTATCTGCTGCTAATTGAACTGCAAAGTTTTTTCCATGGGGATTTGGGGGCTAAATTTGAAAGTGGTGGACTTTTATGAAATTATTTGGTCAACAAGGTAAGAACAGGCCTGTTCAACCACACTGCCTGCCTAGCCATTTCCACGAGCTAATAAATTCACACAGCAGGCCTATGTCGTAAAAACTCATTAATGCTATTATTCTGATGATCCTTCTGGAATAAATCACTTATGGTCTTGGGAACCGGTCAATTTCAAAATCAAAGTGATCTGGAGAGGCCAGTCAGGGCTCCGCCGCCACACGCGGGCCGGATTGATAGGACACGGGTAATAGCATCAAACTGCAGGCAGGAACAAGAGACAGCCCACATGGGGAAGTACCAGATAAAGCTGTGAAAACAAAGAATCAATCCCTTGTGCAGCCGAGAGTTTAAAATATTCATAAAACTTCCACTGCCCGAAAGCAGCAGGGGCAAGCTTCATTTCAATTAGGAGAACCAGGAAGGAAACTGGATATTACAGCAAGATAATGGGCTCCTACGTGGGCACGACTATTCACGTAAAGTCAAAATGTCTGCTCGCCAAGCACCTGACACCACTATCAAGACAACCGGTAAGAATGGAAGTCGTTGGTAAAAATGTTTCCTTGGGGGGCGCCTGGGTGGCTCAGTGGGTTAAGCCGCTGCCTTCGGCTCGGGTCATGATCTCAGGGTCCTGGGATCGAGTCCCACATCGGGCTCTCTGCTCAGCAGGGAGCCTGCTTCCCTCTCTCTCTCTGCCTGCCTCTCTGCCTACTTGTGATCTCTGTCTGTCAAATAAATAAATAAAATCTTTAAAAAAAAAAAAATGTTTCCTTGGGCGAAATCGTGTTTTGCTGGTTGTGGGATTCGGGTACCTGTCAATTCCTACAACAGAGTACGGGTGAAGCTTTACTGGTGGGTTATAAGACCCATGACCCTCAGCCCGCAAGGGCTGGAAACAGAGTTTAATCACCCGTCATGGCTATGCGTAGGGTATGATCAACCAACGGACACATTTAAAGGAGAAAAAGAAAAGGCTCTTGGGCTTTACACCTTGTGGCTTTCTTAGAGACCTTTCCAAACTATGACCGAGTGAAATAAGAAGAACCATGAGTCCCAAACTGTTATGATGCTAGAAGTTTCTACATGGAGCCTCCTGGAGGACAGCACAGTTTATATAAATGTATTTCAGGTTTTCCTACCCTAAACTTTGACTGTGTCCAGACAGCAGGCTTCATTTATCGGTCACAGTAAAAGGTACAATCACCAGGGCGCTGGGTGGCTCAGTCGGGTGGGTGGTGGACTCTTAATTTAGGCTCAGGTCATGATCTCAGCGTCCTGACATTAACCCGCCCTCCCCGCCCTGTCCGGCTCTGGGCTCACCGGGGCATCTGCTCCTCATGCTTTCCTTCCCCGTCTGCCCCCACCCGGTCATGCTTGTGCCCAATCACTCTTTCTCTCTAATATAAGGAAATAATTCTTAAAAAAGAAAAAAGTCACAATCACCAACTTCCCTTGTATTTATATGGGTAAGTTTCAAGGGAGAAGTGAAAAATTAAGAGATTTGGAGAAAAAATAAGCAGTCAACCATATTTTAAAATTACATATATTTCCTGGGATTTAGACATAATTTCTCAAATACTCCCTAACTGCAAAAACTCTATAGCGAACAAACAAAAAACAAACAAACAAACAAAAACTGCTCCTCCATACTCATGTAAAGTTCACTAGGGAGAGTATTTAAATATCTTCTGGCAGTATTTTTAAAGACTGACAAAGCACTCAGACAGTGATCTCAAAAGAGTGTGTTTAAATTGGACGCCCTCCCCAAAGTTCTTCAGACCTGTGATTGTTTACTTCATGTCTTTCTATATTTTCAGGTCCTATTCCTGAAGGAGAGCAGGAACAGGAGTACGCTTCCTGTTTTACTAGCTGTACAGAGGGAGAATACAACTCCTAGTTTGTTATTGTATCTTGGCACCTGTAACGGCCACAGAATAATATCCGGGCTCCTTAACCAGCTCCCCAGCACCCTGGGAATTCTAGGCGGGGGCTGCCTTCCCAGCGCCGGGTCATTCCACCCCCTGGCGTCCCCTTTACTGGCCCGCACCTGGCCCACCAGGGTCACCCCCGGCTCAGCGCCTGGGCGCAAGCTGCTTCTCTGTCCGAAGCAGCTCCCCGTTCGTCTACCCGGAGAAAGTGACCACAGGCTCTGCTCCAGAGTCTCCCCCGACCTCCCCCCACACTCTCCCCGGCTTCACTCGCCCCCAGGAAGAGTCAAGTTGGTGGCACAGCCCTGACACAGCCCAGAAACCACATCTGACTCCTCACAGGAGACCCTGAGGTCCTGGGAGACAAACACGGTGTTTTGTCTGCCCAGCCTGGAGCCTGGAGGAGGTTGATCATGATGAATGAATGAATGAATGAATGGATGGATGGAAATGTTCTACCAAGAAGGCACTAGACCTTCCCAGTCAAGATAGCCTGGAAGTCTCCTCTGTCCAAACACAGTTTGCAATGAGAGAAAACAGAAGAGAAAAATCACCAGGACACGGCCAGATTCGGAAACAAGCTAACCCTCTCAGCAGAGTGGCGAGTAAGGCTGAAAGCCCAGCCCCCGCCCCCAGCTCCCTGTCTGGAAGAAGGGGAAAAGGCAGGCATCTCCCCCTGCAGGGCAGCCCAGCAACAGGGACCAGCGCCAGGCTGCACAGAGGGCCACTCACCGCTGCAGAGTGAGACAGACTGTGTCCAGTCCTGCCGTCCAGGCCCTGCCTCCAGCAGGATCTCAACTGTCAGAGGAGACTAGTAAGAGCCCCAGCCCCCTGGGTCACTGGGACGCGCTGTTGGGGGAATATAATTATTATCATCACTATCCTTGTTCAGAGGATGACAAAAGCCCTCTTGGCTATTGCTTCCAAGGGCTGCAGCTGACATGGGGCTGGGAGCTCGTATGGAAGGAAGACCCAGGCTGGGCCCGTGGCTCCCATGACCGATTCCACATGCCCTGGGGACCCCACGTTCGGCAGGGACCCGGACTTCTGAAATGAGTCTGCTTCTGGCCGGCGGGATCATTTAAGCAGAGAGAGCAGCCCAACAGCCACAGGGAGGGGAGGTGGCGGGTGAGGGCAGCCGGCAGGGAAGACAGGGCAGGAGAGAGAAGGACCACAGGAGGCTATAAAGATAAAACTCAGCAGGGACTCCCCACCTGCTTCCTTACTTGGGATACTACTTAAGTCCCAGCCACATTGCCGTGTTTCATGTCGGGATTCACCCGACGGTGAACGGGACGGCCTCCCCGGAAAGAGACCTCACCTCCCACCAGCAGCTGCGGGAGCCTCCAACCGGAGCGGGAACCCACAGCCGAAGCCCCGGCTTCCAAAGCAGACCGCTGTCATAAGCACAACATCTGCAACCCAGAGAGTAAAATCCAGAAGGCTCCAGAAGGAATAGCTCTGTCTTAGACAAGTGAGGAGGAGTCTTCACTTGGCAAATGGGAAAGAGTGCGTTTTGGAGTTCTGTTTTGTGTTTTGTTTTTTAACGAACTCATCTTTTCTGTGTCCATATGCGTGACTTCTCCATCGTGGAGCACGTATGATGAGGGGAACGGGAACTACCATGAAACCGGTCCCAACCTCTCACTGGTTTTCATTATAAAATCAGAAGAGTGTCCCCATGGAAAGAGAGAAGCCCAAAGAAGATGAGAACCCCCAGTAAAACAACGGGTCTTAATGTATGTAAAGAGTCAACCACTGCGACGTTCTGAAGAATCCTAAGAAAACCACATAAAAAATCTGTTTCCAGCCAGTGCCCACTACCTAGAATTCTCAGAAAATTAACCCGGAAAATTGATCATAACTCTGGGAAGAGTCAAATGTTAAGGCACCATGATTTGTAACTTGGCGCAAAGGAGCTTCCTGTGGTCTTGCAGCGCGTAACTTTACTGGGGAGGAAGGAGATGGATCGGAGGCTCCAGTCACCCGAAGGTGAAGTACAGGGAAGACGGGGTGTGCTGACGAAGGGGAACAGATCCTGGGAAGAGGAAGGAGAAAGCTCTGAACTTTCCAGATAAAACCACTCAGTCACTCAGATATATGCTGGACTACCTCCCATTCAAATAAGGACTCGCTGCGTCCAACAGGCTCGCACAAGGAGAAACCAGTTTCAATGGGGACAGCTGGCAAGACGGGGAT
Organism: Mustela lutreola; assembly: GCF_030435805.1. Classification (NCBI taxonomy): domain Eukaryota; kingdom Metazoa; phylum Chordata; class Mammalia; order Carnivora; family Mustelidae; genus Mustela; species Mustela lutreola. The sequence continues at coordinate 154,459,814 of NC_081295.1, forward strand.
AGCAATGGGATTCAGAGCCAGAGTGATCTGTCTGGAAACTCAGCTATGTCCCTTACGAGCTGTGGAATCCTAAGTACGTTCGTGAACGTCTCTCCAGCTCCGTTTCCCCATCAGTCGGTTGGGGGCATTCGGTGAAAACATGTTGTTGACGGTACCTCGTATATACAATGGAACATTACTCAGCCATCAGGAGGGATGAATCCACCATTTACACTGACGTGGATGGAACTGGAGGAGATTGTGTCAAGTGTGATAAGTCAAGCAGAGAAAGACAATTGTCACATGATCACATGATCTCACTTGTATGTGGAACATAGAACAGCACAGAGAATCACAGGAAAGGAAGGGAAAACTGAACGAGAAGAGGTCACTGAGGGAGACAAACCGTATGAGACTCGTGACTCTGGGAACAAACTGCGGGTTACCGAAAGGGAGGGGGGTTCGGGGGATGGGGTAATTGGGGGATGGGTATTAAGCAGGGCACGCGATACAATGAGCACTGGGTGTTATATACAACTCATGAATCGTTGACCATTATAACAAAAACTAATGAAGTATTATACGCCAGATAATTGGATTTAAATTTTTTTTCTAAAGATTGTATTTATTTATTTGACAGAGATCACAAGTAGGCAGGGAGGCAGGCAGAGAGAGAGGAAGGGAAGCAGGCTCCCTGCTGAGCAGAGAGCCCCACATGGGGCTCGATCCCAGGACCCTGGGATCATGACCCAAGCCAAAGGCAGAGGCTTTAACCCACTGAGCCACCCGGGCGCCCCTGGATTTAATTTTTTTTTTTTTAAAGTGCTTCATCAAATGCCAGCACTAAGTAGCTATTCAAGAAACATAGCCATCCCTTGTCCCTCCAGACATGGGTGCGGTATCGCTCCAGGGAGCAGGGCCTTGGATTCAAACACCAACCCCATCACTCCCCAGATCCAGGGCTTCGTACACAGGTTACGTGCTCTGAACTCCTCCAAGACTCTGATTTCTCCTCTGTAGAACTGAGAGAGTAGCTGTCTCACGGCACCGTTACGAAAATTAAATTCTACAACAGGCATAAAGAACTATTTAGTATAGTGCCCCGTACCTAGGAAACCTTTAATCCATGGTAGGTGATACTACTTTCAGGCACTTCCTAAAACCAACTTAACTGGCACGAAAAGTGTGATTAAGCAAGAGTCACTGGGTGACCTGGGGAATATTAAGACACGGAGGGGTGAATTTCATTTGTAGCTCTCCCATGCCATCCATGGCAGAAACCCCAGTCAGCCCCGTGCCAGACCCTCTACTCATAGATGACTCCCCGACATACACAGAGAGGCGGGCCCACCTTGCAGAAAAGACGCAATGAATTAGAATCACGATAAACATTTTCAAAGTACGAACTTCTGCAGAAATGCTAAATTAAGACGGGAGTTCACCAGGGAATAACTCGTCAGGTGTTTGGAAATAGAAAGCCTCTGTGTTCACATTATACCAATTAACCCAATGCCCTTCTTCCTTTAAACCTGTAAATGCCAATTACCAGCCTGCCACCCCGTGACCAGTGCCAGTTTCTTGCTAGCATTAAATCATTTCTTCTTGGAAGGGTGTGAAAGGAAGTGACCAAGATCTCCACGGTCCTTTCTACTTTGATTTTTGTCACTCTTCTTCAATACATAAAACTCAATCCTACAATGAGCCATTCATTCTAAAGTGACTCGCTTAAGACTGGTGGGTGACCCCCTGCACAAAGGAATTAGCAGAGGGAAAGCCTCCGCTTCATGATTCTATTTAAAGGAAAGTTCATGGGAGCTGACGGCTTTCAATGCCTCCATAATTAAAAATATACTACAATCAAAGCTCCGTGGAAATGTTTGACTTGCTAAAACCTATCTAACTCATATAAATTGCTGAAATTCTACTTAAGGGATCTGAGAGTTTGAGTTTCATGTCGCAAGACAATTCTTTATTCACTACGATACTCTTCCTTATTCAACTGAGAAATGTAATACAGCTTCTCTTCCACAATTTTCCAACGGTGAAGCCCAACTCCGCTCAGAGCTATGCTGCTGAGACATGCGGGAATGGGAAACTTTCCTGGAGGAATAACTTTGAAGGTCTTAGGAGAAGGTGTGGACGAGCTTATTGCAAAATGCCTCCATTTTAGGTCTCCATCACCATATCCCTGATGTGTCTTTTATCCACATCTAAATAAGCCCAACCAACAGTGTCAAATTAAAAATAAAACCAAAAAGGTATAGGGCTGCAGACTGACGACAGTCTTCATTGTCATTTACTGACAACTCTGACAACCACAGTCCTCAGGAATACCATCCCCCTTGTTCAGTGGTGGAGAGTAAATATTCCAGGTGGACTTGCTGAATGAGTGATTCTAGTCCCTCCCCAACCCCATTCCCTTTCTCTATTTACACATTTAAGATGCACTATTCTTGGAATTTTAAATTTGAGAATTAAAGGTCTCATAATGGAACCACTGATCGGAGTCTAGCAGGACGAAATATGGTATGTAGAGGAGCAAAAATAAATTTCGTTCCACCCTCTAAGGTGGAGTGTTGGAGGGGGTGTAAATTAAACTGACAAAAGATTAACAGGAGGAAAAACAGCATTCTACATGCACACAGGGGCTTCAGAGAAAAGAAGTGAAAACCCCCAAAAAGTGGTCAGGTATGGGGGCTTTTATACCATTTTAACGAAGAGCGATCATTTGTGAAGAAGTGGGCAGACACAGGAAAAGTGGGGTGGGGGGGCAAGCTGTGGGAAGGTAAAAACACGGGGGAAACGAAGGGAAGATACTTGTTATTTGAGGAAGGTTCATGTATGCAGTCTGAGGTCAGGCTCCTCCCCAGGGACTACGAGCTGTCCTCTCCCTGTAATGGGATAAAGAGACACTTGACAAATGGAAATGTCTACTCTGCTTTTAGGCAGAAAGGTAAAGGAGCAATGAGTTTCTCTGACCTTTGCTCTTTCTCAATTGCCTTTAGCTCAAATAGTGGCACATTCTGACCCTCTTCTCTCGCCTCCAGAATGGCCACAAGTAGCAATGAGCACAAAGACAGCTGCTGGCTTGTCCATTCACTCCCGATGATGACGGCGGTCTCTGCTCTGAGCACAGTGTCATTTGAGAGGTCAAGTCCTTTGCAATCTGCCGGGATTCACACCCATTCTTGGGTAGCCTCCACCCCCCACCCTCTTGACCTTACCTCCCTGATAATCTCTCACTCGAGGCAGTAAGAGGTAAGGGGTGAGTAGGGGAAGACGCTCACTGGCAGGAAGAAGCCCCCGGCAGGTTGCAATTCATTAAGCCACAGGTGAGGGCAGACGGGTCCCCAAAAGCAAAGCAGCCAAAATCAGATCATCAAGTCCAGGTTATGGGCCCAAAGGAGAGAACAGGGCCGAGAGTAAGCAGAGGGTGGTCTGAACCACAAGAACCTTGTCTGTTGCCAGTAATTACAAGGTACAGCACCAGGGAGGCCCCTCCCTACTTAAAGGACAAAGGCCAGAGGGACCCTCCAGAGGTCTACAATTTTGCTTCCTCCTCAGGGCAATAAAAACCGTGTCCTGATCATGAATATATTCAATTTCTGAAAGCATATTGCACTTTTTAGTGCTGGAAGGCAAGAGCTATTGGTGGCATGATCCTAACATGCACCATTTGCATACACTAAATACGTAAAATATGTGAACAACTCTAAAAAAAATCCAGACTGCATTAGAAGAACGGAAATAATACAAAGTCATCTGTAAAGTGTCATTTCCCAACTTACATCCCA